>NC_141927.1:39425629-39740134 GCF_057802395.1 Ceratotherium simum simum | reverse complement strand
TCCAATCTGACCTCACCAGCCCAGACCCCATGGTTAGTCCTTCTAACCCTCAAACCCGCCCTGCCTCTGACCTTCCACTGATCCTACCTTGCCACCAGGGGTAGATTCAGGTTTTATAGGGTCTGAAGTTTATATAAATTTTTTTTCTTTTGGAAGGATACCACTTTCTTCATTTCCACTCAAAGGCTGCCAACATCACGTAAAAAATTCTGTAGAACTCTAGAAATTCATATTTCCTAATCTACGTTAGATCTTCATCATTACCCAGTTACCCATTCCCCTTGAATGCATTTCTTGTTGACTCTGCAGTTATATGCCTCCTAGCCTTTCAATTATCCCGAAGTCCTCACATCCACTTCTGAATCCTCTCAGCAAAACACTCATCCAGAAATTCAACTAACTTTTACAGTGTCAACCTCACCCCAATTCAGTGAGGTAAATTTAACTATTATTCTTGTTTCACAAATAAGAGAACTGAGTCCGAGGTGAAAGGACTTTAGCAAGGGCACCGAACTGTACAAGGAGGAGCCAAGTTCGCCGGCCTCAAAGCCACATTCTTCCTCTAAATCCTGCACCCCTCAGGAGTTGGACTGGACCGAACTGAACGGGGGGGAGGGGGTGGCGGGGTGCGGGGTAGGACGGCGGTGGGGAATGCTGAAACTGTCTATTTCTTAAAGAATGCTTTAGCCCCCGCCCCCATACCTGACGGGCGTTTTTAAAGGCGTATTTCTGCAGTAGGCTGCCCAGAGCTTGGGATAAGGCTGTGTGGCTGAAGGAACTTTCTTGCCCAGAAATAAGCAAAAAGACACAAAGCTACTGGTTCTGAAAAATACCCTGCAAGTTAAGGAATAATGACTGTGGAGCCAGCTGGGTAGGAGAAATCCAGGCACTGTTTAGACACAAAGGATTTCTGACACTGATAGGGAAAAAGACAGAAAAGCAATGGAACAAAATCAGTCTTTACCAATTCACAGAATAGTTTATACAACCAGAGAAGAAACGGATTAGCGTCACCCACCATCTACGAGCAGAATCCCCTTTTGCCACTAAAGCACAGGGCACAGCGACATCATTCTTCTCGAGACCCCGGCTGTGGGCTCACTCACCCTCCCGGCTCCGCAGGACAGGCAGAGGCCGGAGGAGACAAGCCGACCGCACAGAACGGCTGACGCTGTTCTGCAGAGGGGCGCCGCCGCTGCGCTCACACGGCGTGCCCGAGCGCGGCAGCGGGGGCCGCAGCCCGGCCCCGCGGGGGCGCCACCGCCAGTCCCGCTCGGGCGCGCGGCGGGGCGCGCGGGGCAGACTCGGGCCGAGCCCCGGACAGGCGCGGCGGGCCCCCGGGAGGCCGAGCGGCCCTCGGCGCCCGCCCCTCGCCCTCGCCCTTGCCCTCCCGTCGCCGGCGGCGCGGTCAGCGGCGGACCGGGCGGGACGCTGCGCCCCGGCCACCCCTCCCCAAGCCCCTACCGCACGCCGCCTCGCCCACCTGCGGCTCCCCGCGCCCCGGCCCGGCCCGGCCCGCGGCCTCCTGCGCCTGCGCGGCCGGAAGCGAGCGGCCGCAGGGCGAGCTCCGGGCTGCCCCCTGGCGCCCGCCTCCCGCCGCGCACCGGGGGGCCCGAGGCTGAAGCGCAAAGCCGGAGTTGGAGCTCATCCGGGCTTCCAGCCCGGGTGCACCGACCCGTCTGCTCTTCTGGGTCTTCTCTCCGAGCGGGTGGGGACGATGATGTGTTGACCTACTGCTGTTTTAGTGCGGACGCCCAGCCTGGTGCTGGGTACGGTGGAGAGGAGCTGTAAGATCTAGATCCTTCAAAGAGCTCCCAGTCATGGCAAATGATCGTTTCCAAAGCCTGGTCCTCAGACCAGAAGCTGATGCTTCCCATCTCCAGGGAAATTGTTAGAAATGTACGTTCTCACCTGAAATTTTCACAATGTTATAAACCAATGTTACTGCAATAAACAAAAAATTTTAAAAAAAAATGTGCGTTCTCGGCTCCATCCCAGACCTGGGGGTGGGGTCCAGCAGCCTGCTTTAACCAGGCCGCCGGGTGATGATGCCACGGAAGGTGGAGAACCACTGTGGAGGGGAGACTCAGGGGCTTAGCCCAGAGCGGGAAAGCTGAGCCTCCGGACTTCAGGGCCGGCGGGCAGCAACGTGGGCAAGCCCAGAGGAGGAGGACTGTCTGCAAAGGGAAGCTAGAAGGCCTCAACGTGTCTCACCGGCGTTGGTACTTGGTGGAAATTGAGGGGAAGGTTGCGGCGGTGGAAGTCAAGCATAGGATTATATAACTTTGTGTTTGTTTACATCAGAAGTGTAATCTGCTTCTACACGGACACGTTTTCCAAGTTCGGAATCAAGAGAATAACACGATGTGAGTTAAAAAGCCAAGCCTATGCTGGTAATCCAAACAATGAAAATTAAAATAACTGGAAGCTACTTGCCTGTCAGACTGGCCGAGACCAAAGAGAATGGTAATGCCTACTGTTGATGCACAGAATCTAAAAGTTTCCGCACACCCATACGTGAGTGTCAATTTGTCTAATCTGTACTAATTCCTCGTATGTATAAAGGGTCCTAGCAGATCTCATTTCAAGGAATTTATCATGTAGAAATAATTGAATACGTGTGCAAGATATGTGTACAAGAGATGTCACTGGTGTTGTTGATAAAGGATGTTTATAGGAGAAAAAAGAAACTTAAATGTTTAACAATAGGGCTTTCTGAAAGAAATTATATTATATCCATGAACCATTAAAAATGATGCTGTACAATGGGTACAGAGTTTCAGTTTGAGGAGATAACGTTCAGGGTGGATGGCGGTGATGATTGCGAAACGATGTGAATGCATGTGGTGCCACTTAAAAACGATTAAAACGGTAAATTTTACCACGATAAAGAAAAAATGATGCTGGGGCCGGCACCCTGGCATAGTGGTTAAGTTCTGTGTGCTCCACTTCTGCAGCCCGGGCTGGGATCCCGGGTGCAGACCTACACCACTCATGGGCTGGCCCGTGGCTGCTTCCTACATACAAAATAGAGGAAGATGGGCACAGATGTTAGCTCAGGGTGAATCCTCCTCAAGCAAAAAGAGGAAGATTGGCAACAGTCGTTAGCTCAGGGCCAGTCTTCCTCAGCAAAAAATTTTAAAAAAATAAAATAATACTGTAGATCTGTATGTATTGACATGAGAGGATAGTCATAATAATTCATAATAATTCATAACATATGGTAAGGGTGGGAAAACAATCAAATTTTTAAAAATATAACTGATTATAAATGTATATAAATGTGTACATAAAAATGGGTATATAAATGTGTATATATGTGTATATGTGTGTATAAAAATGTGTATATATAAATGTATGTATATCAATGTGTATATATAAATGTATCTATAAACGTGTATATATGAATGTGTATATAAATGTGTACATACAAATGTATATATATCAATGTATATATATGATGTCTATATATCAATGTATAGCTATATCAATGTATATTTATAAATGTATATATATCGATGTATATATAAATGTATATATAAAAATGTATATATAAAATACATATTATACATATGTATATGTATAAATATATGTATAAATGTGTATATTAATGTGTATATCAAAGTATATATCAATGTATATATAAATGTATATACCAATGTGTATATATATGTTTAAATAAATGTGTATATATAAATGTGTATATAAATGTATGTATTTAAATGTATATATAAATGTATATCTCTATGGCATATCCATTCCAACTAGGATTTCAAGATGCAATATCCCCTATTATAGAGGAACTTCACTTCCACGATCACACATTAATAGTCTTCTTAATTAGTTCTTTAGTACTATATATTATTTTACTTATACTAACAACCAAATTAACCCATACAAGTACTATAGACACCCAAGAAGTAGTAACTTTTTGAACTCTCTTGCCAGCTATTATCCTAATTCTAACTGCCCTACCATCTCTATGAATCCTCTATATGATAGATGAAATCAATAATCCCTCCTTAACCATCAAAACCATAGGCCATCAATGATATCAAAGTTATGAGTATACAGACTATGAAGATTTAAGCTTTGACTCCTACATAATCCCTATGTCAGATCTAAAGCCAGGAGAATTGCGACTTCTAGAAGTTGATAACCAAGTAGTCCTACCTATAGAAATAACAATCCGAATATTAATTTCATCCAAAGATGTCCTACACTCATGAGCTGTTCCCTCTTTAGGCCTAAAAACAGATGCTATCCCAGGACGCCTAAAACAAACAACTCTTTTATCTACATGACTAGGATTATACTGTGGACAGTGCTTAGAAATTTGCAGATCAAACCACAGCTTTATAACTATTGTTCTTGAATTAGATTAAAATACTTTGAAAAATGATCTGTATCAATATTGTAAAATCATTAGAGAAGCTATACAGCATTAACCTTTAAAGTTAAAGATTGAGAGTTTAAGTCTCTCCTTAATGATATGCCACAACTAGATACATCAACATGATTTATTACCATTATATCAATAATCATTACACTATTTATTGTATTTCAACTAAAAATCTCAAAACATCCTTCCCTCTCAAACCCAGAACTAAAAATAACTAAATCACCCAAACACATCACCCCTTGAGAATCAAAATGAACGAAAATTTATTCGCCTCTTTCACTACCCCAACAATAGTAGGTCTACCTATTGATTGTTGTCTTAATTGTTGTATTCCCAAGCATTATATTCCCTTCATCTAACTGGCTAATCAACAACTGCTTGATCTGCATTCAACAATGATTAATCCAACTTACATCAAAACAACTAATGTCTGTCCACAATCACAAAAGACAAACCTGAACCCTCATACTTAGATCACTTATCCTATTTATTGGTTCAACTAATTTATTAGCCCTACTACCACACTCATTCACACCTATCACACAACTATCAATAAATCTGGGCATTGCTATTCCCCTGTGAGCAGGGACAGTATGTACGGGCTTCTGCCATAAAACAAAAGCATCTTTAGCCCACTTCCTACCCCAAGGAACACCAATCTTCCTTATCCCCGTACTGGTAATTATGGAAACCATAGCCTATTCATTCAACCAATAGCCCTAGCTGTACGACTAACAGCCAACATGACTGCTGGACATCTCTTAATCCACTTAATCGGAGGAGCAACACTAACTGTAATAAATATTAGCCCTACTGCAGCCTTCATCACATTCATCATCCTTATTTTACTTTCCATTCTTTAATTCGCAGTAGCCCTGATCCAGGCCTACACATTTACCCTCTTAGTAAGCCTATACCTACATGATAACACCTAATGAGCTACCAAACCCACATGTATCTCATAGTTAACCCCAGTCCTTGACCACTTACAGGAGCCCTTTCAGCCCTCCTCATAACATCAGGGCTAGAGATGTGATTCCACTTTAATTCAACATTCTTATTATCCTTAGGATTATTAACTAATGTATCAACCATATACCAATGATGATATTATTCGAGAAAGCACATTCCAAGGCCATCATACACCAACTGTACAAAAAAGACTCCGATATGGTATAATCCTATTCATTATCACAGAAGTCTTGTTTTCTGGGTTCTTCTGAGCCTTTTAGCACTTAGCTTAGCCCAACACCCAAACTAGGAGATTGCTGACCACCCACAGGCATTCACCCCCAAATCCCTTATGCATTATATATAAATGTATATATATCAATGTACATGTATATATGTCAATGTATATATCAATCTATATATAAATGTATATACAAACGTGTATATAAGTGCATATATAAATGTGTATATATAAATGTATATATGTATATATAAGTGTATATATATAAATGTATATATATATCTATGTATACATATAAATGTATATATGTAAATGTATCTATAAAGGTATGTATAAATGTATGTATATGAATGCATATGTATATATAAATGTATATATATCAATGTTTCTATAAATGCATATATAAATGATATATAAATGTGTATATAAATATATATATCAGTGTATATGTCAATGTATATATATATGTATATATATAAATGAATCTATAAAGGTTATATAAATTTATATATAAAAATGTATATATATAAATGTATATACAAATGTATATAAAATTGTATGTATATAAATGTATATATCAATGTGTGTATATAAATGTGTATATAAATGTATGTATAAGTGTGTATATATAAATATATATAAAGGTAAGATATATATAAATGTATATATACTGTGTATATATAAATGTATATCTAAATGTGTATATCTAAATGAGTATATATAAATGTGTACATCTAAATGTATACATAAATGTGTATAGATAAATTTATAGATAATGTATATATATGTACGTATAAATATATATATTTGGGAGACTGAAATTTTCCTCTTTAGCTTATATGTATTTCTTAATGTTTATATAATTAACATGTATTATTCCATTAGTGTGGATATATAGGAAAGATGAGCCTGGTGTCAATATGCGACATCTATTAGAGGGAGACCATTTAGGAGGATCATGCAACAAACCTATTAAATAATAATTTTTGAAAAGAATGTAAAAGGAAAATGGGTGAGATATGAGAAACTTCAAATATGAGAATGTGGAAGGGAAAAATAATCAGGAGTTGACAAGACAGGAGAAATTGAGGAAAGAAATGAATATAGTCAAGCGCAGTCAGTTCTGCTATAACACATTCTTAAAAAGCAAATTTGTTTCATTTTGATGGATATATTAGGAAATCATTTGAGCATGACACAAATTTCCCATTTGTTCCTGTGTGATTTCATCCTGGAGAAACACCAGGTTAGTGCAGGAAACCGCACCAGCTGAGCCGCGCTGCATAGGAATGCACAAAACACACACATGCACACCCTCAACATCTACCAGCATCTTCAGTTCATCGTGTGTGCTACAAGCCAGACCCATCCACAGCCGGCGTTACAACTTTCCAATCCATTGCAGATGACCCCCCCTCTATCACTTCAGAATAACTCACAAGCTGCAACCCTTCCAATGCCCACTTCCACAAGCAAGCTTCAGGTCTTTTTCAAGGTAACGTGCCATAATGTGTAAATCTGTGCTGCCGTTTTTATTAGGTTATCTTTTTTTATTTTTTTTTTCGGTGAGGAAGATCAGACCTGAGCTAACATCCGATGCCAATCCTCCTCTTTTTGCTGAGGAAGACTGGCCCTGACCTAACATCCGTGCCCACCTTCCTCTACTTTATATGCGACGCCGCCACAGCATGGCTTGACAAGGGGTGCGTTGGGGCGAACCCAGGATCTGAACCTGCGAACCCCGGGCCGCCGAAGTGGAGCGAGTGCACTTAACCGCTGCGCCACCGGGCCGGCTCCTTAGGTTATCTTTTTAACTGATTAAGTTTTTGAGTGTTGTGTCCCTAACCCCATTTTTACCATAAGCCCCCTGGGTTCCCCCCACCCCAAAGCCCCAGTAGGTAGTTGTACATCATAGTTGCACATCCTTCTAGTTGCTGTATGTGGGACGTGGCCTCAGCATGGCCTGAGAAGCGGTGCGTCGGTGCGCGCCTGGGATCCGAACCAGGGCCACCAGCATCGGAGCGCGCGCACTTAACTGCTAAGCCAGGGGGCCAGCTCCCCCTGGGTTTTTTTGTGATTTGGTATAGCATGGTGATGTAGGAACGGAAGCATCATGTTCTAGCAGAACTGACTGTACAAGGGTTTTAGGTGGGTTTCAGGTAGAAGAACAGTAGCATCATCAACAGAGCAGATAGTAGACATTTTGAGTTTGAAATGGAGTGGTAGTCCGAGTTAATATCCAGCAGGACCTAACATCTCTGGTGAGTGGAGAGTAATAAATATTCCCTGTGTATAGGAATTATCTGCCTCAAAGGATCCTGTGAGGCTCTGGAAATGGACGATCTCTCCAAGAGAGAGAACATACAGAGAAAAGAAGAGAGCCAAATCTGAGCTCTGGGAACTTTGATTTCAAGACTAGAGGAAGTATTAGTAAAGAACAAAGCAGCTGTGAAAGCCAATGAGAGAGAGATGTCAAGGACAGGAAGGGCTCATTCCTGGTAAGATGGAGTAAACACATGCAAACTTGTCTCTCCCACTGGACACAACCATAAAACCTGAACAGAAGTCATGGCACGGCTTTTTGGGGTCTCTGAAAAGTGAATATCACCAAGTGAATAAAAGAACACCAGACTTTGCAGCACCACCGATGGGTGGTGATATTGTTTTTCCTCTGGTAACCTCTGGTCTGAACTCAACACAGCCCAAAACCTGGAAGTGAGCACTAGTGGGCAGACAGAGAGAGACCCTGGAGAAACCCTCTGTTTCTGGCTCATAGAACAGAAAAGGGAACTCCTACAACTCGGAGAGAGTGGAGAAAATTATCTGTTTTTTCTCCCTCGCCCTTTACTTCATTCCCTTGTACCCCAGCCTCCAGTCAATCCTGTGGCAGGAACAGTGGCAGAAGCAAAAGTGCCTGGCTATAGAAAACTGCGGGAGCCAGAACTCCGAGGGAGAGCGATCTTCCTTCCCATTCAGTGGAGCTGCGACTCCAAGAAGGCCAAGACAAACTCCGTTGCTTTTTTTTCTATCTGTTTTCCCAGTGCTGTGGCACAACCACGCAAGTGGGCAGTTTCACCGGAAGTGGGAGGTTTCTGGTCAGAGAGAACTGAAAGGAGGATCCCAGGGAAGGAGAAAGTACTGGGAAGAAAGCGGAAAGGGTGGAGATCAGGGAAGCAACCCCATAAAGTTTTTTATGAACTCTTGGGCTTAACCCTGACCTGCACATCACAGATCTGATTCTAACTGGCACACCAAAGACTTTGAGAACGGTGCCTAATGGATAGCTTTCTGCCCAGTTCCCAGACTAACCACTGGGTGATGCACACATGAGACAGACCCAAATAAGACTGCAAAAGATTTGAAAACGTAGCTGACTTTGGAACATAGCCCACAGAAGGAGGCTTGGAACTTTGACCTATACCTAACTAGGGCAAGTCCTTGCTAAAATAAAAATATCGACATTCTCCATAGGATTTAAACAAGAATCAGAGTCCCATAACATTCAGAATGCAGTTACAGTAAAAAATTATGAGGCATATGAAGTATCCCCAAAATCTCAACTTGCATGGGAAGACCATTGACAGTCACTAGTAATGAGATGACACAGATGTTGGAATTATCTGACAAAGACATTAAAATACTTATTATAAAAATGCTCAGGGCTGGCCCCGTGGCTTAGCGGTTAAGTGTGCGCGCTCCGCTACTGGCGGCCCGGGTTCGGATCCCGGCGCGCATCATCGCACCGCTTCTCTGGCCATGCTGAGGCCGCGTCCCACATACAGCAACCAGAAGGATGTGCAACTATGACTATCTACTGGGGTTTCGAGGGAAAAAAAAAAAGAGGAGGATTGGCAATAGATGTTAGCTCAGAGCCGGTCTTCCTCAGCAAAAGGAGGAGGATTAGCACGGACGTTAGCTCAGGGCTGATCTTCCTCACACACAAGAAAAACAAAACTTCAATCATGAACTTTCTAGAAACAAAAGTTAAAATAAAAAGTATCAGCAAAAAATAGAACTTAAGAAGAATTAAACATTTTAGAATTGAAAAATATAATAACCAAAACGAAAAACTCACAGGATAGATCCAATAGCAGAATGGAGATGACAGAGGAAAGAGTTAGTGAACTTGATTCAATAGAAACGATTCAATCTGACCAACAGAGAGAAAAAGATAGGGGAAAAAAAGAAGAGAACCTCAGGAACCTGTGGGACAAGAGCAAAAAGTCTCACATTCTTGTCATCAGAGCCCCACAGGAAAAGAAAGTGCTGAAAATACATTTGAAGAAATAATGGCTGAAAATGTCCCACGTTTGGTGAAAAATGCAAACCAACAGATTCAAGAAGCTGAATAAATAGGATAAACCCAAAGACATCCTTGCCCAGACACATCAAAATCAAACCGCTGAAAACTCAAGACCAACTAAAAATTGTGACAGCAGCCAGAGAGAAACGACATGGAATCGTTCTAATGTCCGTAGGCTTCTCACCTGAAACCATGAAGGCTCGAGGAAGTGGCGTGACATTTTTCAAGTGCTGAAAGAATTGTAAACCCAGTATTCTATATTCAGTGAAAATATCCTTCAGGAATGAAAGTGAAATAAAGACATTCTCAGATAAAGGAAAACTAAGAAAATTTGCAAGCAGCAGACTTACTCTAAAAGAATTGCTGAAAATTTCTTCAGACAAAAGGGAAGTGATACCAGAAGGAAACTTGGACCATCAGGAATGAAAGAAGAGTAACAGAAATGGTAAATAGCTGGGTAAATAGACTGCTCTTCTCTTCTTGAGTTCCTTAAAATACGTTTGGTGGTTGAATGCAAAAAGTATAAAATTGTCTGATGGGGTTTCCAATGTACATAGGTGTATGACATAAGACACCTGTAGCATAAATGGTGGAGGGTGAGGAGACCCATATGGTGGTAAGGTTTCTACATGCCAAATGAAGTGATAAAATATTGGTTCTAAACAGACTGTGAAAAGTTGAATACATGTCATGTTTTGTAATCCCTAGGGTAACCAGTAAAAACAAAATAAAACAAAACAAACCAATAAAATAAATAATAGGTGATAATGGGAAAATCTCTGAACACTGGGCAATTAAACGCACTTCTAAATAATCCATGGGTCAAAGAGGATTCTCAAGAAAGGAAATTAGAAAATATTTTGAACTGAATGAAAATGGAAATACAAAATATCAAAACTTGTGAGATGCAGCTAAAGCAGTTCTTCAAGCAAAATGTATAGCATTATATGGTTATACTAGGAAATAATGGTCTTGAATCAATCATCTAAGCTTCCACCTTAAAAAACTAGTGTACTGTACACTTGAAATTTACTAAGAAAGTAGATCTTAAATGTTCCCACACACCCCCTCCTCCCAAAAAGTGAACTATGTGAGGCGATGGATGTGTTAACTAACTTTAACGTGGTAGTCATTTCACAATATATCATCATGCTGTATACCTTAAACTTACACAATATTACTTGTTAATTAGATCTCAATGATGCTGGAAAAAAACACTAGAGTAAACCAAATCAAGTAGAAGGAAAGAAATAATAAAATATGCGAGTAGAATTCAATGAAATGAGACACTTTCTAGCATATATCTTTTTTTTTAAAGCTGGTTGACAGCCACTGATTGATGTAATTGCCCATTAATGAGTTACAATCCAGTTTGAAAAACATTGATTTTTTTTTTTTTAATAATTTTATTTATTTATTTATTTTCCCCCCAAAGCCCCAGTAGATAGTTGTATGTCATAGCTGCACATCCTTCTAGTTGCTGTATGTGGGACGCGGCCTCAGCATGGCTAGAGAAGCAGCACGTGGATGCATGCCCGGGATCCGAACCCGGGCCGCCAGCATCGGAGCACACGCACTTAACCGCTAGGCCACGGGGCCGGCCCTGAAAAACATTGATTTTTATAACATAACTTCCAAAGAGAAATGTTCTGAAATCTCTTGCTAATTTATACGTTAATATTTGGGATATAACCAGCTAAAAAATTGAGTTTAAGGTCTCATTAAAGGATGTAACTAGACAAATCTGTCCTCCTTTGTGAACCCTTCCTGACTCCATCAAGCAGATCATCCCTCCCGCTTCTGTGTTCCCAAACAGTATTTCTTCAAACAGCCAATAAACATTTTTCAAGTTACTGAGGTGTGTAGCATACTGTTGGTCTCTCTCAAAATCGAGGTCTCTGAGGGCAGAGATGGTGCTGTCTTACTCTCTTTTCTAAATCAAGCTTTTCTTTATGTGGCTAGTATCTTATCCATAATACCTTACCACAGATATTTACCATATTTGAAATTTCAAAATTTTATTAAATTTTAATTCATTAATAAAGCAACAAACTCATCACATGTTAACAAAAATATCTTTTATGAAACTTACATTTTCCAAGTTAAAAAAAAACCAGAAAAATGACATTGTTTTACATTTTTGCAAATCTCTTTACTCTGACTTAATAGCAGATATTTAGTCTCATATCTATTTCTACATTCAATCTGTTGCAATATGGTGTTTAGATTGAAGTATATGAACAAAGTCCACTCATACACACAGATATATAGTTGGAAAAGGAGTATCTGAATAGCCTTTGCAGAAGTTGTGGATAGTCTTCTGTGATACTACACTAAAATTTGACAAATGGTAGTTTCTCACAGGCTAAAGAGTGTGGAATCTGCAACCCTATCAACACACTTTTTGTACTGTTACATCTTGTAACTTCAATGGATTGTTTATCTGCGCATGGTGACATCATAGTTGGTCATTTGGAAAACACTGGTTGAGTTATGCAGATCTCCCAATTGTTGACACACTTAATTAAACACTATCAAAAAGTGGTATTCATTAATATTATAACTTTGATTTCATTGGAAAGGACTGTAGATACTGGGAAACTGTCAAGCTCACTGTGGTAGATTAAAATTTTCACTTGAAAGCTCAAATTTTATCATTTGCAACAAACACGTAGTTGTTTTCCTTGAAGTGACAAATTCACTTCACTCATTTTTGAGAAAAAAGTATGACAGCCATTCAAGTAGGAATAACTACAGCTTATCAGTTGTTTGTTCAAGTAAAAATGGCATTCCATGAAAAGCAGCCTGTTTGGCCCACAGCTTACACTTCACAAATGCTTTTCAAGACAACTGAAAAGATATGCTTTATGCATACTCCCAGTTACACAAAATATTGAAAAGACAGATCAAGTATTGTGAATAAAATATAGAATTACTGATTCATCAAGGACATTTTTTGCAGTGAACGCATGGCAGTGAAGAACACAGTGACTACTAAGTACCACTGCCTTGACTTGTGCTAAGGCACCAGCAGATTTACCCATCATCGTTTGCACCAACAATGCAGATGGCAACACAGTGACAACATTATTAGGCAAGGACTTTTGAACTAGCAGACCCCTCCACAGACCACGTTAACTGCTGGTCCAGTGAAAGGAGTGTGCTCCAGGTCTATGTATCCAGTTGTCCAATAAGAGATGGGCCTCATTAGGATTCTCAGAGCCTAAAATTTATTCATTTAAATCACAGAGCCTCCTCAGCTGATTCCATGCTCACTAAGCAACCCTTTTTTTTTCCTGAGGAAGATTAGCCCTGAGCTAACATCTGTTGCCAATCTTCCTCTTTTTGTATGTCAGCTGCCACCACCGCATGGCCACTGACAGATGAGTGGTGGTCCACACCCAGGAATTGAACCTGGGCCGCTGAAGCGGAGTGTGCTGAACTGAACCACTAGGCCACCACGGCTGGCCCACGAAGCAACTTTTTGATAAATAAAAGCCATCTAGCTAAACTTCAGGGAGAAGATGCCAAGTGGCTAGGCTGATGCAACTGTTTCGTCTGCTTCAGTTACATTTCTCAATGTAAATTAATAAATTGTTATTATGCTTTTTATTAAACAGTCTTGATGAGCTTTGTTGAGTCAGCAGGCCTGAATCCAATCAATTTTGGGACACTGATGAGATAGTATCTGAAAGTAAATGCTATCTTATGAAAACCCTCGATGCAGTTTTTGTTCCCTATGACACCTTTGAAATTGTCTACATAGGGATGACACTTTGTGACAATTTCAAATATAAAATCAGAGATTTTTGGAGCCTAAAACAAAAACATGTAAAATGTTAAAAATAACATCCCCAAATATATTTTCTCCAGTAAGTATTAAAATATTATTTCCTAAGTTCTTGAGAAGAGATGACTATTCTACTCTGTACAATTTCTTTAGTTGCAGTGGGGTGCTTTGAACACTGAACACAAATTCTTTATAAAGTGAGATTGAATTATGTGCAGGTACAGAGAACCAACTTGTTCAACACTTCACCTCCTTTCTACCTTGTCTTCCTGAATTGTAGAGGCTGGAAAGCTATAAAACTGCATTTCCCGAATACCTCTACAGTTGAGTTTTAGATGTCATTTAGGTTCTTTCCACTAAAGTGGGCCTTCAATTTGGAGCTGCCTCACGTGGGAAGGGAAGAAGGTGTGCTTGCCTGGAAAGTGGCAGAGGTGGATAGCCCTGGGGCTGGCAGCCTCATTCAGCAGTCTCCTGATCCCAGCACTGGCAACAGCAACTTGACGGTCCAGATCTGCAGTGTAGTTTGGGGATGTGTGTCTGAAAGATCAGGCAATTATTCTGTGAGCTATCTATATACCTTAATAAACTCTTTGGGTTTAACACTACGCCGAGTGGATTTTGTTGCTTGTAGTCAAGAACTGACCAACTCACATTTTAATAACATCTCCTTTAACGTAATCATGTTTCTGGTTTCTCTAGTTGTATAGCAATATTTTCTTCCTTAATTATTTTTCTAAGTCAAGACAATGTCTCTTGTATATAGTTAAATGCTACTTAAAAAATCAAACTACTGTGGCACTGTTTTAGGATACATCTATATTTTATTACAAAACCATTCTTTTGGCATTAGTTGGTTACAGTGACTGCAAGATACTGTGAGCGTGGCACAGCAGCTCTAATGTAACAATGGCCTTCCCTACTTCCTGAACTGAAACTAAGTTACCTCATATCCATTACATACAAGTTATCTGCAATCATTAATGCTGCAAATTCTGACGCATATACCGTTTCGGGAGGAGTTGATGCTAAGGGATTAGATAAATGTTGACAACACTACAAAACTTCCTTTATGGGACTTTCTGTTTCTTCTCCCACCCCCGAATTACTTTGCTGTAAAACAATCATATTACTTAGAGCTAGTCTGAATAGCAGCAGCACCCAAGGAGCATCATACCTAGTTCTTGTTAAAAAGCGATACCTGTGCAATGCACATTTTACACCACAGGCAAAGGGAATGATCGCTTTAGTTTTAAACTGCTGCATTAGAGTCTCTTAAAAAAATAAAAGCATTCCATCAAGTTCTTCTAGATGGTGTTATTGCTGTACATTTGCTGGTGGGTCATTTTCTGTACTGTGTTTGCTTTGAAGGGATCTTCCAATGTATCTCCAATATTCCTTTCTTATAGTGTCCTTTTCTTTAGCTAGGATTTCACATAACTGAAAATAAAAAACAAAACTTCATTAAAGAAAACGTGTAAGTCAATCTCTAGGGCAAATGCTTTTGAGCCAATACAGTTTAACTCAGATCACATTCAAATGAGATACACCACCAGTCACATACCATGTTCACCAGTGTCATGGGTGTTGCCCTAAACAGCAGAAATCACCCTGCACTGAATTCTGAGTAACCATGTTGAAAAGGGGCATGAATATTAGTGGCACTGGGCAGACCCAATTCTGAGATACCAAAAAGATAAGCACTGAGTCCCACCAGCTCACCTCTAATGCTTTATTAAGAATGTCCTCCTTGTTCTCACATTGGTTTTCTAGCATGTCTTCATAGATATCCACAAGAAAGGCAATTAGGTAGGGGGAACTGTGACTTGGTTGTAAATCAAGTAATTGATTTAACAGATTGGGATATTTGGAAAGACCACGATCCTGCAAAATCCTAAAAAAAAAAATTATTCTCAATTTTGAGAAGGAAGAAAAAAATAGAAAGATCAAGAGAAAACGACCCCTGTAACATAAGCAAGAAAAGGAGACTTATTTTGAATGAAAGAGGTTGAAACTAAATGAAATTTCTAAATTATATCTGAGCTTTATCATGGATAATTAAGGGCTGAGTAAAATTAATTAAAAATAATGAAGTTTATAACTCAAACTGTGCAACACACAAAATTAAAGCAGAAAATAAACTATCTTCTTAAAATTAAAATGAAAGAAAAAAACAGGAAAGATGCTCGTGAGATGGTTCCTTATCTCTTTAGCTCTCCAAATAATTATAGGCCCCAACCATGGACACATCTCCAAATGTGACTGGGCTCCACACTTTTGTGCTTTTTGGGCTTAGTTTCCTTGCAGATCTCTAAGTTCAACAAGGAGCCTGGTTATGTCAGTGGCCAAGGAAGTGAAACCTTGTCGATTCAAGGAGTGAGACTTGTAACAGGAGATCTCCAGAAATGAAAACAGAAAGGTTGGCTATGCATCTGTGCACCCTGTTTGTCAATAGTCTGTCTTGTCTTACTGTGTTCCTGAGCTGAACAGAAACTGAGCATGTGTATTCCATTCTTTGACAGAAAGACTACAGGATTCATAAATACAATTAAAATTGTATTACTGTTTACTCATGGATTATTCTAAAAACTGTGCTGGTTTGTGCTCCAGAGGGAAAGAGAGGGGGAGATGGCACTGTTCTTGAGTGTTACCAAGCCACTGTTCCTTCTGCTCTCAGATCCAGAAAAATGATAAATTCTTTGGTATCCTTTTGGAATCTGATTGTGGAACCTATTCCATGATGCACCATATTAGCAGGTTGTTTTTTATGTAAAACAAGCAAAAACAGCCTCTTACCCTTTCAAATAGTTCCATGCACTTTCATTATGTGGCACCACTTTGATCATTTCCAGAGTATACCTGTAAGAAAAAGACCACAAATAAATATGTGTATAATTTTAAAAGAGCAATGCAATAACTAGAAAAGTTTTAACAAGATCATGGCACAGCTTGGGTATAAGCTTTCACTTATCTTACTGGATTTTGGTACCTCTCTAGGTCATATCTAAATTAGAGAATCCCTCGAGTCTGCAGCTGTCAATTACATAGTTCCTCCCTCCTGTATATTTGTATCCAATTCTGGAGAAGGACACTTAACTAATGCGAAAGCTCAACTCACAATAGGAGAAGAAACTAATGTGGGAGATTTTCTTTAATTTAGGCTTTCCCTCTGAAGGAAATGTTGTAAGTGAGCGTAAGTGAGGCCATCTTGTTACACTAAATGGCCGCAGCCCCTCCTCCGCGTGACTACTCGCTGTGCAGCACGTACTCTGAAAACTTCACATGCTCTCCTGATTTATGGCCTCCGCTTACCTATGTACTCCCCAACAGCTTGATAAATTAAAAACTTTGTTCTATGAGTTTCTCTCCAGGAACAGGCTGACCACAGGTGGGAAACACACCTACAAGGTATCCATCACAGCTGACAGAAGAATGGAACAATGTAACGCCTGCAGCCCGTCATGCCTGGAGACCAACAGCCCTGGACCCCCTCCTTACTGCCCATTTTCCCTATATAACTGCCTCAACATTCTGTAATCTTTGAAGATGGGTTTTTGAGACATTAGTCACCTGTCTTCTGATTTGCCGGCTAATCTAATTAAACTTTTTTTCCTCGATCTCTAACTCTTTGTGATTAATTGGCTCAGATCTTGGCAAGCAGAGTGAGCTCATTGCTCGGTATCAATGTCAGCTAAAACAAGGAGATTTTCCTTTTATTAGTAAAGCAATCTTGGAGAAAAAGTCTAAGATCTACTAATGCCAGACAGATCCTTAGTCATTGAAAAAGACCTACACAGCCTTAGGAGCTAAAATAGAAAATAGCATGGAAATTATATAGGCAAAGAATAAAAGTAAGAAACCAACACAAATGTACATTTCTTAATTCCAAAACAAGATCACTAGTAAACGATGTGATTCCCCGTCAAATAGACACTCCTCACCTTTCTCTTCCTCTTACCCAGATTACTAAATACAATTGAGATCCAATTACAACAGATTCCAAGGCAGTTACAGAACTCTGCTTCACTATACACTTGCTCAAATGAGTAAGTCACTGACTAAAGTTTAGTAATCTTGGTTTTGTCACAGTGCTGTTACCACAGCATTTTTTTCTCAGAGAATAATAATAAACTCATTCGGCATTAGGAAAAGGTTTTTCTAACTACTTTTACATGACCTACGGTTTTCAGTTATTTCTAAAACCATGTCCCTGCAGGTCTTAACTAGTCCTTGCAGAAGATTCTTAATTTCATTTTGGCAATACCTAAAACATTTTATTTACATACATGTGCACTAAAGCATTATCTATTCTAATAATTAAAACATGGACTTTGAGATCAGGCTTCAAATTCCACCCTATCAGTTATTATCTATGTGCTCTTAGGCACATTACAGAACTACTCTGAACCTCAAGTTCTTCATCAGGTATCTCACAGTTGTGTTACAAGAATTAAATAAGAATTCTCGGGAGCCAGCCCTGATTGTCTAGTGGTTCAAGTTCCCTGCTCTCCACCTCTGTGGCTCGGGTTCATTTCCCAGTCACGGAACCACACCACCCGTCTGTCGGCTGCCATGCTGTGGTGGTGGCTCACAGAGAACTAGAAGGACTTACAACTAGGATGTATAACCATGCACTGGGGCTTTGGGGAGAAGAAAAAAAATTCTCAGCATACAGTAAATGCTTGATAAATAGTAACGACTATTGGGGCCGGCTCCGTGGCTTAGCGGTTAAGTGCGTGCGCTCTGATGCTGGCGGCCCGGGTTCGGATCCCGGGAGCGCCCCGAGGCACCACTTCTCCGTCCAACGCGAGGCCGAGTCCCACGTACAGCAACTAGAAGGATGTGAACCTATGACATACAGCTATCTGCTGGGGCTTTGGGGGGAAAAAACTGAATAAATAAAAAAAAAAAAAAAATTAAAAAAATAGTAACGACTATTAATAGTACTAGTAGACTGTGTACTCACCTGGAAATATGGCCATGATACATTAAGTGAAAAAAGCAATGTGTATAATATGATTGCCTAAGTTGCTATGCATAAATGTTTGCAAATATAATTACAGGGCTTGGAAGGATTCACGTTAATTGTAGCTCACTCTAAAGAACGGGATATGGGAAAGAGGGAGAATGAGAGATTTTGATGTTCTACTTTATACAATTTAGTACAATTCCCCCCCACAACTAGACTGCATTACTTTTTATAATAAAAGGAAAAACTACAGAAAATAATCAGCTACATCTATTTATATTCTTAGAATTAAAAAAATTTAATTAAACTAAATAGCATTTTAAATATTTCTTTTACCTATCTTAAGGGTATGATAAATCTTAAGTATGGAAAACTCCTTTGGATTCTTGGCTAATTGTTTCTGTTTCTATTTGGTAATAGAAAGCCAGTGATCTGCCTTTGAAGGCTATGAGAGAAATATGCATTTTCCAAACTCTTCATTCTCAATTTTTAAATATCTTATTTCTCCTAACCTAATGAAGCAGGCTACAGCAAATAAGGAATATGTAATATTTGAAATCCCTAATTATTAATTGGGTTAATTCAAGGTAGAATAACCTGCAGCATTCTACCTTTTTTTTTTTTGTGAGGAAGATCAGCCCTGTGCTAACATCTGCCAATCCTCCTCTTTTTTTTTCCTGAGGAAGACTGGCTCTGAGCTAACATCTGTGCCCATCTTCCTCCACTTTATACGGGATGCCGTCACAGCATGGCTCGACAAGCAGTGCGTTGGTGCGCGCCCAGGATCCATACCGGTGAACCCCGGGCCGCTGCAGTGGAGTGTGCGCACCCAACAGCTTGCGCCATCGGGCCGGCCCCTGAAGCATTCTACCTTTTGGCAAGAAAGCTACTGAACTTTCTAAAAGATACTATGTTTTCCTTCAGAGTACTTTTTTCCTAATCCTCACAACAGAATACCAACTCTAAAAGGAAAAATCACTTAATAAATGCACTGCTGCATGACGAGTCTGAATTTTCTCTACTTAAGCCCCAGTACTTAGGTTTCAGAATAATAAAATTATTTCAAAAAGTCCACTGTTATTCTTTAGATCAAAACTATTCAGTAGAGGGCCGGCCCCGTGGCTTAGCGGTTAAGTGCGCGCGCTCCACTGCTGGCGGCCCGGGTTCGGATCCCGGGCGCACACCGACGCACCACTTCTCCGGCCATGCTGAGGCCGCGTCCCACATACAGCAACTAGAAGGATGTGCAGCTATGACATACAACTATCTACTGGGGCTTTGGGGGAAAATAAATAAATAAATAAAATTAAAAAAAAAAAAACTATTCAGTAGAACTTCCTATGATGATGGAAATATTCTTTATCTGTGCTATCCAATATGGTAGCCACTAGCCACATGTGGGTAATGAACCCCTGAAACGTGACTAGAGCAACTGAGGAATTGAATTAATTTTATGTAATTTTTGTTTGTTTGTGAGGAATACTGGCCCTGAGCTAACATCTGCCAATCCTCTTTTTTTTTTTTTTTTTTTTTTGCTGAGGAAGACTGGCTGTGGGCTAACATCCATGCCCATCTTCCTCCACTTTATATGGGATGCCGCCACAGCATGGCCTGACAAGCGGTGTGTTGGTGCACGCCTGGGATCTGAACCGGCGAACCCTGGGCCGCTGCAGCAGAGCGCATGCACTTAACTACTTGTGCCACCGGGCCGGCTCCATAATTTTATGTAATTTTAATTAATTTTAATTTAAGTAGCTATCTGTGGCCAGTGGCTACAATATTGGACAGCGCAGCTTTGAAGAGTAGAGCAGTAGAAGGAAAGCATAAGGTGTGCTTCAGGGGTATGTTGCTGCTCCAGAAAGAAGGCTGGAGCAGAGAGTTAATGCAGGATACTGGACTACAGACTTTTTTTTTAATTTAAATCACCAGAACCCTATGTAGAACAGATAAAAGAAAAGCTAGCTGCCCTGATCCAAGCAGAAGGGCAAAGGAGATGAGAGGCAGATATGCCATAAAAATTAGCTCTGCCCAGGAGCTGTT
This sequence comes from Ceratotherium simum simum, assembly GCF_057802395.1. Classification (NCBI taxonomy): domain Eukaryota; kingdom Metazoa; phylum Chordata; class Mammalia; order Perissodactyla; family Rhinocerotidae; genus Ceratotherium; species Ceratotherium simum. The sequence goes on along the minus strand of NC_141927.1, from coordinate 39,719,441 downwards.
AAAACAACTTTTTTAACTAAAATTATGACTCTGGTCTCATGAGGCTATAAAAACAATAAACATGTTCAAATTTAAAACAGACACTGAGATAAAATAGACAAAGTCAAAAAAGAGGTGGCTATTAATGTTGATCGATATAATACAGACATTCATGCCAATTCAGAAATTTCTAGTTTTGTTTTTTTTTTTTCCTGAGGAAGATTCATCCTGAGCTAACATCTGCTGCCAGTCTTCCTCTTTTTGTATGTGAGCCACCGCCAGAGCATGGCCACTGACAGATGAGTGGTGTAGGTCTGTGCCTGGGGAACCAAACCCAGGCTGCTGGGTGGAAGTGGCACACGCTGAACTTAACCACTAGGCCACCAGAGCTGGCCTGAGAAACTTCTAGCTCTTATAACAACTGTTTGTATGCTAGAGCAGCAGTTTTCAACTGGGGACAATTTTGCCTCCCAGGGGACATTTGGCAATGTCTGGGAACACTGTTGTTTGTCACAACTGGAGAAAGGGACTTACTAATGATATATAGGGCATAAAGGCCAGGAATGCTATCTAAAATGCAATAGAATTTAATGAGATAGTTTTAAACTAAAGCTTCCTAGACACCATGAAATCTGATATCTTCTCAATCTGCAGTAGCAACAATATTTCAAGAAACTTAAGACACTACAAAGTAGAAGTATACTATATTATTCGTAAATTTGTCATCATAGGTTTCATCTAAGTATTCTGTCCTATGAGTTCCATGAGGGTAGGATTGAGGGCAGTCTTGATTTTTGCTGCATCCCCAATCCCTAAGACATGGCAGGCATATGAATATTCTTTTGAGGAACAAACAAGTGAAGGAGATTACTAACTGGACTTCTCTCTCCAATATAGCACGATCATTGTAGCCAGTGGTGTTAGAAATTACGAAGAATCTTTGGTTCCAGACAGAGTTATTTCTCACATCCTCTTTAAGAAGTTGGTCTACATACTGCAGCTCATTATCCCAAAGTTTAAATTCCTAAATGAAAAATAAAATATCCAATTAGAAATGTTCCATTATTTACAAACAATAAAACTAAATAAATTAAACTTCAGCAAAGCTAAGTAGGCACATATTTGGAGGAAAGTGATAGTTCTATGTCAACGAAATGGAGAGGGAAGAAAAGTCATCAAAGACAAGGGAATGGTCATGAGGAAGGAAAAAAATTAGGAAGTGAGAGTCAGCAGCCAAAACGGCCTGTAATTCAGTACCATCTTCTTGAGAACAATTTAGATACCAAGAGATATGTTTATATGATTTGACTAAAGAACTATTCTAAAGCTAAATCAAAAACAAAAAAAAAGTATATCTAACTAAATGCTTATGCATTGTTTATGGTGAAAATTTAGGGAGGGGAAAACTCAGTAAATAAGAGAATGATTAACTAGAGTAAAGTATATTAATTTGATGTGATTTGATATTAATACATAACAGTAAATAAAAGAGAAGAATTCAAAAATGCACATATATGGTAAAATTACATTAAAATACATGTAGTCAGATATAAATGAGTATATTATAAAGGTATTTTAATAAAAAAAATTATGGGGAGAAGAGAAATAAATAAAAGACAATAAAATAAATAAAGAATTTGAAAAAGGAGTAAAATGGTTGAAACTTAGAAATGCTGCAAAATTGGGGACATTAACTATGAAAAAGCTCATGGAGTTATATTTCTTATTTTGTAACAGCAAAAAAGTAAAATTTCATAAAAATAAAAATACTGAATACTTTTAGAAAACATATCCCTTTAACCAAATTTAGAAAAGTCTAAATTTTTAAGTAAAAAAATTTTGGTGAGATGCTCTTGGCATCATGAATAGTGCAGAACGTAGCAATCACCAGAAAAAATTCACGGGAAACAACACTAGAATTGTTTGCTAGAATAAATAAAATGCCCAGAGTGGGAGTTATAAGTATTCTCTTCTATTCAGAATTTAGCATAAAATTTTAAGAAGTGCACAGAAGGGCCGGCCCCACGGCACAGCGGTTAAGCACGCCCGCTCCGCTGCTGGCGGCCCGGGGTTCGGATCCCGGGTGCGCACCGACGCACCACTTGTCAGGCCATGCTGTGGCGGCGTCCCACATAAAGTGGAGGAAGATTGGCACAGAAGTTAGCTCAGGGCCGGTCTTCCTCAGCAAAAAGAGGAGGATTGGCATGGATGTTAGCCCAGGGCTGATCTTCCTCACCAAAAAAAAAAAAAAAAAAAAAGAAGTGGATAGAAATAAAATACATAACAGTTACTATAAAATCATATTCCAAAGTTTATGTATGCAAAAACCTTAGTATACACTATGCGCTTGTTAATAAAAATAACACAGCTGTATTAAAAAATTACAACTACGGGGCTGGCCCAGCGGCCAAGTGGTTAAGTTCACGTGCTCCGCTTCGGTGGCCTGGGGTTCACAGGTTCAGATCCCAGGTGTGGACCTACATACCACTCTTCAAGCCATGCTATGGCAGCATCTCACATACAAAATAGAGGAAGACTGGCACAGATGCTAGCTCAACGACAATCTTCCTCAAGCAGAAAGGGAAGATTGGCAACAGATGTTAGCTCAGGGTCAATGTTCCTCATCAAAAAATATATACATATATAACTACTTTTTCTATTCAATTTGCTAGCAAATATGTGATGCAAATTCAATCTAAAAAAATATTAAAAAGTTACTATTATTCTTCTTTAACATGAAGCTACTCACCAACATATCCCAAGAGATTATAAAGGTTAACCAACATGGAAGATGTCAAGTTTTAATTAAGTATCTTAACAATACTTAATCATTATATATTTTGTAGGTAATGATCTATATGTGTGTTTTGGTTCAGAAGTATATTTACAATTTAATAGTAATTTTAATTTAATTCAGTTAAGAAGTAAACATCTGAAAAATATCGTAATAAGAAAAGCAATACCTGAATAACCCATTGTCGATGTTGCCAGGCATGATAATTCTTTGCATCCTGATTAAGAATATCAGCAATAAACTCAAGCTCCTGAGATGGGTCTTTTAGCCATTCCACTAATACTCGCCTGTGATGCCTAACGCCGGGAGAAGAGGGGAGACAAGTCTGCGTTAATTGACCCAAAAGCTAAAGCACCAGCTGCATGTGCTACACTAGGAAAGTCATCGCTAATTCTCAGGACTCCACTGGAGGGAAAGGTAACACAAACGAAACACTAAGAGAAAATTTCACAACACTAAGAGCTGAGAAAATAAAACAGCAATTTGTGTGTAAAACGAAATCAGATACTTGGGGCTTATACAAGGGTTATCTCAAGCTAAATAAGGAAGTACAGTAATCTTTTGACAACCACAGAATCTTGTCAAAGAATTGTGAAACATTCCCAGAGGGCATAATGAGACTACAGGAAATGTGATACTATTTTATCAAATATAGAAGCTCCTCCGGTTCAAAATAGGCTGTAGTCTTCCCTAGGTCCAAAGAGTCTCCATACAAGCCACTGCTCATTCCACCAGTTCGTGAAATTCACTTCTACTGCGGCAAGTAGCTATGTCGAGTTGCAGGTTTGTCAAAAGAGGAGTTTCTGTAGTAGGAAAATACTTCTAAGAGTTTTCTATTGGGTTCTATGTTTATAATTTTTTAACCTAAAATATTTATAAAAATCTATTAGTGAAAATGTTCTAAAATCTACTATGGTGATTTCACATATCTGCAAATATACTAAAGCCACTGAATTGTACACTTTAAATGGGTAAATAGTACGGTATGTGAATTATATCTCAATAAAGCAGTTTTTTAAAAAATCCATGAGTATTCATTATACTAAAAGTGAGCAGAGGTGACGGGAAAAAGGGATTTAATGCTTAATGAATTATCTATTCTACATGTATGGAAAACCAAAAAATTGATCTTATGGAATACTAAGAAGGCAAGATACTACACCAAGAGAAAGATTCTAGAGGGAAAGGTTTCTAAATAATTCATTTCAGAAATCTTCCAAGTTAGTGAACACTAGTAATAATCTATTTTTCCAAGTTCCTGGTAAATTCCATAATTTAGGAAAAACTTAATTAGGTCTTTGTCAAGTTGTCTTCTCAGAACAAAATACTAAGAAGTTCTCTCTGATGTTCTATAATTTAAAGAGTATTAATTAAATACTAGGGTTTAATCTTACAGCAGAAGTTTTCATAGTGAGAATTTAATAAAAAGTCATCAATTAATTAGGCTACAGGACTTGCATTACTTGTACTATAGCGGTTATAACAGCAACCAGAAGAGTGGGCAATTGAAAATGTACCGCAATTACAAAACTGCTGGGTTTCAACAGCAGCTGCTCTGGGTGGCTCTTTATTTTGTTCTTCATAACAACAGGTGATAAGGTGTTAAGACAGGGTCTGCAGTATCCAGACAAGAAAGCTATTTCTATTCTCTCTTCAAAAACTAGATATCATCAAATATTGAGAACACTTGTGATGCCCGGATTTTAGAGCTACAGACTTTTATATAAAAGCACCTTAATTCGCAGGGCAAATAACTGTTTAGTGAGGGTCCAAACTCTCTAGCTAATCGCCTTTCTCACTAGAACAACTATTTTATGATGCAGTTTCTCAGGAATGCAACAATCCAGTTACAAACAAAGAGGCTACAGTGGAGAGGTTGTTTAACCAAAATCCCACAAATGGAAATCTGCAACAGCTCCCACTCCATGCTTTGCCAAATAATGTTCAGTTACTTACTGCTAGGGCTATTATGTTTGAATTCTTTGAAAATTAAATACCTCCATATGGTTACATACTCCTTAACGATAATATTTCATTATGTAAATTATTATTAGCCAACTGGCCCGACAGCAGTTCATGGTCCACACTTGTCCACATTTGGGACGAAGGTGTGCTCTCTCCTACGGCTAACCTACGCGTTGGCTCCCTTCCCAACTCCAAGCCCTTAATCTATCCCTCCTTTGCTCCAGAATTCTCACCTTCTCTCTTTCTGTTAATACTCTCCCCTCACATGAAGTCTTTACCACCTTGGAAAAACAAAAAGAAAAAACATACCCTGATTGGCTACTTGCCATGTCTTCTTTTCTCAACAGCCAAGCTTCATCTCCCACTTGTGATTCAACCCACTGCTCTGTGGCTTCTTTCCCCTTTCCACCACTTCTCTCCTGCCCACCCGGTCACCCACCCCACTCCCGGTGCCAAGATCACTAACAACCGCCTAATTAACAGATCCACTGGTCATCTTTCAGTCCTTACTTTCCTTGACCTCTCATCAGTAGCTGATATTGTCATTCACTCCTTTCTTCTTAAAATTCTCTCTTCTTTTGGTTCCTGTGACAACACTAACTTTTGTTCCTTCCTCAGTCACCCTGGAACACTTCATCGCCTCTTAAATGATGATGCTCACCTGTGTTCTATCCTCAACCTTCTCCTCGGGCATCGTTATCCACAGCTGTGACTTCAACTCCAGACGAGCATTTTTCAACCACCTAGTAGACAGCTTCACATAGGTTTCCCATAAGCACATCAAGCTCCACTTGTCCAGTACTGAACCCATCCTTCCTTCCCAGAAATGTGCTGCTTTATCTCCCAAATTCCTCAAGTGCTTAGCACTACCATTCACCCAGTGGTCAAGCCAAATATATTCTTTTCTGTCACTCCCCCAATAAATTAAACTTCAAAACCTGTTGCTTCCGTCTCCAAAACCTCTCTCAAATTTCTCTCTCCCATACCGCCCCCAAACTCTCTCCTAACGTACACCACTGCAATGGCCTATGAGGAGTGCAAACCTATGCAAGTCCATCGGCCACCCTGCTCTCGGGGTAAACCTTCTGAGACACAAATCTAATCATGTTACTTCCTTAATTAAAATTCGTCAATAGCTCTCCAGTGCCACTAAGATCAAGTCTACATCTCTTATCAGTGTTCATAAGGTCTTATGATCTTACCCCATGACTCCCCAAATGTACTCTAATCACACAGAATTATATGCAGTTCCCTATGCATCACGCTTTCTTTCATGCCTCTCCTCAGATATTTTCTTTGCCTTAGAGGTCTTTCCTCTCAGAAATCATCCTTAAATCTCAGGCATAAAGATAAGGTGGTATATGCGTCAGACATTTATTGGAAAAAGTAAAATGGCGGTAACTCCTGCAATACGAGCAGGCAGAGTGGCACAGAAAGAAGAGACAGCTCTTGATGGTACACCATGCTGCCCCTTCCAATTCACCACCTTCACTACCACCATCCCCTGCACCAACCACTTCTTCCTCCACCACCACAGTAACAGTAGCCACAGTAGCTTCCATTCATGGAGTGTTTACTATACGTCAGATACTGCTCAAACTCTTTACGATTTCTTTCCTATTTGTTCTCTGTCCTCCTGCTCCATAACTTCTCTCTTTGTTCCCCATTGTGTTCTGCTCCCCCCACCCATAATCCCCATACTCTTGTCTATGCTAACTTAGGGGCTTAATTTCTAGAACAAATATACTTTGTGAATTATGCTTTTCACACTGTACTGTAAAATACCTGGTTTTATTATTTGCTTTCCCTTTAGACTGTATCTAGTCATCTTTGTATCCCCAGCATCAACAAAAACACTGTTCAATAAACAAATGAATAAAAGATCAAACACCAGAAATTATTTTATAACACAGTGAACAGAACACATTTTTTCTGGGCTGGCCCCGTGGCTTAGCGGTTAAGTGCGCGTGCTCCGTTGCTGCTGGCCCGAGTTCGGATCCCGGCACGCACCAACGCACCACTTCTCCGGCCATGCTGAGGCCGTGTCCCACATACAGCAACCAACTAGAAGGATGTGCAACTATGACATACAACTATCTACTGGGGTTTGGGGGGGGGGGGGAAGGAGGAGGATTGGCAATACATGTTAGCTCAGAGCCGGTCTTCCTCAGCAAAAACAGAGGAGGATTAGCATGGAGGTTAGCTCAGGGCTGATCTTCCTCACAGAAAAAAAAAAGAAAGAAAACACTTTTTCTCTTAATTTTTTTCTGACTCTAGTAGTATTACATACTCATGTTGAAATTTTAAATAATCATAGCAGCAACCATTTGAGTGTTAACTATGGGTCAGGTAACACTTTAAGCACTAAACATGAAATTTATCTCATTTAATCCTCCTAACAACCCTGAGAGAGGTAACATTAGCTCCAACACAAAGTACTAAAATCATAAAGAAACAAACACTTCCCGGGGCTGGCCACATGGCGTAGTGGTTAAATTCGGTGCGCTCCACTTCGGCGGCCTGGGTTTGTGGGTTTGGATCCCGGACTTGGACCTACTCCACTCATCAGCCATACTGTGGTGGCAACCCACATATAAAGTGGAGGAAGACTGGCACAGATACTAACTCAGGGCTAATCTTCCTCAAGCCAAAAAAGAGGAAGATTGGTAACAGATGTTAGCTCAGGGCTAATCTTCCTCAGCAAAAGAAAAAAGAAACAAACAATTCCTTATAATCTCATCACCCACTGACAGGTACTATTAGCAGAGTGACATATTTCCTTTCTTCTTTCATCTTACCAAACTTGATAGTTTTTGGGCTGTTCCTCAATTATTGCAGTGATGTAGTTCATTTCCTCATGCAGATCCTTTTGAAGTGACTTTAAGAGAACTCTCCGAAAATGCCTATAGCAAACATCAAGCATTCAAAGTCTCATTACTCCACGTAAACTGCCCAGCCACAGTATCGAATGAAGCTACATGACAACAACAGACATGTTTTGGGGGTATTCTATATAACCAATAATTTAGCAATTGAACTGCTTGTGGTTGTCCAAATGCATACAACTATCTAGTAATTAGAAGAATCAAGCATTTTGAAGTAAAAATAGTGAAAAGTAACAAGAGTGAAATAGAAGAAAAAATAACTAACGATTATTTTCAGCTAATACTCTGGTTACCAGTGTTCTATTACATGAGAATCAAAGACATCTCTTTCCCTGTATGTACAGCTTGTTCGTTTAGATACATTATTCATATAATAAATTCCATTACAAACATTATCAAATATTTTACTTTTAGAACCACCACAAAAATGCTACTTAAAAATGAAACAAGTTTCTCTTTATTTCTTCATAGGTGGAGTCAAGTCATTAAAAAAAACTTTTCCCTAAAGACACGATTAGTTCTAATCTATTTTTACTTCAAAATTTCAAAAATTTCCAACTCAACATATAAGAAACAAACAGCTACTTTAAAAGTTATATTTAAAATGAAATGCTAGGCCGGCCCCGGGGCTTAGCGGTTAAGTGTGCGCGCTCCACTACTGGTGGCCCGGGTTTGGATCCCAGGCGCGCACGGACGCACTGCTTCTCCGGCCATGCTGAGGCCACGTCCCACATACAGCAACTAGAAGGATGTGCAACTATGACACACAACTATCTACTGGGGCTTTGGGGGGAAAAAATAAATAAATAAAATAAAATGAAATGAAATGCTAAATAAGAAAAATAACAGTATTTCTCTTATTATTCCTTAAAGAAAATGAGACTGAGTGCAGGTACATAAACAAGCAGCTTGATTTACGTGGGTAATGGTTTCAGGTGTACCGCTTTTAAAAAAACAGCAAACAAACTTAGGAAATTTTAAAATACATTCTAAGTTGCTTTGTGCTATGTACAGTCAGAAATTTCTTAAAAGTTAAGAAAGTGCATAAAATGATGGAATATCATACTAAGAAATTCAGTTAAATATGGTAGATTAAATAAATAAGTTTATCCTCACTCTCTAATCAAACCCCACTAAAGTGATAGTAAAGGGAAAAAAATGGTATAAATTTACAAGGACAAAGAGAATTGGGGACGACGGGATACCACAACAATTGGAAGAGGTCAATAAAATTAAGGAAAATGGTAAGCTGATAAAGTTTTAACTGACTTAGAAAAACACAAAGTACTAAAAACCTGTCAACAAAGGAAGAAAGGTTCAGAAATCAGATGTAATCAGGTATTTCCAAAATTAGGAGTCAAGGCTAGGGCTAAAAACAGTGTAACGTCTAGAAAGAGTCCTTAGCAGCCAAGATCCCTCCCCTCCACCCTGAGCAGAGAAGTGACAACATAACCTGACCTGGTGTGAGGTAATAGAAAAAATATATATAGGTCTCCGCCCCTGGTTCCTGGCACAGAGCTCCTAAACCCCTGTAAATTTCTAAGTGATGAGAGCACTAGGAGCATCTTTTGTTCTATTGAGGTGACTCTGGGAGGGCTCCTGGATGACTCCTGTCACCAGAAAGACCAAGCCCTGATTAGAAGCTTGGAATTTTCAGCTCCACCTCCCATTCTCCAGAGAATGGGGAAGCACTAAAATGGAGTGAATAAATGATCATGCCTCCATGAGGAAGCCTCCACAAAATCCCAATAGCAGGAGGTTCGGAGAGCTTCCAGGTGGGTGAACACATCCATGTACTGGGAGGGTGACGCACCCCAACTCCATGGGACAGAAGCTCCTGTGCTCAGGACCCTCCCAGACCTCACCCTATGTATCTCTTCATCTGGCTGTTCATCTGTATCCTTTATCATATCCTTTAATAAACTGGCAAATGTAAGCAACTGTTTTCCTGAGTTCTGTGAGCTGGTCTAGCAAATTAATCAAATCTGAGGAGGGAGTCGTGGGAATCTCTGATTTACAGCCAATCATTCAGGTGACAACTTGGACTTGTGATTGGCATCTGAAGTGAAGTGTGGGACTGAGCCCTTCTTTGTGGTATGTGATGCTGTCTCCAGGTAGACAGTGTCAGAATTTAGTTAAATTAGAGGACACCCAGCTGGTGTTGCAGAGAACTGCTTGGTAGGGGAAAACCCAGACACAGTGGTGACCAGAAGTGTCAGAAGGGTTTCGTGTGAAAGTAAAGGAAACACACAGAAGGAGGACTGGGTTTTTTTCTAAAAGACCTGGGCAAGAGACAAGGGGCTTTAATCTCTGGAAAAATCTGAAGCAGAAAGGCATATCAGACACAGTGGAAGGCAGGGTGAGGTAAAGGACTAGAAACAGGGAAATTTAAAACGCTGATTACTAAACAGGTGAGACCCCCCCCCCCACCATCTTCCCCTGTCTGACCTCCCAGAGCTGTGGCAGTCAAATGTACACTCCTCAGGCAATAATCAGACAACTCGCTGAGAGAAAAGACCTAGAAATACAGGCATGTGAAGATTTCACACAAAATAGCCATATCTCCACTCACTAATTTCACAGTGAAGCCCTCCGGTTGACAAGTCCCACAACACAGAGAGCTTCTAATCAGGTTTTTTTCCTTCCTCCATTACAGTATGAAAGGAGAGCCAAGGATTATCAACCACCTGAAAAAAATATTTACACAAAAGAAGCAGACCAAACAAATAAACACAAAAGTGGAAATATATCCCATCCATGAAACAAAATATGCTATTAAAAAAGAATATCCAGGGCCGGCCCTGTGGCTTGGTGGTTAAGTGCGCGCGCTGCAATGCTGGTGACCCGGGTTCGGATCCCGGGTGCGCATCGAGGCACCACTTCTCCGTCCATCCTGAGGCCGAGTCCCACATACAGCAACTAGAAGGATGTGCAGCTATGACATACAACTATCTACTGGGGCTTTGGGGGGAAAAAATTAAATAAATAAAATCTTTAAAAAAAATAAATAAATAAATAAAAAAATAAAAAAGAATATCCAGAGAACAAAAAAGAGCTCTCGGAAACTACAAATGAGTGCAGACAGAAGAGTTAGAAGATAAAGTTGAGGAAATATCTCAAAAGTAAATAAAAAGAGGGGCCAGCCCTGTGGCCTACTGGTTAAGTTAGGCACGCTCCGCTTCAGTGGCCCAGATTCAGTTCCTGGGCATGGATCTACACCACTTGTGGGCGGCCATGCTGTGGCGGCGGCCCACATACAAAATAGAGGAAGACTGGCACAGGTGTTAGCTCAGGGCGAATCTTCCTTAAGCAAAAAGAGGAAGACTGGCAACAGATGTTAGCTCAGGGCCAATCTTCCTCAGCAAAAAAAAGGTAAATAAAAAGACAAAGAAATGAAAATAAGAAAAGACATTCCAAGAGGTACAACAGGCAACAAAAAGGCATTCCAGAAAAAGAAAACAGAAAAGAGAGAAGAAATTTGATTATCAAATATAGAACATAAAAATATTCCACAAACCTAAAGAAAAGGTTTAATTGAAAGAATGGGAATCTTCTCAATAGAAGCTAAAAGAACTAGTTTTAAAATTCTGAAGGAAAATAATTGCCAATAATTTCCAGAGTTGTATTAATAAATTAATAAAGTTGAGAAGAGACTAAACGTACTTTTAAATGTATAAAATCTCAAAAACTACTTCTCCTCAAGGATGTGGTCTATAAAACGAGAAAATAAGTCAAGAAAGAGAAAGATGTGGGATCTAGGGAACAGAGGATCTAACACGTGAAAGAGGTGGAGACCAGATGTGCAGCACCCAAACTGGTGGGGAAGAAAAAAACTGAAGGATTACCTGTTGTGTTCAACACTAATGAGACATTTTACATATAGCAAAGAGTCTGGGAGACAATAGGGAATAGGTAATTAGTACAAAGAAAACTAAACAAAAAAGGCAATCTGTTAAAGGGGATATAATTATACTATAAAAGATGGGTCAACATGAACCATAAACTGATTACTGATGTAACTAAAAACCGTGATGGGGCTAGTGCAGAGTAGAGTGAACTCTGTATCTTCCACAGAAGGAACAGATAATGTCCAAGACAAAAAAAAAATAAAAAATAACAATTATGCATATTATTTAGAATACACAGGTTAATTCAAGAAAACACAGCTAAGTTATCACCTGTGGGGAGTGGGACTCTGGTAGTGAGAAGGAATGGGGCAGAGACTGCTATTTTTCATTCAGTCTCTGACTTTCAAGTTAAAAGATAAAAATTCAAGTTCAGAGAAGAAAAAGAAAAGCCATCCAAACTAAAACATGAGACATTTAAATAGGGAATATCAGTGATATACGTTACTTACCACACCGTATAATTGGCCGCATTTAACTCAATAGCATCTCTGGTTAGTTTGAAAGCTCGTTCACTTCTTTCATCACGCTGCAGAACAGCCCGGAAATAATCATAAACATCTCTAACTGGAGAGAGAGCACACAACTGCATTAGGACTATCTTGTTTAAAACTAGCACTGTAGGAGAAAATGTTGTTATACCCTATGAGGAAAGATACCTGATTGCAGGCACATAATTTAGAACAATAAGCAAAAGAAAGAAAGTGAAGTGACCGCCACTCTGATGTTTTTAGTGTCACAGCCGCAACATACGTGAACTGTGCTTACTGCTCGTGTCTGTGTAGACTCCACATCTCCCAAAGACCTTACATATTACAGTGAAGAGTGCATACATCCAAATATATTCACTTAGCTGTTTTTCTCACACTTTATTTTGATCGGCTTTTTAACTGAAAAGTAATATACACAATGGTAGAAAACTCAAACAGTACAAAAAGGTTCACACTAAATTTCCGTTCTACTAAACTCCCAGTCCTTCTCCTCAAAAGTGACCAGTATTAACTGATTCTAGTGTATCCTTCCAAATACACTTTATGCATACAAGTATATGTTCTAATTCCATCCTATTTTTTTACACAAATGAGATCACATCAACATTCTATGTTCTGGGACTTGCTTTTTTTACTCATACATTATTTTTTAATTAATTATTTTATTGAGGTAACCGGTTTATAACATTATATAAGTTTCAGGTGTACATCATTATATTTCAGTTTCTAGATCATGTTCACCACCCAAAGTCTAATTGCCACCTGTCACCATACACATATGCCCTTTTACCCCTCATGCCCTCCCCACTTTCCCCCTGGTAACCACCAATCTATTCTCTGTATCTACAAGTTTGTTTATTGTTGTTTTTTTTATCTTCCACATGAGTGAAATCATATGGTTTTTGGCTTTCTCCATCTGACTTATTTCACTTAACATAATGCCCTCGAGGTCTATCCACGTTGTTGCAAACAGCAAGATTTCATCCTTTTTTTATGTGTGTGTGTATATATTATATATATTTATAATATTATATATAACATTATATATTATATATTATATATTTATAATATTATATATCATATACCATATACAGTATATACTATACATATATTATATATTTATATTATATATTATATATATTGTATATACTATACATATGTATAGTATACATATACTATGTATAGTATACTATACATATATTATATATTTATATTATATATATTGTATATACTATACACATGTATACGTATACGTATACATGTGTATAGTATACATATAGTATACATATGTATGTACACATATACTATGTATAGTATACTACACATATATTATGTATAGTATACTACACATATATTATATATATATTATATATAATATTATACATATGTAATATATAATATTATAAATATATATAATATATACACACACACACCACATCTTCATTATCCACTCATTCATTGATGGGCACTTAGGTTGTTTCCAAGTCTTGGCTATGTGAGTAATGCTGCAATGAACATAGCAGTGCATATATCTTTTCAAATTAGTGTTTTCTTTGAATAAACACCCAGAAGTGGAATAGCTAGATCATATGGTAGTTATATTTTTAATTTTTTCAGGAATCTCCACAGTTTTCCACAGTGGCTGCTCCACTTTACACTCCTACCAACTGTGCACAAGGATTCCCTTTTCTCCACATCCTCTCCAACACTTGTTATTTCTTGTCTTTTTAGTAACAGCCATTCTGACGGGCGTGAGGTGGTATTGCATTGTAGTTTTGATTTGCATTTCGCTAATAATTAGTGATGTTGAACATCTTTTCATGTGCCTGTTGGCCATCTGTATATCTTCTTTGGAAATATGTCTGTTCAGATCCCCTCCCCATTTTTTAATTGGGTTGTTTGTTTTTTTGTTGTTGAGTTGTATGAGTCCTTTACATACTTTGGATATTGACCCCTTATCAGATATAAGATTTGCAAATATCTTCTCCCAATTGTTAAGTTGTCTTTTCATTTTGCTGATGGTTTCCTTTACTGTGCAGAAGCTTTTTAACCTGATATAGTAACATTTGTGTATGTAAAGGTAGTGTAAACTAGTACAAATCTCTATGGAAAACCATATGGTAACATCCATTGAAAACTAAAATTTACATACTCAATGACCCAACAATTTCAGTTTCAGAAAGTTTTCTTACAAATATACTCCCATATGTGCCCAAAGCATGCAAGGAAATTTACTGCAGTATTTGGTTACATAAGAAATAAAAAAGAAAAGAAATAAAAATTAGACACAACTGAAATTTCCACTAGTAAAGAATGGGTTAAGTCCATTATAGTACACCTGTACAATGAAATACTAGGCAATTATTAGCAATGAGGCTGCTCTGTTAATGTACTGACATGGAACAATTACTAAGATACGTTGTTAAGTGAAAAAAGTAAGGTGCAGACCAGCAGGATACTTGTTTAGTTAAAAATATATGCTGACTTATGAATATACTAGTCTGAGGAACAGGGATGGGAAGAAGACATAATTTTCAACCACATTCCCTGTTACAAAGTTTACCACATTTTTCAAATAGCTGCATAGCACTTCACTGTACAGATACTCTAATTTTATCTAACTTGTCCCCTAGAAATGAATGTTTATATTGCTTTCATTCTTTTGCTGTCCCGAATATCAGTGTATGCTTTTGTGCACACGTGTAAACTCAGTTCAGGCATTTGCTCAGAGATAGCGTGGGTTCGGTTCCAGACCACCACAATAAAGTGAATATCACAAAGTGAGTCACAAGAATTTTTTGGTTTCCCAGAGCATATAAAAGTTACGTTTACACTATACTGTAGGCTAGTTAAGTATGCAATAGCATTATGTCTAAAACAACGTACATACCTTAATAATAAAAAAAATGCTAACCATCATCTGAGCCTTCAGTGACCTGTAATCTTTTTGCTGGTGGAGGATCTTGCCTCGATGTTGATGGCTGCTGACTGATCAGGGTGGTGGCTGCTGAAGGCAGGGGGGGCCCTGGCAATTTCTTAAAATGAGACAACAATGAGGTTTGCCTCATCGACTGACTCTTCCTTTCACGAATGATTTCTCTGTAGCATGGGATGCTGTCTGGTAGCGTTTTACTGACAGAACTTCTTTCAAAACTGGAGTCAGTCTTCTCAAACCCTGCCACTGCTTTATCCACTAAGGTTATGTCATATTCTAAATCCTTTGTTGTCATTTCAACAGTCTTCACAGCAGCTTCACCAGGAGTAGCTTCCATCTCAAGAAACCACTTTCTTTGCTGAAACCACTTCCTTTGCTCATCCATAAGAAGCAATTCCTCATCTGTTAAAGATTCATCATGAGATTGCAGCAGTTCAGTCACATCTTCAGGCTCCACGTCTAATTCTAGTTCTCTCGCTGTCTCCACCACATCTGCAGTTACTCCCTCCACTGAAGTCCTGAACCCCTCAAAGTCATCCATGAGGGCTGGAATCAACTTCTTCCAAACTCCTATTAATGTCGATATTTTGACCTCTTCCCATGAAGTAAGAATGTTCTTAACAGCATCTAGTATGGAGAATCCTTTCCAGAAGGTTTTTGATTTACTATGCCCAGATCCATCGGAGGAATCACTATCTATGGCAGCTACAGCCTTGCAAAATGTATTTCTTAAATAATAAGACTTGAAAGTCAAAATGACTCCTGAATCCACAGGCTGCAGAATAGGTGTCGTGTTAGCAGGCATGAAAACAACATTAATCTCACTGTATATCTCCATCAGAGCTCTTAGGTGACCAGGTGCATGGTCAGTGAGCAGTAATATTTTGAAAGGAATCTTTTTTTCTGAGCAGGTCTCAACAGTGGGCTTAAAATATTCAGTAAACCATGTTATAAACAGATGTGCTGTCCCCCTGGCTTTGTTATTCCATTTGCAGAGCACAGGCAGAGTAGATTTAGCATAATTTTAAGGACCCTAGGATCTTCAGAATGGTAAATGAGCACTGGCTTCAACTTAAAGTCACCAACTGCGTTAGCCCCTACGAGAGAGTCAGCCTGTCCTTTGAAGCCAGACATTGACTTCTCTCTAGCTACGAAAGTCCTAGATGGCATCTTCTTCCAATAGAAACATTGAAAATTTGTTGTTCAGCGTAGCCACTTTCATTAACTATCTTAGCTAGATCTTCTGGATACATCAGCGTCCACATTTTTAAGCTTCCAATGACTTTGCATTAAAAATTATAAGTATAATACATACATATATATCTATGTGTGTGCATGCAAGCAGACCCAGGTATGTACATAGTTTCCTTAGACTACAACCCCAAAAGTGAAATTATCATATGGAACATGAACAATTATAGTTCTTTACAAATTCTGAGACATATAAAGGTCACCTACTTCTAAACACTATCTTTAAAAAGCTGAATTTATTTCATACCAGAGTAAAATTTATAGACAACATAAATGTCCAATAACTATGGAATATTATGCAGTCATTAAGAACCAAGCTCCTAAATAATTTTAAATTTGTAACAAAATGTTTATAACACGTTAACTCTATATATAACGTATATATACACTACTTTATATACACACCTATCTACCTATATAAAACATACACATGTGCACACATAGTATGAAACCAACTCTGTGAAAACATTTGCAGAGGAGTGGAAGACTACACACCAAACATTAACAGTGCTTATTTCTGGATGATGAGACTCTTCCTTTGATTTTAACATCTTCAAATTTTTCTACAATAAGCATGTATTACTTTAAAAAATATTTTTAATTACAAATAACTACATGTTCTACGTAAAGATTACAAACAAAACAAAAGTACACGAAGTTTCCCCATTTAGTGGACATGGCATAATTCACATGTCAATGCTATTTTTTTTTTCGCAGAACAGAATTCTACAAGTGGGAATAGAATACTCAGTCTTAGGGCTATGTATTTCAAATTGACAGGATTGTAAGTGAATGTGAAATTATATAAATAGAATTTTATATTCATTAGATTTTTTCTGTAGTTTTTGATTTTAAAATATTATTTCAATTAGAAATTACAAATTTAATATACTGTCACACTCAAAATTTCTAAAACTTTATGTGCCTTTTTTCTCTCAATGTTGTTTCTGAGATTTGTCCATATTATAACAGATCTAGATCCTCTTATTGGTTGTACAGTATTCAATTGTATGACAATGACATATTTTATTTATCTATTCTCCAAAACATGGATATATAGGTGGTTTTCAATATTCAAAAATGCAATATTCAAAAATGCCAGGAATTATAATAGCTAACACATGTAGTATTTACTATGAGCCAGACACCGTTCTATTATTTTATGTGTATAATTCACTCACTCTATACAATAGTAACTACTATTATCCTCATTTTACATAGGAGGAAACAGAGGTACTGAGAGGTTAAATAACTTGTCCAAGATTACACAGTCAGTAAAATGGTGAAGTTAGATTTGAACCAGGTGGTCTGGCTCTGAAGTCTGTGCCCTTAACCTTCTAGCACGTCTTCTGACGCCACAAGCCAGAGTGAATCCAGAAGGTATCATGAGAAGCAGCACTTCAAGGTTGTAAGATACGAGCATTTTGTCCAGTTGTACTAGATATATCACACTGCTTCCCAAAATGGCTAAACATATGAAAACTACCATCTGAAAGGTATGGATCTCTTCATATGTCTTAACATCTGATATCATAAGACAGTTTTATTTTTGCCATTTAATTCATGAGTGGAAAACAGCATTCCCATTTTGTGTCTCTTTCATTCCTAATAACAGATTTTTTCCCCCTATTTAATGAATGGAATTTTCTCTTCTGTGAACTGCCAGTTCATCCCTTTGCCCATTTTTTAATTAGTTTGTCTGTTTCCTTAACCTTTTGTAGGAATTCCTTATAAAGTTCTATCACTCCTCTGTTTTATATGGTGTATCTTCTTCCATACTGCTGCTTACCTTTTAACCTGCTCATGGTATCTTGTTTTACAAATTTTAAATTCTGATATATTCATCTATCAATTTTTGATCAATAGGTCATAGCTATCTATCTCTTCTTTTGTGGTTTCTAATCACGATACATGTAAGAATTTAAAATACTGATGTTTTTACCCTGCAAAAAAGGTTTTATTAAACTATTTTTAACCCCAAGAGAAATGTATGATTGCATCAGTTTCTCCAATATTTTGTTGTAGGTACTTTATGAATCTGAAAAAGCTGTGGTTTTCATTTCTCTGATCACTAGTGAGGTTAACGTCTCTTCATAGATATTTTTATTTCTTTTAGTTAATTATCTCTTCACATATAATACCTCTCACAGTGTGGAAATTTTGCATTTTTATGCAGTTTTTTCTTCTGATCTCTTCCTTAATTTTGAGTTTTATATCTCGCCTAATAACTCCTTCTTCACCTTTGCTCCTAGTATGTTTAGTTTTGTTTTAGAACTTTAATTCATCTGTAATTTACTTTCATGTAAAATATGAAATAAGGATATAATGTTACTTATATCCAAATGCAAAGTTGACTGTTATAAAACCATTATTTGATTAATCCATCTTTTTCATATAGGTATGAAATGTCCTTTTAATCAAATATTAAGTTCCCATCTATAATGATGATCTATTTTCAGATTCCTTATTAATTTATTTATTTCTGCACCAATTTCACATGTTATTTATTAAGTTTAGTAGTACATTTTCATATTTGATAAGGCAAACCCTCACACCATTATTCTTCCTTTACAAACATTTCTTGGCATTACTTCATAATCAGAAAAAAACAATAAATCCTTTTTGTACAAGAGGAATGATCTTGGATAACAAAGACTTAACTGAAAGAAATATATATATATGTACACACACAGAACTACAAAACTAGCATTCCATTTTATTCATTTACCCTTGCTTAGAAGAACAACTAACAATTGAGATTTGCATGACCTTCAATTTACAAAGCATTTCCACATTCATTGTGAAAGAATGATACTTTGTCAAAGAAAATAATCCACTCATTTTAATATCAGTAAATATTCCAGCTGAGCCTAACACTTCATTTTCAAAATGCTCATGTCTCAGCAACCAAAGTTTATTCTAAATAAAACAGTAACTCATTTATGTTTTATCTTACTTGCACATTAAATAGTAAATGTAACGTCCAATCACACAGTAGCTATCATGTATTATAATGTAACATTCATTACTTAGAATATGTCCATTCTTGGAATAAAATAACACTTTTAATCATGAAAATAAATTACAAAAAAACCAATATATTAGTTTAAGTCATTTAGATCTTTATTAGACAAATATCTGTCATCTATCATCTATCTAGCCACATAGTTGTGAATTTCAACTTTTCTACTAAGTTTGACTTACAGACCTTTTCCTAAATAAAAATAAACTTACATTTTTCACTATAAATGATCTGGACCACTGGATTGGGGCCATCATTCTGCGGCACTGGATCTATATCAGCCCATTCTGCTCTGTCCCTGAAAATATATATATTTTTCAGTGATTATATTCAAACAGGCAAGAAGAAAAAGAAATCTGGTGTTTTAAAAAACGACAACAATTACACTTACATTAATATTAGTAACTTATAAATATCTTAATGTAATCATAGTTGGATTCTTCATGACTGAGTTTTGCTACTTTGCTCTACACAATAAACTTTAAAAGTAAAACGAATAATCTTCCAATTAAAATAAGTTAATAAATCAATAGTTTTCAAATTTAAAGTTTTTATATAAGTGGAAAAACATGTTTTTGCAGCAAGTACACAATAGTTTTAAATTAGAAATCAGGGCCGGCCCCGTGGCTTGGTGGTTAAGTGAGCGTGCTCCACTGCTGGCGACCCGGGTTCGGATCCCGGGCTCGCACCGACGCGCTGCTTCTCCGGCCATGCTGAGGCCGCGTCCCACATACAGCAACTAGAAGGATGTGCAGCTATGACACACAACTATCTACTGGGGCTTTGGGGGGAAAAAATAAATAAATAAATAAATAAAAAAAAAAAAAATTAGAAATCAACCCAATTCATTGGTCTAATAAGACTCTTTGGAGTCAGTTACCATTTTAAAAAATTTGAATTACTATTTACTAGGAACTGACATTTTATTTATTTATTTATTTTGTGAGGAAGACTAGCCCTGAGCTAACATTTGCCAATCCTCCTCTTTTTTGCTGAGGAAGACTGGCCCTGGGCTAACATCTGGGTCCATCTTCCTCTACTTTGTATGGGACGCCTGCCACAGCATGGCTTGATGAGGGGTGCATAAGTCCGAGGCCGGGATCCGAACCAGCGAACCCCAGGCCACTGAAGTGGAGTGCACAAACTTAACCACTATACCACCAGGCTGGCCCCAGGAACTGACATTTTAAAATCAAAGTAAACACTATTAGTTTACTGTATACTGAAAGGTGGTCCAAGTGGTCATCAGAGAGCAGGCTCTGGGCTCCAACAACTGTCTGAGCTGTAATACTGGCTCTACCATTTACTAGCTGTGTGACCTTGAGAAAGTTACTTAACCTCTCTGGGCCTCAGTTTTTTCATTTATAAAATGTAGATGATATTATTACCAACTAAGCTTAGAAGGCTGTTTGGAGGATTAAGTGAGATAACATGTTAAGCACTTAAAATGTGCAAAACAGTAAGCATATAGTATATGGTAAATATATGTATATATGTAATATATATATACACACACCAATATACATATATCAGCATACAGTATATAGTAAATATACTATATAATACAGTCACACAATGCTTAACGACAGGGATACATTCAGAGAAATGCGTTGTTGGTGATTTCGTTGTGTGAACATCATAGAGTGCACTTACACAAACCTAGACGGTACAGCCTACTACACACCTGGGCTCCATGGTACTAATCTTATGGGACCACTGTTGTATACAAAGTCTGTCACTGACTGAAACGTTATGTGGCACGCGACTGTATAATATTACTGTATGCTTAAATATATGTGCTATATGTTATAAATACAGCATATAATAAATGCATATAGTAAGCATCCAGTGAATACTATTTCTCATTATCAGTGCTAAAACAACACTATAGTGGCAGCAATAGGTGCCTACAGACACTTCTGTGTGAACTGCCCAGTGTGACCACATTTGTTTTAACCACCCTTTTACTTATATTCTTTTCCTTTCACCCATTTTTAGTTCTCTATACTGCTCAGCTATTGACAACAAAGATTCTGTGCCATCCAGACAATCCTGAAATTGTGTTCACTGTGTAAGGAGAAATACAGGGGAAACAATTACCTGAGATGTGAGACCTAGAGCCCGGGGAAGCGGCATGAGAAAGGTACAGCTGTCAGTCCAGCACTCGGAAATCAGACACAGCCAAGTGAAGATGAATACCTTACAATTCAGAGGAGCTTTGAGGGTTACCGGGCCACCACAACCAGTTTAAATCAGTACAACACTAACTCCAAATACAAAATCTGGATAGTGCCTACCACTCATTCATAAAACCAAGGCAAATAAGCCATCTAACGGGTTTACCTAGAACTACAGAGAAAAAATAAGACAACAGAAAAAGAGAGACGACTTCTCAATCGTCTCCGCAGGTTCAGCTGGAGGCAGGGAATCAGCATTACTATCAGAAAGCAAAGAACTGATGGGGATGGGACCGGGTGTTGGCCAAGACTGGCAGAAAAGGCAAGAAAGTCACAGCAGTACCCACACCGCCCACACATCACGTGCACTAGGTACGAAGTGATGTACGATGTACAAGGTTTAAGGAACAATCAGCTTCACCCTTACAACCTAACTCGGTGCCTGGCTGATGCTGGGCGCTGAAACGTAGAATGACAATGTCCCAGTCCTCAAAGATCTCATACTAGATCTCCGCGGCAGCAGAGCCAACCATGGGAAGCCCTTACACCTCGTTTTCAAGTGAGCGAATCGGGACCTTATTTAAATCACCAGTTTCTGCCAGGGGGTCAAAGTGCGCCCAGTCAGACCCCTCTCAGGCTGGCGCTGCGGGAGCACGGGAGAGGGCGGGACACCTCGCGCACCCCTGACTCCCGACGCCCGACAGCCCGGCGCCCTGCGGCCTCCCCCGCCTCTCGGCGACCGCCGGGCTCCGGGGCGCAGCACCGAAGGGGAGCCGAGGGCCGCGGGCCGGCCCCCGCCCCGCCGAGCGCGCCCCCGGCCGGCGGGCCAGCCAGGCCGCGCAACTCGGGCCCGGGGCGCCGACCCGGGAGCGCGCCGGTGGAGCGCGCCCTCGGGGCCAGGGCCTCGGACGCGGCGGCACGCTGTGGGCGTTACCTGTACAGGACGTAGGTGGGCGAGTCCAGGCTCAGGAACCCGTCGTCCATGGCGGACGCCACTGCGTCTCCGGCCTGGGCCGCCATCGCATCTTCCTGCTGCTGCTGCTGCTGCTGGGGCGGCGGCGGCGGCGGCGGCTCCGGCTGACCCGGCTCGCCGCCCTGCGCGGCCTCCCCGACACCCTCAGTGGCCGCCATCTCACCTCGGTCCGCAGCGGAGGCCCCGCCCCCGGGCCCGCCCCTCGCTCCCTCCCCCCGCCGGGGCCACTTCCGGTTTTCTCGCGTCCTACCATAGAGGTGCGGGCCAGAGAGCCCCGGGCCGGCGGCCTCGCCCTGGCCGTTCTAGGCAGGCGCTCGGCTACCGGAGCCTACGCCGCTCTCCCTAGGGTTTCCGGGGTTGCCATACGTCATCTCATCGTAGGCCTCTCCGGATGCTTGTGGTTGGTACTTCGGCGCAACCTGGCGGTGTCAGATCTCGTCAGGAGGGGACTTGGCTCTCCCTGCTTTTGGACGGAGTCTTAGAAGTAGTGGATGAGGGCAGCTGGCCGGCAGTTCTGGGCGCACATCTGGAGGGAACTGGCCTCCGGTGCTCCACGTTAACATTTTAAGGGCATTTATGTTCCTTGTACACATTTCTTTTCTTCTGGATGCTAAGAGTTTATACCGCAGAATTTAAGTAATCCAGGGTTTTTGTCTTTTGAAATTAAAATTCTAATTATACAAGAAATATATGTAGACCTTATGGGAAATGTAAACGTTCATTTAACAGATACTCACTGACTTCCTATTATGTGCCGGGCTGGCTCACAGCAATAAATAAAACAAAGTCTCTGCGTCACGGAGTTGACATTCTAGTGAAAGGTAGCTGAATATATCACCCTAAAATATGACTGTGGGTGTTCAGGACAGGCCACTCCAAAACGTGCTGCTTTGGTATATGTATTGATTTTGAGCCGTAGTCACTTGAAAAACAGCAAACGCAGGGAGAAGCTTTCTCTGAGCTCCACTTCTCTGCCTCAAGACAGATCCTCCAAAAGGAACTCAAGTGTCATAAATCCCCTCCCTGGGAGTTTCCAGAGTAGAAGTGGACACCACACCCAGACAAGTTCTGTCAAACTATCATACCTTCCATCTATTCTTCTAAAGACCCATTCTTCTTTCCAAAAAATCATTTACCCTCCCCTAAGAGGCCTATGTCCCCACTCGCCTTTCCCTATTAAGATGGTATTTAAGGCTGAATTCTAAGCAACCTCAGGGAATTACTAATTTTTCCCTAGGTATCTCCCATGCATTCATGAGGTATACATATTAATAAACCTCTGTTGTTTTTTTCTTGTTAATCTGTCTTTTATTACAGGGGTCTCAGCCAAGAACTCAGAAGGGTAGAGAGAAAATTATTTTTCACCCTTTACAGTAGATAGTCAGGAAGGCTTTTCTGGAGGCTATTTGAGCAGAGACCTGAAAGATGAAAATGCATGCCAGGTAGAGAGAACAAGAGGTGCATATATGTTCTTGGTTCAGCAGGGATGCCAATGACTAAAGCCCTGTGGATGAGGGGAAGGAATTGGTAGGTGATAAGGTTAAAGAGGAAGCTGGTGCCATGGTAATAATTTGGGGTTTTATTTATTTATTTTTAATCGTGGTAAAATAGTCATAAAATTTACTATTTTAACCATTTATTTTATTTTATTTTATTTTTTTTTGTGAGGAAGATCAGCCCTGAGCTAACATCCATGCCAATCCTCCTCTTTTTGCTGAGGAAGACCGGCCCTGAGCTAACATCCATTGCCAATCCTCCTCCTTTTTTTCCCCCAAAGCCCCAGTAGATAGTTGTATGTCATAGTTGCACTTCCTTCTAATTGCTGTATGTGGGACGCTGCCTCAGCATGGCCGGAGAAGCGGTGCCTTGGTGTGCGCCCGGAATCCGAACCCGGGCCGCCAGTAGCGGAGTGCGCGCACTTAACCGCTGAGCCACGGGCTGGCCCCATCATTTTAACCATTTTTAAATGTATAGTTCAGTGGCATTAAGTACATTCACATTGTTGTGCAATTATCACCACCATCCATCTCCAGAAAGTTTCCATCTTCCCAAACTGAAACTCTGTACCCATTCAACAGCTCTCCATTCCCTCTTCCCTCCAGCCCCTAGGAACCACTATTCTACTTTTTATCTCTATGAATTTGACTACTCTAAGTACCTCATAGAAGTATAATCATACAGTATTTGTCCTTCTGTCACTGGCTTATTTCACTTCACATAATGCCCTCCAGGTTCATCCATGTTGTAGTGTGTGTCAGAATTTCCTTCTTTTTAAAGGCTGAATAATATTCCATTGTATGTATAGACCACATTTTGTTTATCCATTCATTTGTTAATGAACACTTGGGTTGTTTCCACCTTTTGGCTATTGTGAATAATGAAATATCTGTTAGAGTCCCTGCTTTCACTTCCCATAGGTATACACTCAGAAGTGGGATTGCTTGATCATCTGGTAATTCTATGTTTAACTTTTTTTTTTTGGTGAGGAAGACTAGCCCTGAGCTAACATCCATTGCCAATCCTCCTCTTTTTGCTGAGGAAGATTGGCCCTGGGCTAATGTCTGTGCCCATCTTCCTCTACTTTATATGTGGGACACCTGCCACAGCATGGCTTGACAAGCGGTACTTAGGTCTGTGCCCGGGATCTGAACCTGTGAACCTCGGGCTGCCGAAGCAGAGTGTGCAAACTTAACCACTACGCCACCAGGCAGGCCCTAAAGAGGAACTGTTTTCCACAGCAGCTGCATAAGGGTTCCAATTTCTCCGCCTACTCACCAATGCTTGTTATTTCCTGTTTGCTTGTTTTTTCAATAACCATCCTATTGAGTGTGAAGTTATATCTCATTGTGGTTTTGATTTGCATTTCCCTAATGATTAGTGATGTTGAGCATCTTTTAATATGCTTATTGGCCCTTTGTGGGATTTGATTTTAAGTGGAAATTAGTGGGAGGTTTTGAGTAAGAGAGAGATGTGATTTACATTTTTAAAGGATTACTCTGGCTACTGTGTGTAAAATAAGCTGTAGAAGGGCAAGAATGGAAACAGATCAGTTTAAATTGTGATTCACAATTCCTTGGTTGACTATGAAATCAATATAGTGGGTCCTATGGTGGCCAAGGAGACATGCCAATCCTCCTGTGAGGAAGGACTTGCTGCCCAGCTTTGGGGAGTGCAGTCAGCAGTCAGCCTCCCACACGGTCTGAAGGCAGCCCACACTGGTAAACTAAGTGAAGTGGAGGTTCTTCTGACAGGCCCTCCGAGCTTCCCGCCTGATAGGCCAAGGCTTCCCAGGGCCGGCCTTGCAGTTTGACCACACAGGTGTTTGTCCCTAATCTTGCATCCCAACTTCCATCTTAGTGTCGGATTCCATGGCCAGCATTTTTTGGTGTGTGTGACCAGTACTTTTAAAAATGAATTATAATGGAATAGAAGATATCAGAGCACAGTGCATTTAGAAGAAGAAAGTAATGTTTGGTGAAGTTTTTGTTTGTTGTTTATATATATTCAGGTATAATGGGTCATGTTGTAAAAATATATTTCTTGTTGTGGGTTGTGGTCAACAATTTTGGAAGACAATGACTATATCAATTGGGGTGGAGGTGATGAACAGTGGATGGATTCTGGATATTCTGTAAAAGGTTAATCTGATAGGATTTGCTGATGTTTAACTGGATGGGGAATGTGAGACCAAAAAATAGTTAAGAATGACTCCAAGGTGCAAGTTCCTTTTGATCAGAATAGGCAAAAGTCCCTTTGACCATCCAATTCTGTTTCAGCTTAGTAGTATACTGTGTTCTTTTCCAGTGGATTTGCGTCCACATATATGTTTCTGGTGTTCTTCTTGTTGTTGTTTTTTAAATTTTAACCAGAGTCCTTTATTTGACAAATTTTAGTTTTGAATGGAAATATATTTTTCTGGGCTACAGTATAGCTTCTCTGTCCTTCCTGATCCTTTGATATATACCTCTCCAAACTCCAATAAACCTAACGTCTCCTCCAAACTCTAATAACCTATCCTAATAAATTACAGGACATATTGATTAAAGTTGTCAGTACAGGAAGTAAAAATCAGTTACTGCTGCCACTATTTCAAGATAAGTACCCTAAACTTCATTAGTGATCCCACCATGCCAGTCCAAATAAAAATACAATCTGAGTAAAAAGACTGGCTGATCCTCCTTCAAAACTTGTTGATTTGTATTTTTACTGTAATTTTCATTAAGTGGAAATTCTAGAACTGTCATTGTCTTCTAGATCCTTGTTATGTGCTTGAAACTATGTACCAGTGCCATCTTCAATGTATACAAGGGTAATAATAAACACTCCTGTTTCTTACTAGTCCTTGAGCATATCAGAAGCAGTATAAAAGATGTTTGGTGAAAATAAGAACCGAAAGATAGAAGTCAGAGAAGGGAAACATGGGACAGAGTAGAAGCAAGTCCTCCCGCAAAGAAGGAGGGACATACAGGATCTGGCCGGAAGGACAGGACAGGCGGGCAGACACACCGATGTGACCTCATTTGAGCTTTATAAGAACCCTGTGGAGAAGCAGGGCAGCTGCTCTCCCACTTGACACATGAGGACCCGAGCCAGTCTGAGGCCACTTGTTGCAGGATATGGAGAAGGGGAACGGTAAGGAGCGTCGATGCAAATGATCCATAATCAATCTATAATCAAAATTTGTGGTGAGTTTATTATGAGTCAGGTCTGAGGACTGTAGCCCAGGGGTTAATCAATATGTTCTTGTACAGCAAAGCAGTGGGGTGTACAGAGTGGTTATATACTGTCTTGGAACAAAGAGCATACATCACATATGACAGGAATGTCTCTTTTACCACTGTCACAGATGCTTAGCTGGCACAGCAGGTCAGTGGTCACAAGGTGAGCACAGCAGGTCGGTAATTAATCCTTAGTTTCCAGGAAGAGATGCTTATCCTTAAGGAAATGCCAGTGTAGGGGGAAGCTACATCCCTATCTTTAAGGGCATCACTCTTGTCTTTGGGACATTGTAAATGTTTAAAGCAGATGTACAATGCATGCTCAACAGGCCACGTCAGGCCCTTTTGGAAAAACAAGGTCAGGTCAAATTAGTTTTAAACCAAATGGCTTCCTCATATCCTCCAGTGTATCCTATTGCTTTTCACTTATTTATCAGGAGATGGGTACTCATATAACCCAGTGACTTCCTCCTCTATTTCAAAGGTTGCCTTCCTCTGGTCTGGTATTTCTTAACCCTGGCTGCATTTTAGAATTACCTGGGGGAGTTTTTAGTAAAATTCCAGTGACCGAGCCCCACCCTCAGACAGTCTAATTTCATTGGTCTAGAGTGAGGCCGTGGCATCAGTATATTTTAGAAGCTCCCCACGTAATTCTAACACGCAGCCCAGGTTGAGAATCGCTGCTCTAGGCAGTCCACGGTGCAGCCTGCTGCTTTGTCATCAGGTTTCCTGGTGATATTAAGATGCCACAACTGCTAGGGAGAGAGGCCTAGGCAGGGTCGATTAGCAACCAGTATGGTTGGGATAAATAGAGAAGTCAACCAATCAATAAAAAATTTAAATGTATATTACCTTTTATTATATAAATAAACTAAATCACAAGGTGTGTGTAAATAAAACTATTTACCGAGTATTATAAGTTGTAGTGCAAATTGTTCATCAATTTTTTAACAGCTTTATTGAGGTATATTTTACATATCACAAAGTTTACCTCTTTCATGTGTATAATTCATAATTAATTTTTGATTTTTAGGAATTAGGCATATGACATTTTTTTGGTATAGGTGTCACTAGCTAAATGATGCTCCCAATTTGATTGCACTCTTCCAGAGATTTCCCCCTAAATTTGATAGTTATTAGGTATTTGGGGATCATGTTAAATGCCTGAGCTTTCAGCTTCTCCCAGTGCTCCCTAGGTTTCAACATTTTCTCTCTCCGCTACAATCAGGGAGGATGATACCTTCGGGGCACTAATTGCACTCCAGGAGCTAGTACTAGGAGCCTGTGAGCTGGAGAGAGAGGGAGAAAGGAGGAGGGGAGGGCACTGAGGGGGAAAGTAGATGAGGCCTGGTTGATCCTGGTGCCAGAACTAGGAGCCTGTGAGCTAGAGAGAGGGAGAGAGGAGGAGGGGCAGGCAGGGAGGGGAAGTAGGTGAGGCCTGGTTGATCCTGGTGCCAGAACTAGGAGCCTGTGAGCTAGAGAGAGGGAGAGATGAGGACGAGAGGGCAGGGAGGGGAAGTAGATGAGGACTGGTTGATCCTGGGTTCCAGAACTAGGAGCCTGTGTTTGTCTTGGATGCCTTGCTCCACCACCAAGGAGCACCTGTGGCTGTGCCCAGCCCTGTCAAGAAACAGTCATACAAGACAGTAAAGCAGTGATTGAGTGGAGCCCAATTACGAAGTGAGACAGAGGCACAAGTCTGTGGAATGATATCCTCAATGTGCTGAAAGAAACCATATGCTAACAGAATTCTATAGCCAGTAAAAATATTCTTCAAGAAAGAAACCAAAATAAAGATATTTTCAGATAAACGAAAATGAGAGGTTTACCACCAGCAGACCTTCAAAAGAAGGATCTTCTAAAGCATATACTTTACGCAGGATGAAAAAATCAGAGATGCAGGAAGGAAAGAAGAGCAAAGAAAATGGTAAATATGTGAGTCAACCTAAATGATAATTGATGATATAATATCATAGTACTAATGTTAATGTCTTGTGCAGTTTACAAATGTATAGAATTAAAATGCATGCAAACAATAGCATAAAAATTGGTTAAGGGTTAATAGACTCTTTAAAGTCCTTATGTTTCCCAGGAGGAGGGTAAAGGTTTGCTTCCTGCATCTCTGACTTTCCATCTGACAACTTATCAGCTTGTCAAATTCAAAAACAAACAAATAACTATATCATTGAGAAATTGATTGGGATCGTAATAAATCTATAGATCAATTTTGGAATAACTGACAACTCTATATTAAATCTTCCAACCCATGAACATGGTATATCTCTATTTAGATTTTTATGTCTCTCATAAAGTTTTATAGCTTCTCTGAAGTTTTATAGCTTCACCATATTTTGTTAGATTTAGAGTTGTCTTTTCTGTTTCTGGTATACAGAAGTAAAATTGATTTTTATATCCAGCCACTTTGCTAATTTCTATTAATTCTAATACTTTAAGTGAAGTGATTAAGAGAGTGTGATATTGGTGCAGAAACAGAAAAATCAAGTAATGGAATACCACAGAGAACTCACAGACAGATCCATCAATATATAAGTATGCTTGAGATTTGACAAAGCCTTCATTGCAGAGGAGTGAGAAAAGGATGGTGTTCTGGATAATGGTAATTGGACTATTAGGCATCTACATAGAAAAAAAATGAAATTGCATCCCGGGGCCAGCCTGGTGGCACAAGCGGTTAAGTGCACGCGCTCCGCTTCCGTGGCCTGGGGTTTGCGGGTTCGGATCCTGGGCACGCACCGACACACCGCTTGTCATGCCATGCTGTGGCAGCGTCCCATATAAAGTAGAGGAAGATGGGCACAGATGTTAGCTCAAGGCCGATATTCCTCGGCAAAAAAAGAAGAGGATCAGCATCAGATGTTAGCTCAGGGATGATCTTCCTCACAAAAGAAAAAAAAAAAAAAGAAAGAAATTGCATCCCTGCTTCACACTATATAGACTTCAATGTGAGAGGCAAAAGATAAAGCTCACAGATGATAACATAGGAGGAAATATTCAGACTTTAGGGTCAGGAAAAATTTCTTAAACAAGACACAAAATTATAATAATACAAGAAAAAATGATAAATCTGATTTTTAAAATTAAGAACTTTCTGAGTGGTTGGAAGATGGTGGCTTAGGAGAATTCTGAGCTTGCCTTCTCTCCCATGGACACATAAAAGCCACAACTACATGTGGAATAATTTCCTCCGAGAGAGATCTGAAAACTGGATGAAAAGAACCTCCACAACAAGGGACAATACAGAGAAGAGTAGAAGAGGCAAAGATACAGTCCTGCTGAGGAAAAAATCACACCCTAGTAGTGGCACTTCACAGTGTGGAGCAATCTCAAAGGTAAGGAGGTTTTCCCAGTGGAGCAAGGGATTTGAGCTCCACATTAGGCACCCCAGCCCTTAGATCCAGCAGAGAAAGCATTTGATAAGATTCAGCATCCATTTATGATAAAAACTCTGAATATACTAGGTATAGAAGGAAAGTACCTCAACATACTCAAGACCATATATGACAAACTCACAGACAATATCATACTCAACAGTGAATAACTGAAAGCTATCTCTCTAAGAAAAGGAATAAGACAAGGATACGCACTTTCCACTCTTATTCAACATAGTATTGGAAATCCTAGCCAGAGCAATTAGGCAAGAAAAAGAAATAAAAGGGATCCAAATTGGAAAGGAAGAAGTAAAACTGTCACTATTTGCAGAGGACATGATTTTATATATAGAAAATCTTAAAGAATCCACCAGAAAACTTTTAGAAATAATAAATGAATACAGTAAAGCTGCAGGATACAAAATCAACATACAAAAATCAGCTGTGTTTCTCTACACTAACAACAGAATAGCAGAAAGAGAAATCAAGAATACAATCCTATGTACAATTGCAACAAAAAGAATAAAATATCTAGGAATAAATTTAACCAAGGAGGTGAAGGACCTGTACACTGAAAACTATAAAACATTGTTGAAAGAAATAGAAGACACAAGGAAATGAAAAGATATTCTGTGCTCATGGATGGGAAGAATTAAAATAGTTAAAATGTCCATACTACCTAAAGCAATCTATAGATTCAATGCAATCCCTATCAAAGTCTCAAGGACATTTTTTTAAGGTAACATTGGTTTAAAACATTATATAAATTTCAGGTGTACATCATTATATTTAAACTTCTGTATAGACTCCATCATGTTCACCACCAAAAGTCTAGTTGCCATTCAATGACATTTTTCACGAAAATAGAACAAAGAATCCTAAAATTTATACTTAACAACAAAAGACGCCAAATAGCCAAAGCAATCCTGAGAAAAAACAACAAAGCTGGAGGCATCACACTCTCTGATTTCAAAGTATATTACAAAGCTAGGATAATCAAAACAGCATGGTACTGGCAGAAAAAACAGACACACGGATCAGAACCGAGAGCCCAAAAATAAACCCACACATTTATGGACAGCTAATTTTTGACTAAAGAGCCAAGAACATACAATGGAGAAAGGAAAGTCTCTTCAATACATGGTGCTAGGAAAACTGGACAGCCACATGTAAACGAATGAAAATAGACCACTATTTTATATCCTACACAAAAAGTAATTCAAAATGGATTAAAGACTTGAATGTAAGGCCTGAAACCATAAAACTCCTAGAAGAAAACGTAGGCAGTACACTCTTTGACATCAGTCTTAGCAGTATGTTTTTGAATATGTCTCCTTGGACGAGGGAAACAAAAGCAAAAATAAACAAATGGGACCACATCAAACTAAAAAGCTTTTGCACGGCAAAAGAAACCATCAACAAAACAAAAAGACAACCTACAATTGGGAGAAGATATTTGCAAATCATATATCTGATAAGGGATTAAAATCCAAAGTATATAAAGAACTCAACAACAAAAAACCAAACAACCCAATTAAAAAAAATGGGCAGAGTATCTGAACAAACATTTTCTCAAAGAAGATATATAGATGGCCAAGAGGCACATGAAAAGATGTTCAGCATCACTAATCATTAGGCAAATGCAAATCAAAACCATAATGAGCTATTACCTCACACCCGTCAGAATGGCTATATAAAGACAAGAAATAACAAATGTTGGAGAGGATGTGAAGAAAAGGGATCCCTCATACACTGCTGGTGGGAATGTAAACTGGTGCAGCCACTATGGAAAATAGTATGGAGATTCCTCAAAAAATTAAAAATAGAACTACCATATGATCCAGCTATTGCCCTTCTGGGTATTTATCCAAAGAACACAGAAATATTAATTTGAAAAGATATATGCACCCCTATGTCAACTGCAACATTATTCACAATAGCCAAGACTTGGAAACAACTTAAGTGCCCATCGACGGATGAATGGATAAAGAAGATGTGGTATAAATACACAATGGAATACTATTCAGCCATAAAAAAGATGAATTCGTGACATTTGCAACAACATGGATGGAGCTTGAGGGTATTATGCTAAGTGAAATAAGTAAGACAAAGACAAATACTGCATAATTTCTCTCACATATGGAAGATAAAACAACCACCACCACCACCAAACACATAGATACAGAGAATAGATTGGTGGTTACCAGAGGGAAAGGGAGGACGGGGGGTGAAGGGAGGGTGAAAGGGGTAAAGGGGAATATTTGTACCATGAGGGGATGGCAACTAGACTTTTGGTGGTGAACATAATGTAATCTATGCAGAAGTCGAAATATAATGATGTACACCCTAAATTTATATAATGTTATAAACCAATGTGACCTCAATAAATCAAAACAAACAAAACAATATAAAACAAAAATTAAGAACTTTCTATTCATCAAAATATACCATTAAGAGGGTGAAAATCCAAAATATATACTGGATTCCTACAAACAAATAAAAACACAGATAATCTAAAATAGAGAATTGGTTTGAACAGATTCTGCACAAAAGAGGAAACTCAAATGGCAAATAAATATATGACAAGGTGATCAATCTCATTAGTAATCAGGAAAATGCAAGTTAAAAACATTTTTATATACCACTAAACACCTACTAGATTTGCAAAAATGAAAAAGCTTGACAATTCCAACTGACTACTCTACTTTGGAAAATAGTTTGGTGTTATGCAGGAAAGTTGAAGATACATACCCTTATGACCCAGTAATTCTACTCTTAGGTACATACTCCAAAGAAATGCGTACTCCCATGCATCAGAATACATGAACAATGTTGGCACCAACATTGTCTGTAACAGCTACAAATGAAACAACCAAAATGCTCATCGAGAGTACAATGTGTACTATATAATGGAATACTATGCAAAAATGAAATGAATGAACTAGAGCTCACGCGATAGTATGGATGATTGTATAAACAGAGTACTGAGCAAAAGAAGCCAGACTATTTAATTCTATTTATACAAAGTTTAGAAACAGGCAACGTTATACCATATTGTTTTTACTTAATGGTAAAACTCTAAACAAAATAAGGGAATCATTACCACAGAATTCAGGATAGCGGTTACCTCTGGGGAAGGGAGGAGATTGAGAAGGGGAATGTGTAGATTCTATGGCACTTGCAATATTTAATCCTGCCTTGGAATGTGGTTACATTGATATTCACTATAAAACAATTTTGTAAAACTATACATTTACATTATATACTTTTCTGTTTGGTATTAATTTTTATGATAAAAATGTTTTAAGAAGGAAAACAGAATTGGAGTAAAAATGGTGAAAAATATGAGACTAAAACCAAAAGCCCAAAGAAAAAAATAATTCAATTTATACAAATACAAATGTGAATCAAGATGGTACCAGACAAATGTAACAAAGGGAAGAAATGTGGAATTCTATCTTCCCAAGCCTCATATAAGTCAAACTGATTCTAGCTCAAGGTTTTATGCTAGGTTGATTAGAACGTATGATTTTTCTAAAAAATTATATAAAAACTATACTGCATTAAAACAATTTTCTACTATTGAAGAAAGCTATAACTCATCTTTCTATAAAGACTACATGAAATTCTCTGATGGAGAAAAGACAACTTTAGTTTTATCAAGGCAGCTTGCTTCTGTTGGAACACTCTGGAAGCAACTGTTGACATATATTGGCCAAAAATAATGTGTAGCTTGCTTTCCTCCACAAAAACAGTTTTTAATGACTGCATGATACTCCTTTTAGATATTGTACTTTATATAGTACTTGATAATTTGTCCATTTTGACTATTTAACATTATTTGTAATTTTTCACTGTTATATTTTATTCAATGAATATCTTCATATTAATAAACATCATCTAATAAACATTCATTTTATGACTGCTGTAGACTAGTTATTGTCCTCAACAACAATGAAAAAAAAATCAACAGCAACAAAAAAATCCCTACTCTTATGGTACTGTCATTCTAGTGAGGGAGATAAACAAAGGAGATAAACGTAATATTTATTGAATATTAGGTAGTGACAAAATCTAAGGAGAAAAAGGAGAGAGAGGTAGAAAGTGTAGGGGTGGGTTACTATTGATGTTGATAGGGAAGCTCTCATTTAGTAGGTGACAATTGAATAAAGATTTGAGGGTGATAAAGGAATGAGTCAATGTGGATATCTGTGTGGAAGACCATTCCTGGCAGAAGTCCAAAGACATGGAGGAAAGAGTGTCTGGTGGGTTCATGGATCTCGGAGGCCAGCGTGGCTGGAGTGGAGTGATTGAAGGGTAGAGTAGTAGGAGATGAGGTCAGAATTAAAGCAGAGCAGATCACACAGGGCCTCATAGAATTTTGGCTTTTATTCTTGAGTGAGATGGGAAGTCATTGAAGGATTTTGACGTAGTGCAGTGACATAACTTATGCTTTTACAGGTCACTATGCCCTCTGTGTTGAGAATGGACTCTTTCATCTTTTCAAAATACAGTAGCATAGTAGGGCAAGGTAAAAGCAGGGAAGACCAGAGGGGAGTCTACTTCAATAATCCAGGCAAGAGAGAGGGGCTTAGACTATGGTGGCAATAGTGGAAGTGGTGAGAAGAGGCCAAATTCTGGCTAAATTTTGAAGGTAGAGTTGTCAATTGCTGACCTAATGGACATGGGGGTGGGGTGAGAGGAAGGGAGGATGACTCCAAGGCTTTGGGCCTGAGCAACTGGAAGAACGAAGTTGACATTTGCAGATATGGGAAATTCTGTTGTAATAGCAGAAATTTTGTCTCTGTGTGTGTGTGTGTGTGTGTGTGTGTGTGAGTGTGTATGTGGGGGAGGGTGATTAGGAGCTATTCTGGACATGTTTGGATTAGGCACTTGAATATACAAGTCTGGAGTTCACTCGGGTCTATGCTGGAGATTCAAATTTGGGAGTCTTTAGCACAAAGATGTTATATAAGTGTATGAGACTGAATGAGATCACCAGTGGAGTGAGTATAGATAGAAAAGAGAAGAGGATTGAGGACTGAACCCTGGTGGCACTTTAAACATTAGAAGTTGAGGAGAAGGGGCAGATCCAGCAAAAGTGACCAAGAGAGCACAGCTGTAGAGGTGGTAGTTATAGAATAACTAGAAAGATATGGTATCCTGGAAGTCAAACTGTTTGACATAGGTGAGAGTGATCAACTGCCAAGAAGACTTACTTCTGTTTTTCTTCTACAAGTTTTGTACTTTTTAACTCTTACATTTAGGTCTGTCATCTAATTTGAGTTAATTTTTGTATATGGTGTGATATAGGGGTCCAACTTCATTCTGTTGCATGTGGATATGCACTTGTCCCAGCACAATTTGTTGAAAAGAACACTCTTTTCCTATCCCTATTGGATAGTCTTGGTACCTTTGTCAAAAAGCAATTGACTATAAATATAAGGGTTATTTCTGGACTCTCACTTCTATCCCATTGCTCTCTATAAATATCATTATGTATCACACTGGGCTTGATGACTACAGATTTATAGTAAGTTTTGAAATCAGCAAGTATGAGTCCTCTATATTTATTTTTTACAATGGAAAATTTCAAATATACACAAATATAGGAAAAATAATACAATGACCCACTCTTTACCTGTCAGCCAAATACTGCAATCATCATCAGCTCATGGATACTCATTTCATCAATATGCTTCACTTGATCTCACATCCTAATGGATTATTTTGAAGCAAATCCAAGACATCATATAATTTCATTATAATATAAAAAATATAACCATAGTACAATTATTCTGACTACTTTTGTTTTTCTTGAGGAAGATTAGCCATGAGCTAACATCTGTGCCAATCTTCCTTTATTTTGTATGTGGGTCGCTGCCACAGCATGGCTTGACAAATGGTGTAGGTCCACATCCGGGATCCAAACCCACAAACCCGGGCTGCTGAAGTAGAGAGTGCTGGACTTAACCACTATGCCATGGGGCTGGCCCCATGATTACATTTTTTAACAATAAAGATTTCTGCTACTACCAACATTGAGTATCAGAGATTGGATTTACCCTTCCACCTGAAAAACTGGACCAAAACAATGAGATAATAGTTCTCAAATCACTGGACATCAGGAAAATGACAATCATCCCCGAGTGATGGGAAACAAGGCAAATCCATGATTGTCCCAGCTTACAGCCTATAAAAAATTTCCAGGACGTGATACAGTGGTCTTCCTGAGATGAAGAGGCAGAGCTGGAAGTCTAAGGAGCCGAAGTGGCTACATTTTACACAGTAGAATACCTGAAAGAAGACAGCTACAGAGAAGGAAGACTCTGAATGTTTGCAGAGGGTCCCCCTTGTGTTTCAGTTGAATAGTGATCAGTGTATGTGTGTGAGGACAATAACCAAGGCTGGAGACAGTGTCACACAAAGGATTAGACAGAATTCCCAGAACTCACACAGGGTCAGGAATATTGCCTATTTTCATCATTTAGAGTGGGAAATCTCATAATCCGCAGAACATTGGGTACAATACTCAAAAGAGTCTTGCCTTAAAACACCAATGAGATACCCCTACACACAGATTAGAATGGCCAAAATCCAGAACACTGACAGCGCCAAAAGCTGACGAGGAAGTAGAGCACCAGGAACCCTCACTCATCGCTGCTGGGAATGCAAACAGCTACTTGGAAGACAAGTTTGCCAGTTTCTTACAAAACGAAACATACTCTTTACCATGCAATCCAGCAATCATGCTCCTTGGTATTTACTCAAAGGAGTTGAAAACTTATGTCCACACAAAAAATCTGCGCACAGATGTTTATAGCAGCTTTATTCATCATTGCCAAAACCTAAAAGTGATCATGATGTCCTTCAGTAGGTGAATGGATAAATAAACTGTGGTCCATCCAGACAATGGAATATTATTCAGCACTAAAAAGAAATGAGCTATCAAGCCATGAAAAAACATGGAGAAACCTTAAATCCAAAGGATTAAGTGAAAGAAGCCAATCTGAAAAGGCTACAAACTGTATGATTCCAGCTACATATATGACATTCTGGAAAAGGCACAATTTGGAGACAGTAAAAAGATCAGTGGTTGCTAGAGGTTAGAAGGGAGAGAGGGATGAATAGATGGAGCACAGAGGAATTTTAGGGCAGTGAAAGTACTCTGTATGATACTATAATGGCAGATACATGCCATTATACATTTGTCCAAACCCACAAAACGTACAACACCAAGCGTAAATCCTAATGTAAACTAGGGACTTGGAGTAATTATGATGTGTCAATGTGGGCTCATCAATTGCAACAACTGTACCACTCTGTGGTGAATATTGATAATGGAGGAGGCTATGTATGTGGGGGGCAGGGGGATTATGGGAAATCCCTGTACCTTCTAATCAATTTTACTATGAACCTAAAACTGTACTTTTGAGAATTATTATAGGAATAGAAAAATATACAACACTCAACAAAATAAAGTTGACTATGTATGGCATCCAATTAAAAATTACCAGGCATGTTGGGGCTGGCCGAGTGGTGATGTGGTTAAGTTCACACGCTCCGCTTCGGCGGCCCAGGGTTCCTGGGGTTCAGATCCTGGGTGTGGACCTACACACCGCTTATTAACCCATGCTGTAACGGCATCCCACATACAAAATAGAGGAAGATTGCCACAGATGTTAGCTCAGGGACAATCTTCCTCAAGCAAAAAGAGGAAGATTGGCAATGGATGTTAGCTCAGGGCCAATCTTCCTCACCAAAAAAAAAAAAAAAATTACCAGGCATGCAAAGAAGCAGGAAAATTTGACTCATAATGAAGAGAAAAAAAAAATCTATGAATCAAAATCGACCCAGAACTGACAGAGATATTAGAATCAACAGACATGGACATTAATATAGCTATAACTGTGTTCCATATTGGTCAAGAAGCTAGAGGAAAGATTAAACATGTTAAGTAGAAACATGGAAGATATATATAAAATAAAAACAAAAAAAAATAAATAGAACCTCTAGAAATGAAAAGTACACTGGTTGGCATTAATGGCAGGTTAGACATTACAGAGGAAAAGATTAGTGAATTTGAAGACATAGCAGTAGAAACTATCCAAAATGAAACACAGAGAAAAAAAAACCAAAAAGAAATGAACAGAGCACCAGTGAGTTGTGGGACTTCAGCTCACTAATATATGTGTAATTGGAGTTCCCAAAGGAGAGGAGCAAGGAGATGGAAAACATATTTGAAGAAACAATGGCTGCAATTTTTATGAAGTGGAGGAAAACTATAAACCTATAGATCCATGAAGCTCAATGAACCCCAAGCACAAGAAATGTAAAGAAAAACACATAATGGCAAATCAAAATCAAACTGCTTAAAACCAGTGATAAAGAGAGAATTGTGGGCCGGCCCCGTGGCTTAGTGGTTAAGTGCGTGCACTCTGCTGCTGGCGGCCCGGGTTTGGATCCTGGGCGTGCACAGATGCACCCCTTCTCCGGCCATGCTGAGGCCGCGTCCCACATACAACAACTAGAGGGATGTGCAGCTATGACATACAACTATCTACTGGGGCTTTGGGGGGAAAAAAATAAATAAAATCTTTAAAAAAAAAAAAGAGAGAATCGTAAAATCAGCTAGAGTAAAAAGACACTATGTACAGCAGAATCAACACAAGGATGACAGCAGATTCTTACTGGAAGCTGCGGCAGGCAGCCTCTAAAATGATCCCTAATGATCCCACCTCCTGGTGTTCATGCCCTTGTATAATGCTCTCCCCTTGAGTGTGGGCTAGACCTCGAGACTAGCTTCTTATAAATAGAACATGGCAAAAGGATGGGATGTCACATCTGATTACAAGATTGTGACTTCCAACATGTTTACTCCCGTCCCCCCACCTTTATGTCTCCCAGAGCCCTCATTCTGAGAGAAGCAAACCGCCACATTGTGAGCTGTGCTATGGCTCAGTCCCCATGGCAAGGAGCTGATGCCTCTGGCCAATAGCAAGCAAGGAGCTGAAGCCTGCTAAGAGCTATGTGAGTGAACCTGGAAGTAAATCCTCCCCTAGTCCAGCTTTGAGATGACCACAGCCCTGACAGGCACCTAGATTGTAGCCTTGTGAGAGTCCTTAGCCAGAGAAGCACCAGCTAAGCTGCACCTGTATTCCTGATCCATAGAAACTGTGAGATAATAAATGTCTGTTGTTTTATGCAGCCAACTTTTGGGTTAATTTGTTATGTAGCAATAGATAACTAATGTAGAAAAATGCAAGGTAGAGAAAAGTGGGACAACTTCTTTAGACAACTAAAATAAAATACCCAGTGAAAATTTCTTTCAAAAACGGTGGCAAGGGGGAGGGGTGGTGATGGATAAGAGTGATAGTATTTAAAGGTACAAACTTTTAATGAGTAGTAAATAAGCTACAGAGATCTAATGCACAGTACAATGAATATATACAATATATTGTACTATAATTATGTAATGTGATAAATATAATCAGTATAAGAAATGTTGAAGGACATCCTTCAAGCAGAAGGAAATGATATGAAATAAAATTCTGGATCTACACAAAAGAAGAGAACCACAAATGGTAACAGTACTAGAAAATATAAAGACCCTTTTTCTTATTATATGATCCTCTTTAAAGGAAAATTCACTGCTTAAAGGAAAAACAGCAATGTATTGCAGGCTTTTAACAAATGTAGAACTAAAATGTAGTAACAGAAAGGCTGGGAAGGACAAAATGGAAGTACACTGTTGGAGGTTCTTACGCTATACTTGAAGGAGTATAATATCACTTGAAATTAAACTGTGATAAGTTAAGGAAGTATAAAATAAGTCCTAAAGCAACAAAATAAGTCAACAAAGGAGATAAAATGAAATCATAAAAAATACTCAATTATTCCAAAAGAAGGCAGGAAAAGAAGAAAAGAGAACAAAGAACAGATAGGACATATAGAAAACAAACAGCAAGAAGGTAGATTTAAACCTAACCATATCAATAATCATATTAAATATAAATGGCTTAAACACACAATTAAAAGGCAGAGATTGTCAGGTTGGATAAAAAAGGAAGACTCAATTATATGTTCCTACAAGAAACTCACTTTAAATATGAAGACACAAGTAAGTTAAAAGTAGGAAGGTAAAAAACAAGTACAAAGGTGTAAACAGATATATCATATTAACACTAATTAAGAGAAAGGTGGAGTGTCTTTAAAATAGTGAAGTAGATTTCAGATCAAAGGTAATTGGCAAAGATAAAGAGGGTTGTTTCATGACAAAGGGGTCAGTCAATTCATCAAAAAGACGTTAACAATCCTAAATATTTATGCATCTAATAAGAGTTTCAAAATAGATAAACCAAAAACCAATAGAACTACAAGAAGAAATAGACAAATCTATAATTATAGTCAGATTTCAACACCTCTCTCTCAATAACTCATAGAAAAAGTAGACAGAAAAATCAGTAATGCTATGGAAGACTTGAAGAACACTCTCAACTAATTTCATCATCAATATTTATAGAACACTCCACCTAACAGCAGCAAAATACAAATTCTTTTCAAATGCACACAGAATGTTTACCAAGATAGACATTCTTCTAGGCCATAAAACAAGTCTCAATAATTTCAAAAGGATTCATATTATACAGAACATGTTGTCTAACCATGATGGAATTAAATTAGAAACCACTAACGGAAAGATTCTTGGAAAATCCTCAAATGTTGGGAAACCACATAACATACTTGTTTTTTTGGTGAGGGAGATTCGACCTGAGTTAACATCTGTTGGCAATCTTTCTCTCTTTTTGCTTGAGGAAGACTAGCCCTGAGCTAACATCTGTGCCAATCTTCCTCTATTTTGTAGGTGGGACACCTCCACAACATAGCTGAGGAGTGGTGTAGGTCCACACTGGGGATCTGAACCTGTGAACCCCGGCCACCAAAGCAGAGTGCACAGAACTTTAACCACTTGGCCATGGGACCAGCCCCTAAATAATACACTTTTAAATACTGCGTGGGTCAAAGCTGAAATCAAAACGAAAATCAGAAAATATTCTGAACTGAATGAAAAGAGAAACACAGTTTATAAAAATCTGTAGGATACAGCAAAGGTAGTAGTGAGAAAGAAATTTTTAGCACTAACGGCCTATATTAGAAAATAAGAAAAGTTTCAAATCAATAACCTCAGCTT
The DNA here is from genome assembly GCF_057802395.1 of Ceratotherium simum simum. Classification (NCBI taxonomy): domain Eukaryota; kingdom Metazoa; phylum Chordata; class Mammalia; order Perissodactyla; family Rhinocerotidae; genus Ceratotherium; species Ceratotherium simum. The sequence continues at coordinate 39,677,766 of NC_141927.1, read as the reverse complement.
TTAACTTGAGAAACTAGAAAAAGAACAGCAAATGTAAACCAAAGTAAGTTGAAGAGGGGAATAATAAAGATCAGAATGGAAATCAATAAAATAGAAAACAAAATAAAAATAGAGAAAATTAAGTAAACCAAAAGTTGGTTGAGATGTATCTCTATGCGTAAGCATGAAACAACTGGAAATTGAAATTCAAAAATAATACCATTTACAACAGCATCAAAAAATATGAAATACTTAGGATAAATCTGACAAAAGATATGAAAGACCCGTACATTGAAAACTATGAAACATTGATGAGAGGAGTTAAAGACGACCTAAATAAATGAATTGAAAACTCAATGTTAAGATATCAGTTCTCCCAAATTGGTCTTTAGATTCAATGCAATCTCAATTGATATCCCAGCAGGCTTTGTTTTATAGAAATTGATGAGCTGATTTTAAAATTTGTATGGTAGGTAATGAAAGGACCTAAACGGCCAAAACAACTTGGAAAGAGAAAAAAGATGGAGGGCTTACATTATTGTTACCAATCTTGTTTCCCTCTGATGGGACTTGAACCCACAAACAGAGGGGACCCAAGGAAGAGCCCAGGGCCAGTGGGCCTTGAACCCACAATCAGCCCTTTTCTTCCTTGGAGGGTTCTTTTCTCTTCGGTGTCCCAGATCTGAAACGAAACCGAAGCTGAGTGTTCAATAGCACAAGCTTTATTCAACGGCCGAAAAATGTAGAAGTGGGAACTATGTTCACAAATCAACCTCTCAGCTCTTGGGGCAATTAAGCAGCTGTTATAAGGGGTCAAGGTAATGAAGGGGAGGAATATTCATAGTTATTTGGGGAACTGGGTAGGCTTTTCAGGGCAACAAGGGTGCCACCTCTTTTCTTTCCTTATTTGGTTATATCCCGCCATTGCCGTGCAGTTGTAAACTGTCATGCTGCCAGTGGGTGTGTTATGTAGCATGGTAACGTATTACAATGAGCATATAATGAGCTTCAGGGTCTATGTCAGGTCAAGTCAGACTGCCATGTTGCCTTCAACCGATTTTAACTGGTTTTGACTCTATGTCTCAGCTATCTCCTCCTTCGTCTCTTTGTGGTCTCCTATAAGCTAAAGGCAACACGTTAGGCTTGTTTTGAGCAGGGTTGAGGTTAACGTCTTATGGGGCCAGGGGTTGAGGTAACTCTATGTGACTTCAATACTTCTTATAAAGCTACAGTCATCAAGACAGGGTGTTACTGGTGTCAAGACAGAGATCGATGTAACAATAGAAATCCAGAAATAAGATACACATATATAGACAACTGATTTCCAACACAGGTGCAAAATGTAATTCCGTGGAGAAAGGATAGTCTTTCCAACAAACGGTGCTGAACAGTTCTATATGCCTACGCAAAAAAAAAAAAAAAAAAAGACCTTCAATCCATATCTTGCACTTTCATCATGTACAAACGTTAAGTTGAAATGGGTAATGAACATAAATGTAGTATCTAAAACTATGAAACTTCTAAAAAAAAAAAAAAGAAAAACATAGGAGGAAATCTTTGTGACCTTATGTTAGTCAAGGATTTCTTGGATACACACCAAAAGGGATAATCCATTAAAGAAAAAAATTGATAAAGTTATACTTCATGAAAATTAAGAAATTCTGCACTTTGAAAGACACTGCTAAGAGAATGAAAAACCCAGCAGCAGGCTGGAAGAAAACATTACACATCAATGACCTAAAAAAGATGTGGAATATATAAAGAATCCAGAACATACATGGGGCCGGCCTGGTGACGTAGTGGTTAAGTTCGTGCGCTCCACTTAAGCAGCCCGGGCTTTGCTGGTTCGGATCCTGGGCGCAGACCTACTCACTGCTCATCAAGCCATGCTGAGGTGGCATCCCATATAGAAGAGCTACAACTCTACCACTATGATACACAACTACGTACTGGGGCTTTAGGGAGAAAAAAAACGAGAGAAAGAGGAAGACTGGCAACGGATGTTAGCTCAGGGCCAATCTTCCTCACCAAAAAAAGAAAAAAAAAGTTAAAAAAAAAAAAGAGAAGTGATGCTGTGTAGTTTCCAAGACTAGGTCCTAAGAAGTTTTGAAGCTATCACCTGGGTCTCTTAGACCTCTTGCTCTGGGGGAAGCTAACTGTGTGCAATAAGTCCATCTACCCTGAAACTCCCTTTTGTGAGTGTCCACACTAGTCACATTAGGAGGTTGTGTGGAGTGTACACTGATCAGCCCTCAGGTGTTCTGTCCATATCAGTCTGGGTACCAGACACATGAGAGAACAGCCTTCAGATGACCCTAGCCTCAGCCATCATCTTATTTTTTATTGAGGTCATATTGGTTTATAACATTGTGTAATTTCAGGTGTACATTATTATATATCAGTCTCTGTACAGACTGCATCGTGCTCACCACCAATAGTCTAGTTTTTATCCATCACCATACATATGTGCCCCTTTACCCCCTTCACCCATCCCCCAACCCCATTCTCCTGTGGTAACCACTAATCTGTTCTGTCCATGTGTTAGTTTATCTTCTGCATATGAGTGAAATCATGCGGTGTCTGTCTGTCTCTATCTGGCTTATTTCGCTTAACATAAGCGAAAGTTGCAAATGGGACGATTTTGTCTTTTTTTGTGGCTGAGTAGTAATCAGCCATCATCTAACTGCAACTGAATGAGGGGTCCCAACTGAGCCTGTCTCCAGACCTGAGAGAGATAATATGTTGTTGTTTAAAGCCATTAAGTTTTGGAGTGGTTAGTGATGCAACAATAACCACAACAGTAGCATAAAGGTACTTGAGGAAACTGGTAGACTTTCAGCTGGGTGATACTTCTATTCGGAACTCTTCTGTGTTGTGCCCATTTGATCATACAAATCTTTGAAAGCGAAAACATTTTTTGGTTTAATTTTTGTGATTCAACCTACCTTCTCATCCCCTTCTCCTTTGCTTCAATATTAAATACCAAGGACAGACACTGAGTAAGTGCTAAACTTACTATTGTTATCTCCATGCTAATGACTGAAGAAAACTTACATTTGTCTTTCTGACATTAAAATTTTATAATAAACACACATTAAAATGGGCACTCTTTTGGCTATATCCATACTAGTTTTTTATCTTGGTGCTAACTTCACTTTGGAATTACTTGGCTGATTATTTTAATGTAAATATAATCAATTTCCACACTGCTACTACCGCTTTCCATAACACTGATGATGCCATATTTCAATAATGTTTAGGGTAGAGGTGAGGAAAAGGGTGAATTGTAAGGGTCTACAAGGCAGGAAAAGAAGCATTTATTGCCTAAATATGATGCTTCAACAATATTGCTTTATATTTATAGAGAATGTACATACTCTCCCATTGGTTCTTATGTGCTGTCTATGTTAAGACTGATCATGTTGAGAAGCCATGTTTTGACTTTTATCCCTAAGAACTTTGGGCAACCAGCTTACAAACATTAAGTACCAGCCTAAATCAAAACAAAATCTATCATAGGTTCTGGAAAAAAACTTGAAGAATATTCCTGATTTACAATAAATAAGTGGCATAATCTTTAAAGCGGTAGGACACTATGGCAAGTGCCAAAGGCAAGTGGATGAATACTATTAGACAATTATTAAAAATGTATTTTGTCATGGTTTAAGAGCAGGAAAAAAAAGTCTAAGCTGAATTTTTATATAAGTCTTTATTTACAACTTGTTTAACAACTGTACACTTTTTGCAGCCTTGAAAACACTTCTGTATTTGAATGGGAAAATATAGTTTGACCAAATCTTAACTTTATTCTTCATATACATATACATATATTATATGCATACATATAAACATATACATCTAATTAATACAAGTTGGCAGTCATAAAATTAAAATGAATAAGTGATATCAAAAGGAAATACAATATAAGATTTAAAAAAAATTAAAAATCTGTCTTATGGTGATTTCTTGGGCTTTATGTCTTTGTGATTTCAGTGAAAATTTCTTACTGAGGCTCCCTAACAAGTCATTCACCTCAGAAAAAGTGAGAAAATCCAACAATCCAACACATAGTAAATGGTTGATAAACTCAGTAAATGGGGAAAACCGCTTGGATGCCATTATGTACAAAGTTGCTAAATCTGTATTGATTCCATTTGTGAAGTGAGAAATTTAGAGTCCTATGTGGATTTCATTTCTGTATTTTAACGACAAAGGATGAAATTGTGAAATTATAAATTCACTAGTCAAGCAGAAATAAGAATATACCTAGCAATATCCTTTCTGCAAAGGCTAATCTACAAGGTGGATAACTACGATGTCAAATATGACACTAACAACTATGCACAAAACAGTTGATAATACTTAAGACATGAGTATAAGGCTTTAGAGCTGGGACTGTAATCAATACAACTCCAACTCCAATGTACTAAGGTGTTTTCCAGCTCATCTGAAAAGTTTAAAAGATACTATAGGAACAAAAAAAAAGCCTCTTTCTATTCTGAATCTTTGATAGAATTTAGTAATTAAAATAAGGCAAATTATTAAATTATTAGATATGTTCAAATTTTACCATTCATTACACAACCAAAAATTGGGTGTTAAAAATGGTGGGGCAATTGTCAAAACATGAAAATTGCAAAACAAAACAAACCTATAAATTATTCTTCTGAGTACAAAACATTCTGAATTATACATAACCTGTAAACAGCAAAGTTAGTGACAGCTATGACATTTTAGTGCATCTAAATTTTAAATAACTGAGGCTATTAAAAAACAAAAGACTACTATTAAAAAAATTAAAAGGCCTCAAATCATTGATTGGCATTTGTGTACAGCCATTTCCTGTATTTATACTATTTCTTATTTCAAGCACACTGAAAATTTCCCTTAACTAACATGAGTCTCTGTAGAACACACATTAAATTAGCCCATCAAGGAAATAATAAAACAAAGTCAAATCACACCATCTACTTATCTGGACTTCAACAACAGTAAGAATTTCATCATAATTTGCTTAGAATTTGTCTCTACTGGATCTAGCCTGTTGCTTGATTAAACATTTAAAAAGGAAGAGGAAAGCATCATGACTTCCTAAGAAGATAGTTAATGAGTACCAAGTCGACTCAAAAGAATTATGATTAGTCTCTTACTTTCATTAAAAAATTCAAAGATGCATCCATATAGATCCCTTTAGTTATGTTAAGCACTTTAGTAATAGGCCAAGTAAATTAATAAATATTAAAAAATGTTTCATTAACTAAGTCACTGGAATAAAATGTTTGCTTCATACATGAAACTTAACTTGACTCATAATCCAAGTTATTAAGAACAGGAAACTATAAAGAAAACAGAAAAATTATTTGGATCTTGATGTATCTTTAAGGTGGAAGATAATCAAATGTGATTTTAAGGAGAAATGTTTTGTTTCTACAAAAAAACTGTTGGCAACTTTTATGACATCTCTATAGATTTAAAAGTAATAGAAGGATATGACGTATCAATTTTTATTTGTAATTAAATTAAGCATTCATCAGTTTCTGCTCGATAAGTGTTAGACAACTATGTATTATTAATTTAAAAAGACTACATAAAAAAGGAAAAAAACCTGATGATACTAAGCTATGATTTATGAAATGATTTAATTATATCACTTGAAAAATAAAGTGCTGAGAATCTGTTTAAAAAAATATATTGAAAACTAGCTTCAAAGAAAGGGGTTTTGATTTTTCCAAGGTCATTAAAAAAGGCTGGTATTAATTTTTATAAGAAAAATAGCTTTCTTCAACTATGGCGGTAAAATCTAAGAGTTATCATAAGTTCATTGAATACCTTTATTTTGTCCTTTTCTCTTTGGGCATTACAGCTCTGTTAAAAAGCATTTTCTGCAGTGATGGAAATGTTCTATATATGTGCTGTCCAATATGGTAACCACTATCCACAAGTGGCTACTGAGCACTTGAAATGTGGCTAGGTAACTGGGGAACAGAATTTTTAATTTTATTTAATTTTAATTAACTTAAATTTAAATTGCCACATGTGGCTAGTGGCTAATGAATTGGACAATGCAGGTCTAGAATCTACTTTTATCTAGATTAACAAGAAGCCAATGGATGATAAAGACATTTAAAAGAGGACTTATCTATTCAACAACTAATTACTAGATATTCAAAACATTATATTTTGTCCTTGTGTGTATGTGTGTATGAATGTGTTCAATTTTTAATTTTTTACTTTTTAAAAGCAGCTCTTCACTCAGAGGTCATAGTCTAGACTTCTTCATTTCAGTGTTGCTCTCTTCTAGGTGACCTGCCTAAGCAAAGCACATCAGTAGAACAGGGAGTAACACAGAAGAAAATACTACAGAAACTTTTCACACTGTAAAAGCATTTCTCTCATCTAAAAACACAAGATAAAACAAAACTCTAAGAGAACGTTCTTATGAGCAAATCTCCCTATTCTTTGGCAGTCATCATATGTGTCAATGTTTATGTGACAACAAATTATTTCAGTACTTTTTGACTATGATTATATACTAATACATTCAAATTACAAATGGACGAGTCCTGACTCCTAAAAACATCTCTCAATAGAACAAGCTGAAAACTTTGCTATATTTGAATTTAAGAAAATTAGCCAAGTTCATGAAGTATATCTGTTACAGCAAGAATATTTTTGTAGCATCCTGCTATCTTTAGTATCTGCTTTTGCCTCACCTGACTCCTACCATTTTCCAGATTCTCTGACTTCACGGCTCCTGAACTTGGCTTTCTTGCTCCTGTCTTTCGGTATATGCAAGGATGAAGAAACTATGGAAGTTAAGGACAGTTTGTACATTTGTATTTTAGGAGACAGGTAAATCAAAAGTAAGAACATCTTCTGATTAACTAGAAGATGGTTTAGTTTTTATTAATGCAACTCCAGAAAACAAAAAGTTTCAAGTGTGTCTCCATTTGAGAGAACTTGGCTTCATAAGTATTCACCTATAAAAGAGTCTTATTAACGTGAACTATACAATGTGATTCATGCCTAGTAGCCCCAACCCAGCTTCAAAGAGATTTCCAGACTTAGAACTTCAGATCTGGGGCTGCCCCCATGGCTTAGCGGTTAAGTGCACGCGCTCCGCTGCTGGCGGCCCGGGGTTCAGATCCTAGGCACGCACTGACGCACCGCTTGTCCAGCCATGTGTGGCAGCGTCCCATATAAAGTGGAGGAAGATGGGCACGGATGTTAGCCCAGGGCCAGTCTTCCTCAGCAAAAAGAGGAGGATTGGCATGGATGTTAGCTCAGGGCTGATCTTCCTCACAAACAAACAAACAAACAAAAAGGAACTTCAGATCTGACTTAAAAAATTTCCAGAAGAGTACAAAACCCATTTATTTGGGTGATCCTTTACATTTTTCTTAGCAAGTGCTCCAAAACAAGGACAGAACTCCAGTGGAAAAGATATTAATAGAAAATGCCACAGAAAGGTAGAAGGAAAATAATTATCTAACATTAGTAAAGTGCTGTGAATCTTGCAGTAAAATATAAATAATACGTAAATGATTAGAATAGTAAATAATATTAAGACATTCATTTCTAATAGAGACAAATATAAAATAAACACACTATAGAATATAAATACAGTAATCATTGCCCACAGGTTAACAAATACACCAAGAATAAACAGGACTCCCTTTTATTAATTTTATAATATAATTGCTAAACTAATTGTTTTCCGTTGTCAATTTAGAGGTCTAAAGCCATAACACCTGCTCAGAAGTCTCCCTCATACGTTAAAGCCTCAGCATGCTTTGGAGTTTTCTTTTTCCCACTTTGAGATTGCTCTTCTCGTGATATTTAATTCTTCCTTTAAGCTCCGAGTAGATATAATTCAGGATATTTGAGAGAACCATGGACCTAAAATTTTGAGGCTACAGATATCTTATCTGATGATTTCATCTTCAGACCCTAAGCATCTAATTCAGAGCCTGGTGGTAATATACAGGTACATAAAGGCTCTCCTTGAATATATCAAGAAAAATGTCTACTCTTGTGTTCATTTTAAACAAAATTTTCTCTGGGGTTACTATGTAGAATTAAGGGGCACATAAAATGGAGGCTAGGGTTTGTAAACTATAGAAAGTGGCAGATCTAGATAACTGTTGGGAAGTCGATAGTGATTTTCAGCCACCACAGATGTCTTCCTATCTCATCAAATCACAGTATCCTTAATGGCCTTAAATCACTATCTGAGATTTAGTAATGGTTTAACAGTTTCAGAATGAAAATAGATGCTTTCCCCTCCATGGATAAACACATACAGTTAATATTGTGTGCCTAGTTGATGCCTACTAAAGGGAAGGAGAATTAGAAAATAAATTATATTTTTGTCTACTCTTTTTTACTGAATGATCATATGTAATAAAGATAGAAGATTTAAAAAAAAAAATTTTTTTTTTCCCCCAAAGCCCCAGTAGATAGTTGTATGTCGTAGTTGCACATCCTTCTAGTTGCTGTATGTGGGACACGGCCTCAGCATGGCCAGAGAAGCGGTTCCTCCGTGCGCGCCCAGGATCCGAACCCGGGCCGCCAGCAGCCGAGCGAGCGCACTTAACCGCTAAGCGACAGGGCCAGCCAAGACAGAAGATTTTATATACTGTAACTTTAGGAACATTTGTTAATAAGTTTTAATCGTATGAGTACTTCCATTGCCTGGATATTTGTTTATAATTAGGCCATTTCTTATCCCAAAAATCCATTCTACTTGCTAGGAATGGATTTGCCTTAACAGCCTTCTGTCACTTCTCAGATTTCTATGCTCACTTATATACAGCGTACAAACCTAATCTTACAGAATACTAATACAAGAAAGATAATAAAATATTTCTTATATATAAGAAATATAAGAAAACAGAAAAATACTGAAAAGAGACATCAAGTAATTGCTGATACATAATTGTAAGGAAACACTTACAGATCCCCCACAATTGCCAAAACTCATATACTTGCCATAATTAGGTTCAGGTCTCTGGTTTCTCAAATAAACTAATATCCCTTCTCTATCACTTTAAGTGCAATGTGAAGAATCCAAGTATATTCATGTTTCAAGACAACATTAAATATAAATTTTATAAGTTTTTATATTCATAAAGATAATATATGTGAATTGGATTGATAAAAGCCTGTTTAAAAACAAAATAATCACTACATACTTCCCAGGAACATACTCAATGACTTAAAAGAGACGGACGTCATCATATTTGTGCTGTCCTTCATTTTATAAAAAGGAAGCTAAATATTAATACTTCCATAATTTGGGGAAATGGGGACAGGTAGACATTAGCTGTGCCAGTAGCAAATTATTTTGTGTTTTCTAGGCTTCTAAGAAGTGAAAAGTATTTATTGCAAAACTTTAGAACAGTAAAATTATTGTTCTGAAATTGGATAATAAAACATTTTCAAAATTTTCAATAAAAGGAACATACACCAATTATTATTTAAATATGCTTTATAGAAAGTAAAAAAACTGGATGACAGATACATTGAGAATAGCCTTCCTCATATAAAAACTTCATGATATAAAATATTTGAATCATTATAGTTACAAAGAATAAGCTCTGAAACTGCTTTCTAAATGTAATGAAACTGGGCTGTACAACTAGCAAATAAGCTGCCATTCTGACAGCTGCGACTACAGGAAAAGAGATTACTTTTATTGAATGGAAAACCTTTTTAACTCATAAAAAGGGAAAAATAAAAAACATGCTAAAATCCTTCTTGAAGATTCTGATGCCCCATCTTATCTTGCTCAGTACTCCCCTCCATCTACTTCAGGGCATCACACAGGCCCCACTGCTGAGAAGTACAATGCTACAGCAGCTCCACAGCCATTTCCAGGCAGAGTCCCTTCATAATGCGAGGATAAGAAGTCAAAATATTCTTCCATAGTTTAATGAATAGACAGCACAAAGCATTTTGTCTTGATGTTGTTATTTTGCGCTTAGCAAAAGGCAAGATGTCAAGTACTTCCCTCTCACTTTAGGATCAAAGATGGTCTTATCCACGTGGCTGTAAACTAGCTAGGATTACAATAGCTGTGGGTAAATCTCACATGTTCCAACTGGGGATAACTAACATTCCTGGAGTCTGAGATATCACAATTGGAGATGAAATGCAGAGAGTTAAGATAATTTTAAAAATTTAGGTTTTTGTTTCAAGATAATTCTTATACTGGGATAAAGATTTTCAAGTTTTTAACATGGTGTTATCTTTAAAAGATGAATGCTTATCTAAGAGCAAGAGACACAAAAATATTTTGTATCATTAGTTAACAAGAATAAGCAAAACTGCTGTTGAAAAGGAGATGTGAGTCAAGTAGCTCAGAAATAAAATCTCTCTCTTCTTCAACCTAACTCGTCTTTCACTACACAATCACTCACTGCCGATCCATCTGCACAGCGTGGATTTCCATGCCTTTGTGAGAACTAATGAAATATACAGGCTGATGTTTCTGACTGGATAATATTTAGCTTAATTTTGTACAACTGAGCTTTCATTATATAAAAAAAACAACAAAACCTCGACAAAATTACAGATGACAATATTATTCTTATTATAATCTAACCATCCCATTAAGCCAATTTACGAGGCTAGGGTTATCTAATAGAAACAATTCAATCTTGATCAATTTTGGAACATGGGTCTTTTATTTAGGGACTTCTTTTTCTTGGTTATTATCAAGTAATTAGACAAATGATAAAAAGATATAATCGAGTTTTGAAAGTTCTTTTAAGATATACACAACTGCATTATTTATTTTCTTTTTCAGATGTGGTTAACTACTATATTTGCTGGATTTTTTTTTTCCCATTACAAACTTTTTAAATACACACCGCAGAACATAAAAGTTATGCTTTAATATTCTTTAGTTATTTACGTTGTATTTTCTTACCCTGCTTAGAAGAAAAACAGAAAAGCAGCTTTTTGTTTATAAGAATTTGGACACTGGGTAATGGCTCACCCCAACCTAATGCAGTAACACTGGCCTTACGCCATTGCTGAGGCTGGGACTAGCTCCCCTGTCCAGCCAACGGTGGCTTCACGAAGCGACCACATCCAGGGGGTTGTGAAAAGATAGCACAACACAGCTCACATCTAGATAAAGCACCCACTGCTTTTTAACTTCCAGATAGACCATGAATCATCACAAACCTTCTGAAAAATTCTTAATCATTACTGGAGAAACAGAAATTTCATAAATCCTGTCCAAAGCTAGGCAAGGCAAACAGGATTGTCGCTGTTAAAGTTTTATTCCTGCTCTTTTTTTTTTAAACATCATAGAATGTTTAGAAATATAATTTCTTCTATGTAATGAAACTAATACACTGAACTTTAAAGGTACAGTAAAGGACAGTGAAAGTTATGAATGTAAACACCAAAATAATAGCATGCAGCAGAGGCTGAAGAAAAATAAGTCAACTTCCTTCTAAAAGCTTGGCACCTTTCCAACCCATTTAGAGCAGTATATCTGAGTAGTCGGGTGGGAAGGGGACCAGGACTGGGGCAGCAAATAGAACACTAAAACTAAAACCTCTTATCTCAAGGCATAGGTTCCATTTAATGAATAGTTCACAGACTCTTTTATTTTCATCTATCTTAGTCTGTGGGTATAAGTTCCCAATAATTTTAATTTTACCAAGGTTAGTATTCATGCTCTGTTTTAAGACAGTTGAAGCCTTATGTCATTTGTGCAATAAGGAGGTGAGGGTAAGAACCATCTTAAATTGTTTTTCATCTTTTATTGTCAAAACTTCCTATGTTGATTAGGTCTGCTTAGCCTCCTGAAACCCCACAATACATTCTACTCACGTGGTTCTTTCCATTATTACTAATTCTTCCTGCTTTATGTTCTGATCAGGCAGAAGATTCACACTGCGCTCAGACTTCTGGACTTAATGTAAAAAATTAGCACAATGCATGGAGTCATTTCTGTGTATATTCTAATACTTTTCTTCAAGTACAGTTTCTGAGGACAAATGAAAATACTACTAATTTTTAGGTCAATTTTCTTATTAAAAAGGAAGTAAGGATTTAAAATCAAACACTGGCATACAGTTTCTGAAAATTCTTAATTACATTTAGCTTGATTTAAAGTTATTCATTTGTATTTAATATACAAAACTAAATGAAACCTGAACTTCCAAATAGCAAGTACATGAAATAAAATTCTCTTAATTAGATGACGTATCTAAAAGCAAAAACAAACAAACAAAATCAACCTAAGTTCAGTAATTTTTTGCTTTTAAAAAAATGGGCTGTGGTTCAAGAAAAAGGCTGCAGGGGAACTTAAATATAATTTGGGATCAAATACTTAAGTCAATAGGGAAAGTTAGGCAGAGGCATTTCATTTTCAAATGAGTATTTTGCATTTATATAGCACCTTACATAGAGTGCTTTACAATCATTATTACTGGACAGCCATTGTCAATATAAAACATGGTTTACAATCTGTCAACAAATCTAAGCACTTTGAGGCAACCAAATACCCAAGAGAATCTATTCAGTAGCAAATTCTTGGACTACTACATAGAATTAAGAAAAATGTAAGAGAGACCTGTCATAACATCACATACAAGAAGTCACTTATTGATCTTAATGACTGATATGAAGATGTTAGGTATCAGGAATTATTGAGAAATAGAAGAGTTTATATTAAGGAAAAAGTAAAACAAATGAGGTGTAAGTCAACAAGGAAATTGCCCAAAAGGTAAGGCTACCTATTACTTGTAAGTATATGAAAAATAAATCTTTTAGATGTGGAGGACAACTGAAATTATAAATGTCTGCCACATTGCCAGGATTTGATTCTCAGTTACTATAATATTCCAAAACAAGAAAAAACTAATGCACTGCCAGATTTTTTTCTTTTGTAATTTCTCCCCAAATAACCTAATCAATGCATTCACTTCTGCCAGCAGACAAGATAGCAGGAAATAATGAAATTCTATGTATTTATGTTTTAAAAATAGTTTCCAAATCTTCGGACAAATTTAATCTCCTATAAAACAATGTGAAAACTCATTTTTTTCTCTAAATAATTCTGTCAGGTGCTTTAGGTAAGATCTGATTAGCACCTCTGCCAATATATTTGTCTTTGCAAAAAGTGCACTTGCTAACCATTTTATACACTAAATATGCAAGTTACTTGAAGTGCATTTGGAAAACAATTGAAAACAGATTAATACATCATAAAAAGATTAATTCCCTTTAAACAGACATTCTTATAAAGCATGATAACACAGAGGCACAATAAAGAATATAAATTGTATATCAATTATTGGCAGAAAATCTAATTCATTACAAAGCCTACATCATTGGAGAAAGGACATTTTCATACAAAGAAAAGTACTACACTATTAAACAACACTTTTAATTGGGCATTTAAAAATTTTTGGCACATTAAAAGGAACTGAAAGGACTACAAAATAAAGGACCAAGAAATAATACATTATAGATACAAGAGAAAGTCTTCAAATGAGAAACAACTAAATATTAACATAAAATAGAGACAAATAATAAGCTGGCTGAATTTCCTGAAATGTTGTTATATGTAACAGAAGTATGCTTTGAATGCAGGGTGTTTTTTATTCTAACGGCAAGTCTTGTCTACCTTGCTGTGGCTGGTTGAACATGGCCCGGGTAAGATCTTCTTGTGCTGGTTGCTTGTCTTTGCCTAGCCAGAAACGACTGCCCTGAACCTGTACTAGCAAGTCTGTCTTCAGCTGCCTTTTTATGCAGAGTCATCCCCTATAACATAGAAAAAAAAGTCATCAACGAAAAAATAGCAGAACATACTCTCACAAAAGAAAATTTCATCATGCAGAATTTGTTACATAGCATCATAAGGCACAATTAGGAATGTTAATTCTGCTCATTACAGATTAAAATCTTATAGAGACATTTTAGTTCCAACAATTAGGTACAAATCTTCCTTTGGAAAAATTAAGGCTTAATTTTCTGAAGTTACAATAACCAAAACAACAGATAATGAAGACAGATTTTTGGAATACATTACCCATACTCAATCATATATACTTCCCTTTCCAATCAAATGTATAAAGTGATTTCCCAAGAAAAAAAGTGAAATTGATTGGTAGCAATTGATTCACATGGGGTTGTGGAATTCACAGGGCTTATTTAGAATGGAAAAACACAACACACTTGTTTCTTGAGGTGGAAAGACACACTATGTATAATACATACCACCATGCTGTTTTTCTTCACTTCAGGCAGACTTGTATTCTCAAACAAATTAAGAAAAGTTCCTGACAGCCCACAGCAGAGGGCCCAACTGAGAGCAAGGGGTCTTTCTTGAAGACAGGAGAAGGATGGCCTACTAGCTTAGAAGGGAGAGGAGCCACAATTGTTGGGCCCAGAGTACCTTTACAGGACGGAGGAAACCTCTGGGGATGCGTTCTCTAAACGTGCAGGAATAACAACAATGCAAGGCTATGAACAGATCAGGAGAAAAGTGGTTTTGGTACTTATTAATAAGCCAGAAAAACATTAAGAGCTGAGAGCTACCATTTAATCTCCCCAATGATGGCATACACGTAAACTGATGGCAGCAAGTGGAAGCTGGTCACGGCTTTGCATTTTTAACAGAATTTCAGTCTATCATGTGTATCCAAATACACAACATTCCTCCATTTTTCCAGTGAGAAAATCCAGCACATGTTTTCTACTCAATTTAAAATCAAAGCATTTAAGGATTTAATAAAATTAACAAACCTCTATTGGCAATCTTTAACTTACTAATTTGGCTACTTATATTAACGATTATATTTTATTTAAAACATACTAATTTTTTGACTTTTACATTCCAAGCAACTCATTCAAATTCTTCACACACTTTTAAGACCTCATGTCTATCACAAGGCCATTCTCTGAGATACTTAGTACCTTTTCCCAGTACTCGACACCTTCCTTTCCATTTTAGTTGTCTGAGACGCAAAACTTTCTAAATGTATGGAATGAAGCTGTTTCTGGCTATCTAATCTGAAAATAACTTGTGTGAGTCTACTTGGAGTTACTCCTTCACTCTGTGGAGAGCTGAAAATTAGGACTATTCTTTAATACCATATCACAGGATAAATAAATGTGGTTCCATAAGAAACACAATATGTGAAGTTATAAAAATCAATCAGGAATATGAAATTACTGGGCTGGCCCGCTGGTGTAGTGGTTGACTTTGTGTGCTCTGCTTTGGCAGCCCAGGTTTGTGGGTTTGGATCCCACGTGCACACCTACACACTGCTTGTCAAGCCATGTGGTGGTAGCATCCCACATACAAAGTAGAGGAAGACTGGCATGGATGTTAGCTCAGGGCCAATCTTCCTCACCAAAAAAATTAAAAAATGAAATTACTAATAAGGATTGAGGGGCAGAGCTCCAAGATCACTAACGCTAACTTTTAAAGAGGACAAAGAGGGGCCGGCCTGGTGGCTTAGTGGTTGGGTGCGCGCGCTCCGCTACTGGCAGCCCGGGGTTGGGATCCCGGGCGCGCACCGAGGCACCGCTGCTCCGGCCATGCTGAGGCGGCGTCCCACATACAGCAACTGGATGGATGTGTAACTATGACATACAACTATCTACGGGGGCTTTGGGGAAGGAAAAAAAAAAAAGGAGGAGGATTGGCAATAGATGTTAGCTCAGAGCCAGTCTTCCTCAGCAAAAAAGGGGAGGATTAGCATGGATGTTAGCTCAGGGCTGATCTCCCTCACAAAAAACAAAAAAAAATAAAGAGGATAAAGAGGTAATAGAACAGGTCGAGGCAGGACTAGTTCCTCGAGAATTTCCTTAAATATATAGATTTTTCCCTATTTTTTAAATTTAAATTTTCTTTTTAAATCATGAATTTGCATTAATTGATTTTTTTTTATATTTTATTTTATTTTTTTTTGTGAGGAAGATCAGCCCTGAGCTAACATCCGTGCTAATCCTCCCCTTTTTGCAGAGGAAGACTGGCTCTGAGCTAACATCTATTGCCAATCCTCCTCCTTTTTTTCCCCAAAGCCCCAGTAGATAGTTGTATGTCATAGTTGCACATCCTTCTAGTTGCTGTATGTGGGACGCGGCCTCAGCATGGCCAGAGAAGCGGTGCGTCGGTGTGCGCCCGGGATCCGAAGTAGCAGAGCGCATGCACTTAACCGCTAAGCCATGGGGCTGGCCCTAAATTTTAATTTTCAAGAAATCTCTATTTGTTAACAATAATAGTATTCTAAACACAATATGATTTCCTCTTTTGTTTTTAAAAATTGTGATAGAATCTTAAATATGTAGTTTTTTTTTTTTTTTGGTGAGGAAGATTGGCCTTGCGCTAACATTTGTTGCCAATCTTCCTCTTTTTGCTTGAGGAAGAGTGGCCCTGGGCTAACATCTGTGCCAATCTTCCTCTATTTTGTATGTGGGTTGCCACTACAGCATGGCTTGATGAGTGGTGTAGGTCTATGCCTGGGATCCGAACCCGTAAACCCTGGGCCACTGAAGCGGAGTGTGCCGAACTTAACCACTAGGCCATGGGGCTGGCTCCTTAAATATGTAGTTTTAACCAAGGCAAATATAAATGAGGACATGTCATAAAATTGTATGAATTTTTGACAAAGATTAAATCACATTATTAGGAGGCCTGGGATACTAACCTTTAAAACACAGTGTCAATTATAACCATAAAACAGAAACAATGGCATTGTGCCAATAACACAACTATAGAGTCAGAGGGGGTTGATGAAAAGAATCTGGTCCAATTTCCTGTCTTAGGCAAATAACATTTTGAAAAGGCAGAAGTGGTCTTACAAAGAAGAACAAAGAAGAAAAAGACAACAAAAAGTCTAGAAAAAAGTACTAAAAAAAGTACAGCATTCTTAAAAATTCACAGCTATTTATATCCAGGAACTCTTACTGAAGTCCAAATGGTGATAGGCATTTATTTTCCCCTGCAATATGTTTAAAGTTTTTTTTGTGTTGGAAAATTCAATCTCAGAACCTTCAGTCGTTCAGGGTCTAACACTGTTACACCTATTAGAAAAATTTCCAAACCCTATGAGATAGTTAGCCAGCTCTGGTGATCTAACGGTTAAGATACTGCACTCTCACAGCCACAGCCTGGGTTCATTTCTGGTCAGGGAACCACACCACTTGTCTGTCGGTTGTCATACTGTGGTGGCTGCGTGTTGCTGTGATGCTGAAAGCTATGCCACCGGTATTTCAAATACCAGCAGGGTCACCCATGGTGGACAGGCTTCAGCAGAGCTTCCAGACTAAGACAGAGAAGGAGAAAGGACCTGGCCACCCACTTCTGAAAAACTGTCCATGAAAACCCTATGAATAGCAGCGGAGCATTGTCTGATACAGCGCCGGAAGATGAGAGGATGGCACTACCTACCAACAACCACAAATGAGATAGTTAAAGCATCCTCAGTGTACGTACCACTCCTGCAAAGGCACTGAAATAGCCCCACAAAACAAAAGCTACTGCAACTGTGTGTAGATGTCATTACAGTCCCTTTCCCCTAGAATAAAATGGTTCTGAGGGACAGAAATCCAACTGATTCTATCCTCTAGAGTTAATGATGTGTTTGGAAGGCCCTACCCCTGTTTATATGGTGGTTCTCTTATCTGCTTTTCAATCCTAAGGTTAGCATTAAGATTTTGTTAGTGTGTGTTAGAACAGCAATTACTTCCAGATTCATTTGGTAGAATTACTTCTACAGTCAAGGGAGTATATATTCACTGAACTCGCAATATGTTTTGAAGTATTATTTTCTTACCATATTGTACCAGGCACTAACAATATATTTCTCCTCCATCTCTCTCTGACTCTTTGTTTTCTCATATTCTTTCTAAAAAACAAGCACATGTAAACATTTAAAGATAGAAAACAATTCAATATCAATAAAACTCACAATTAACTGTCTAAATGAATGGATACGATTGTATATAGGAAGGCTCCTAGAAAATAAAGAATCAAAAATCAAATATCTTGTTGTATAGTATAGTAAACTACCTCTAATGAATGGAACAGTCGGTCCCGTTCCTGGAGCTGATTTTTAAGAGCCTGTATTTCTGGTGCTGCTCCTTGATTCTGTTTAGGATCTAAAGTACGGATAACCTGCAAAAAGCAATAAAAGAAAAATTTAAAAAGTCTCAAAGAATGTAACATCTAAAGAAGCACTTAAAAAAAAACATTCAAAGGGTAAACCTTATGTGAATCAAAAGCTATCTTCCAAGGATCCTTTAAAATTTGAATGTATGAAATAATATTCAATTGTTGCAACTTTTAATTATATAAAACTTTTTAATTATGTAAAAGAATCAATTATAAGAAGTAATTCTGGCTTAAAACTAATAAATAATACTACAGCAGACACTACTGACAGCTGTCTCTCCTTTTCCTTTCCTCTGATTTGGTTCAGCTAGCCCTCCGCCCCTGACCAGACGTGTACTTAGCAGCAGGTCCTGCTGGTTTAAAAGCCTGTCACTGTGGTCCGTCTCCTCCTCTGCCAGCGCCTCAGTTTACGCATGGCCATGTGATGCAATTCTAGCTGACCAACTAAGAGGTCTTCCGAGAAAGTCTTTTTGCTTTGTGGCCCATTTTTTTACTATCAAAAGTGACCAAATCTATAGAAAACTTGAAAGAGCAGCACAAAAAAAATTCATTTCCTCTAACCCAGATTCACCCACAGCTGCACTGCCACATTTGATTTCTTGCTCTCTCTCCACACACAGACATGCACGCTTGTTTCAGGGACTATTTTAAAGTAATCTGCAGACTTAACGACACATAACTCTTAAATACTTCAACGTGCATCTCCTTAGACTGAGGACATTCCCCTACATAATCACAATACCATTGTCATCTGTAAGAAATAATTTTATAAATCATCACTATTCAGTCCAAATCCACATTTCCACAGGTGTCTCCACAATGTCTTTTACAACTGTCCTTTCTGCCCCCAATCCAGGACTCAAATATTAATGCATTGCATTTGGTATTTAGGTCCCTTTGGCTTTTATGCTCCCCCACACTCCACTGCCTATTTTTGTTTTTCATAACATTGACTTCTATCCCAAATTCTGGATTTATCTGATGATTTCCTGAAGGTGCTATTTATTTTGTTCCAATAAGCTCATTTTCCCTGGGAACTGGAAGTTAGATCTATAAGATTGCTTAGATTCAGGGTAAATATTATCAGTTAAATACTCCATCAAGAGGCACAAGATGTTGGTTGTCCTACCATTAATGTAGCTACTTTTGATTACTAGTTCGGGTAGTGACTGCCACTTATTTCCTACATACATTTTCCTCTTGGTAGTTCTTGATCTTTTCCTGATGGCTCTCTATGTGAGAAGTCACTGTACGTGCACTGTATTCTGAGGAGTCAGTGAAACACGATCAGAAAGTAGAGGAAGATACCCACAAATTCATACTTACACTTTTGGCTTTCTCTAAGTATTTTTTGTATCGTTCTTCCATTTGCTTCATTTCCTCTTCTTTCTTCCGTAAAGCTTCTTGTAATTCTTCAATTTTTAAGGCTGCAGATGAGACATTAAAAAAAATTTTTTTTGGATTCTAACAACTTTAAAAATATTTCAACTGACAAAATAGTAAATAGTTAACAACTCTGAGAGACTGTTTGGTCTATTCCTATATATAATTTTCTTTAAAAACAAAAATTTATAGTTTTTTTTTTACAAAAAGCTTTTCTTATAAACAAAAACTCCAGTATGGAAGTGAATAAATTAAAAAGTATCCATTGATGGATGAATGGATAAACAAAATGTGGTAAATACATACAATCGAATATTATTCAGCCTCTGATATATGCTACAACATGGAGACATTACCAGGTGAAAATGAAAGACATTATGCTGAGTGAAATAAGCCAGACATGAAAAGACAAATACTGCATGAGTCCACTTATACGAGTTCCCTAGAATAGTCAAATTCATAGAGACAGAAAGCAGGGGCTGGGGGCATAGGGGAGAGAGGGGAGTTATCGTTGAACGGGTATGGAGTTTCACTCTGGGATGATGAGAAAGCTCTTGGAGGTAGATGGTGGCTGCACAGCATCACTATACCAGATAGTCAAGCGATAGATTGTGGTTGCACAATAATGTGAATGTACACCTAAAAATGGTTAAAGTGGTCATTTTTATGTTGTGTATATGTTACCACAATAAAAAAAAAAGTAAAAGTCTGTGTCCTACTCCCACCTCCACACAAAAGTATTAATAAACTCAAGCTACCGACATGTGTAAACATCAATAGAAGTAGAAGTCTGGCTGACTCACATGCAACTATACTATTAAAATAACTAATTTCATAAAATATTCATTAGCATCCATAGTTAAGGAAAAACTCACAACTATAATGAGAAATTTAAGAAATATTATGAAGATGATTATACATTTTTTTTGTAAATAAGGCGAATTCTTTAATTGCTAGAATATGTAATAGGGCCTATTTCTAAAAGAAATAATTTTATATAAAGTCATTATCACTAGGGTAATGTATGGCTAACTAATTTAAAACTATGCCAATTAGGAAAAACTCACAGCTGTTGTTAAATCTTGGTTCGAGATCTTCAATAATAGCTCTCTTCTTCTGCAGTTCGTTATTGGCTTCATGCAGCTTCTCTCTGTAACAAAGTATGTAACAGTCACGTACAACTGTTTTCTAATTTTTTCCACAAATGAAAAATCTAAATTCTTTATTCTTGAAATATACTTGCATAGCACACAGTGCTGTGAAACATAGATGAAAAGACTAATCCAACATGAATTTAATATATTTTGAAATAAGTAAAAAAATAGAGACAAAAATTCCAGAGTTTGAAGTAGTAGTAATTTCTTTTACCTAAACCTGCACAAGAGGCTACAAAGAACTTAGTGATCTTAATCTTTTTCTAGGAATAGGATATTGTAAAAATTAAATTAAAAATTTTGCAGAGGTTTTACAATGCAAAATCTTATTGGAAAAAAAAGTGAAGTTCTAAAAATAAGAATTAATAGAAAGAACATTACATACCAATGAAAAGGAATAAATTCATGATACATGCAACCACCTGGATGGATCTCACAGAATGTTGAACAAAGGAAGTCAGATACAAAAGGGTATTACATTTATGATTCCATTTATATGAAGTTCAGAAAGTATCAAAATTAATGAAAGGTGATAGAGATCAGCACAGTGACGAGTTTGGGGATATAATCAATCAGAAGACAGAAGGACGAATCCTGGCAGGTTGCCAGAAATATTCTATATGTTGATCTGTGTTACCTACATATGTAGAAGAACATTCCTTAAGCTGTAGACTTAGGAACTTAGGATTTGTGTACTTTACTGTACACAAATGCATGTAAGCTATATTCTAATACAGAAGTAAAAAAAATGAATGAACAGGAAGTTTTTTCCTGGTATTTATATAATATGTATAATTCTCCCTATAGAGTACCTAGTGTGGCACTCTGTAATATGAGAGGGAGAAAAGGCTGCAAAAATTGGAAAATACAGAAAAACACTAAGAACATAGAGTACTTTGTCATGTCTATTTCTGGTCTTTTCTATGCATAATACTTTTAATCTTTTTCTTTTTCAAGGGTGTGACATACACATAGACACACACACAAATATATATATATATATATATACACAAAATAAATATATACAGTTTAAAGAATAAGAAAAACTAAGCCCAGTGAAGAAACAGGTTAAGACACAGAAATTATCCCCGAACCTCAGAAGTCCCATGTGTTCCTATCCCCTTCCCAGAAGTAACCAAAATTTGGAATTTTAATCATTCTCATGATTTTGTGATGGGCCTTTATGTGTATTCCTAAATAATACATTGCTTAATTTTGCCCAATTTTTACTTTATACATTAATTATACTGTATGTATTGTTGTGTGACTTCCATTTTTCACTTAACATTATGTCCCTGAGATTCATCTATGTCAATGTGTTAGCCCTAGTTTACACATTTTTACTGCTGTATAGCGTTGTATTGTTTGAATACACCTCATTCTAACTATCATTTTACAAGTGGTAATATTTGTATTGTTTCTACTTTTCTGTGATTACAAACAACGGTCTTCCATACTTCCTTCTACAAGTCCCCTGGTACACATGGACAACAGCATCTATAGGAATCTAGGGAATATATAGGGGAGTGGAACTGATGGGTCATAGAATATGTGCATATTCAAGTTTACTAAGTAAACTGATGTATACTCCTACCAGCTGTGGGTGAGAATTACCATTGCTCAACATCTTTGGCAATACTTAGTAGGTCTGATGCTTAAAAATTACCAATTTGGTGCGTCTAAAATGGACTCCATTGTAGTTTTAAATCTGCATGAGAATGACCATCTTTTGAGATGTCTATGAGCCCCGTTGTGGGTTGAATTGTGTCTTCCCAAAAGATATGGTAGAATCCTAACTCCCCAGAACCTGTAAATGTGACATGTGGAAACAGGGTCTTTGCAGATGTAGTTAGTTAAGGTGAGGTCATACTAGATCAGGGTGGGTCCTAAATCCTACGACTGGCGTCCTCATTAGAAGGCCACATGAAGACGGAGATAGAGAATGGAATAATGTGTCTACAAGCCACGGAACACCAAAGCTTGTTGGCTGCCACCAGAAGTTAGGAGAGGGGCATGGAACAGATTCTCCCCTAGAACCTCCAGAAGGAACCAATCCTGCTGACACCTTGATTTCAGACTTCTAGCTTCAAGAACTGTTAGGGAATAAATTTCTATTGTTTTTAAAAGCCACCCAGTTTGTAGTAATTTGTTATGGCAACCACAGAAATGAATACAGGCTTTATGTTCACTAATAAATTATTTTTGATGAAATAAACTATTTTTGACCATGTAAATGACAATACAGAACAATGGTCAGACAGTAGTCTTATGAAACAGCAGGTGCTCTATTTTTTGCAATAAAGGAATGGGAAATGAAGACCGGGTAGAATGCAGTACTAGATTCTGACTCTAGGTCACTTCACAACAGCCAGGAAGCATTTCTACTCCTCTAGTACATTAACAATCCGCCCATTGTTAGACGTGCCAGCAAGTGTCAGCTGCTAGGTGTATCTCACTTTTCCCACATTAAAAAAAAAAAAAAATCGGATAGCATGCAGCAAACTGCCAGTCTACAGAATGTCTTTCCAATCTCAACAGAACAAGTCAAATTATCTCTGGTATTGAGGATGCCTGGTTTACCATAGGGTGACACTGTAAAATTCCAACAGGCTAGCAATTCATGGCCACCCTACACTCAATGTTTGCAAGGAGAGAGTTTTGCTAGAAAGTGATAAGAAGGATTAAGGTTGTTACTTGGTGCGAGAAAAATCACAAAACATTCCTAACATTGTCAACCTCAGCTAAAGACAAAGATGGACGAAGATTTCTTCTTCATGAGAAACAAACGCAATATTTTAAAATTTATTTCATCTTTTAGATTAAAAAGTCATGTTCAGATATGTTTGCAATTCAAGGAAATGTTTGAAAATCTGCTACTGTTAATAAGCATAATGTTAATATATTAATTATAATTAATTACTTATAATACTTTAAAAATTACTTAAAATTACTTTAAAAAATTACTTATAATACTTAAAAAAAATTCAACGGCCATACTCTAGAGCTGGAAAACTCCAGCTGTGGGCCAAATTCAGCTGCTGCCTGTTTTCATACGTCAAGTTTTATTGGAACACAGTCACAACACTAGTTTACTTATTATCTACGGCTGCTTTCAAGCTACAGCTACAGAGCTGAGCGGTTGTGACACAAACCATGGCTTGCAAAGCCTAAAGGAATTACTGTCTGGCCCTTTACAGAAAAAGGTTTCTGACTTCTGATCTAGAGTGTCTCAAACTCCTAACTATGATTATAAATACTGTCACGAAGACATAAAACCTGGGAATCTCATTGGAAAACAGTTCTAAAGCAGTCATTGCTCTGATTTGAGGACCTTGGGCAGAGACAATCCTATAGATACTATGAATGCACCTTATAATGTTCTTTTTCTTCAAGGGACACCCGTGCCATTGCCTAGACACTCTGTAACCACCGAACATAAAACACTTATTTTCACTAGATGATATAAAAATGAGCCTCAACAGCTTTTATACTTACAGATGTTCTTCAAGCTTCTTTTTTAGAAGAACTGACTGAAAATGGAAAATAAAAAATAATTTATTACTTAACATTTTAACTAATAAATTATTATTTTTTAAAAATTAAGAGCATAGTAGTAACTAACTCTCAGTGAGCCCTCAGTAATCTGTCTTGTCAAAGAGCTCGAAACACACAATATACCCAAGTCTATTTCTCTTTGATAACAGAGAGAGCAGTCCACACGGGATAGCAATCAGAATAAAATAACCAGAAACTGCATATCTGAATTCTCTATTTATAGTCAGGGAAATGAATAAAAAGGCCACTTATGTATAGAACTAACATTCCTGGACTTAACAGGCAGGTTGAACTCTAATAAAAACAGACTTTCCCTAAGACACTTTTAATCTACTATATTGTTTAACTTGCATCATGATGAAGTGTGGGAGCATTTCCATATATATTTATTGACTTAATCAGTGATTTACAAATATGCAGAGGTTGCAAATAATTTATGTGATAGTATGGGAACTGAAGGATGGTGTACACACAGAACATGCTGGAGAATGCAGCTTTAACTGGGTATTATATATTAAAAAAAAAAGGGTCCCCCTCAAAAGCAGGAGATCAGAATTGACCTAAAAATAAGCAAAGAATAATGGCATTCTAAAAGGACCACTAGGTTTCATAATTAAACTTAACACTTATAGGGTACATATTATTAATGAATTCTATGAAACATTTCATTTTGAGATAAGCGGTTACATAATGAATTCCGTCAAACTCAATTAATATAGGCTTATAAAACAAATTGTCCAATCAATCAATCGCAGTGAGGAGGGGGAAAACCCTCACACTAAGTCCTTTGATTTTCAGTCACTTTATTCAATAATGATTACTGTAACTGTTTACTCAGGTCCATTCTAACACAGCTCCGGAATATTGCAAATTCCCTTCTTTGCTCAATGTTAACTATAGTTAGGTGAGTGGACCACAATGTCTTCTATCATTGCTTCCCCCAAATATAACAAAAAGATAATAACTCTGTTAACTTCCGATTATTGCTTGTTCCTTCTTTAGTACAGAGGATAAAATGAAAATACTTTTTATATACCTTAACTTTAACTTGCACTTATGTTTTTTTTTTTTTTTGTGTGAGGAGATCAGCCCTGTGCTAACATCCGCCAATCCTCCTCTTTTTTTTTTTTTTTTGCTGAGGAAGACGGCCCTGGGCTAACATCTGTGCCCATCTTCCTCCACTTTATATGGGACGCCGCCACAGCATGGCTTGCCAAGCAGTGCATCGGTGCGCGCCCGGGATCCGAACCAGCGAACCCCGGGCCGCCGCAGCGGAGCGCGCACACTTAACCGCTTGCGCCACCGGGCCGGCCCCTGCACTTATGTTTTGACTAGGCTCTATAAAAATTAATTTTAATTCTAAGATAATACATAATAAAATAATTATTTAATGAGTGGTTAATATGCCAGGCACTGCACTAAAGCATGTCATATACATTGTCTCATGTTAACCTCACAACAGTGAGTAATATTAGCCCCATCTCATACTTGAGGAAGGTGAGGCTGGGGAGACATTCACTAGCTTTCAAGTGGCAGATCCAGCATTAAAACCCAGGTCTGCCAGACTCCAAAGTCTATGCGTGGTCTTCACTTCCAAGCTTTCTATGCTGTGATGCCTCTCCAACTGGACTGTTACTATCAAAATACGTGGCAGGAGGAGGCCAGACTGTAATAGAAAGCTAGCTTCAAAATGATTTTTTTTTTTAAGTCATTGAACCCTTTCCTTTATTTAAAAAAAAATTTTTTTTTATTTATTTATTTTTCCCCCAAAGCCCCAGTAGATAGTTGTATGTCACAGCTGCACATCCTTCTAGTTGCTGTACGTGGGACACGGCCTCAGCATGGCAGGAGAAGCAGTGCGTCGGTGCACGCCCGGGATCCGAACCTGGGCCGCCGGCAGCGGAGCGTGCGCACCTAACCCCTAAGCCATGGGGTTGGCCCCAAAATAATTTTTAAAACAAACTAATTATAACAATGGGGTAGAGTGGGATGGAAAAAAAAAAAAAAAAAAAAACAAGAGCAGAGTTCTCTTTAGTCTGTCTTAAGTTTTGATATTCTTTAAGTAGCTTAACCATAAAGGGCATACACAAACCTATAAGGCCAGTAATATTGGTATATTCATTTTGCGTAAAATTCCCATAACTTAAAATTTCAATACCATCAACTATGACGGCAGATAATGTATAAATAAAAAAAACTGCTCGATACATAGAAATGAATAGGAAGCCATACTTACAATAGCCTTGAGCAGAAACCATGCCAAGAGACAGAGAGGACATATTAGTATGAAGCAAACATAGCAGCCAATAGAAGGAACGATTTAGTAATTCATGAACAGAAGTAAAAGATATGCATTTTTTTTCAAAAATATACATTTTTCTTTCTTCTATGTTCTCATCCTGTCTTGTTCTCTGGAGTTTTATACACTGTGGCTAGCTCAAATTATCCATATCACTGGATATAACAATGCTTTTCTGCTTCCATGCTAAAAATAAATGACATAAAAATAATAATAAAAATGTGCAAACCATTCTATTCTGACTTAAGGTCACATGAAAGGACTGTGCTTTTGATAACAGAAATAGACAGAGATTATGTGGTTCTTCAGGGGGACCAATTCCATTTATTTGGCAGGTTGTTCTAAGTATGACATACTCCTGAGATGCAACCCTGTAGGTTAGTGAAAGAGAGAAGACAAAAACATCAAAAATCTGCTGGGGGAAAGAACCACATATCCTGTACCACCCTAATTTACTTCTCCAAACCACTTTGAGGCATATCATCAGGAAAAGTTTCTACCTGAATCTTTTCTATATGTAGAAAAAAGCTCTGAGACAACTTCCAAGAACTTAGAGCAAGATAGCTCATTAGCATCTGGACAGTCAAATAAACTGACTAATTTACCCAAATAGTACTTTATAGGGCTGGCATCTCACTTCTGAAATATGTTCTTTTAAACTAATGGCACACAGCATACTAATTAGATTTGATTACCACAGTAATACCTAATCAGGTTATGCAAAAATATCCTTTACAAACTAAATTCCATTATGTATGTTTGAGTAGAAGTAAGAGAATCAGTACAACGGTTATTGCTGTAACACTAAGGTTGAGCCGATACTCATGTTCTGCCATTTTACTTCCCATGTACCATACGCCCTTCCCCTCTTTACCATAACAAATCAACAAAAAGTCTCCTCAAAGTTTTAGAGACTAAAACGAAGTGTACATTCATCTCAGTTTAAGGGACCTACTGATTTTACCAAACTAAGAAACGTGACCCTTTGGTTCATCTCTAAGATACTCTTAGTTAGCTTACTAATATTTTAATGCATTCAAGGTGCTTTTGCTTCACCTCTTTGTGATTTAGCCTCTGGATAAAAATACGTTTAAAAAGTAAACTAGGACAATTTAATAAGGGAATAAGATAGTTTAAATGTTGGTGACAATTTTAGGAACTGGGACTCAATCTGGGAATCTAAGAACTACCAACACATTAATTAAAGGATAAACTAAAATCACTGATCTTAGAAAGCAGAGCATGCTGCCAATATAAGCTAGATCTATGCTTAAGAAACTCACAAAATTAGGTCACTGATGAGCTTCTTTGATGTCTTTTGTTTTTATACCCTCTTATGTTAATAAGGCTGGATGAAACTAGATATAGCTATAGTTTTAACAGTGATCCCCCAAATGACTCTATCAATGGAAACAACAAAATAGGTTTGTACTCAAAGGCCAGAGGTTCATAGCAAATTACACTGCCAATAAAAAGAAAAAAAACAACTGGGTGAAGCAAAGATTGGTCACTAAAATTTCGTTTTTTTCCCCTCTTTACAAATATTTTTGAGCACTTTATACTCGCAGATCTGTTGTCGACTGTAAATTAAATTACATTAAATGTAAAGGGTTTGCAAAATATGATTTACTTACACTTTTATCAGAGATTGACTGACTACTATGTGCTACACAAGCACTGTGATAGACGATGAGCATGAGGAGATGAAGACCTAGCTCCTGGCTCAACGCATTTACCATATTCTAGATTGGAGTGTGCCAGCCAAGCAGGCAGGGCTATGACAGATATGCAGTATGCTAAAGGAATATAAAAAAAGGTCAGTGAACTTAATTTGAGTGTGTGTGTGTGGTGGGGGGGATAGTAAGAGAGATTCAGAAATTTAGAGATGGTGGGGTTCTAGCAATGGCATTATTTTCTTAAATATCAATTTTATATCAAAAATGTCTACTTGAACAGGCGAAGTATCTAACCAACATTTTTTGAACCAAAAACCCTATACTTGGAATACTGAGTTGAACACATTTAAAACACAAAGCCTTAATTAATTCCTTAGCTGATAATTACAAATGAACTTCTAATTCCCGGCAGAGTCAATCTGAAAGACAGAATAAAGCACCGTCTGCTCCTTTTTATAAGAAACGTTAGTAAAAGGAAAACATTGTTTCTTTTCTATAACCAAGATAATTATAAATTATTTTGCTAGAGACTACCGAATAAAAAATAAAAGTTATAGCTTTTCTTAACACTGTGAAACTGTTGGAACATGGTTGGTACACATTAAAACTTACATCTTCTGCTTTTGATCCTTGATCTTGTAAAGATTTTTGCAATTCTTCGACTTGTGACTGTACTTCCAGAAGTCTTTGATTCACCAGCCTAGAAATCAAATGTACATTAATTTTCCAAGTGCTGACTTAACTTAGGCCCTTTTCCTTAGGTTGTCATACTGGTTAGAGAGACAGTATAATTAGCAAAACAAAGCCTCATGTTACAGTGGCAGTAGCTCACTTTTCTGATTTTTCGTATTGCTTGAAATTTCTATGACGATTTCCAAGGTAGTGTTCGGGTGGACACATTTTTTGAACTGGTGTACTTATGCAAATGTATTTATCTGAAATTCACTTTAATATATGTTTATTCAAACTATGTGTTAGGTACTATGCTCAGCACTAGCGCTAAAAGATCTCTGCACTCAAGGAATTTAGTGGGGAGGCAAAATGTAAACAAAGAAAATACAAGATAAATACTTCAACGTAGTGCACAGAGGCATACAAAAGGAATGACGACTGCTCAACGAGCCAGAACTGCCCCTAACTGTGTGGAGGAGTCAGGATAGGCTTGACTTGAATTGTGACTAGAACAATAAATAAAATATTTATGGGGTTATAATGGTGCAAAGGGGATCCAAGACAGAGAATTCAGCATGTCCGAAGTGCACAGAAAAACAAGAGGGTACAGTGAGTTCAGGAATGGTATGACTGCGGAATAAGTTATGAGGGGAAGAATGACTGGAGAGGAAACCAGAGGAGAAAAGGAGAGGTCGGGTATAACCTTGTGTGAAATGCAAAAGTATGTGGAACTTATCCAATAATCTGGCTTTCTAAATTTTGGCTGGAACTGGAATTAACTCAGCCAGCCTTTAATAACGCTGATTCTGGAGCTCAATCTTCATAAATTCTCTAGGGTATTATGACACAACACTCATCAACCAGGAGACCGTTTGGTTACCTAGGTCTGAGTGATGTTGAAGGATTGCAAGAAGGGAGAAACACGATTAGACAGTATTTTAGAAAGATCACCTTGGTTTGAGAGTGGAAGATAGTATTAAAAAAGGTCAAAGAGCAGGCATGAAGACTAGGAGGAGGCTATTACAATTATTACTAAATATGCCTGAAATAGAAGGGAACAGAGGAGGAAATATATTGAAAGAGCAAAAGAACACAAGCAATAAAAAAATAACACTTAGGATTTTGGTTTGAGCTACTGAGAACCATTTATTGAGAAAGGAATATAAAGAATCTCACTTTGTATTTGTTGAAAATGAAGTGCCTAGAGATATCTGTCAAATAGGTATCTGCATTGGAAGCACAGAGAGAAGTCTGAATTGAACATACAGATTTGGGAGCCATCTGGAATTAACTGAAGCCATGAGCATAAATAATATTGATTAGAAAGAACGTGAGGACGAGTGGAAGAGGAACGAAGACAGTCCATGGCAGATTACCAACCGAAGGATAGAAAGAAGAACCTCACTCTGGAGAATAATCAGAGAACTAAGAAAAACATAAGAGAGGGATGTTACTGAAATAAAAAAAAAAGTCTGAAGAGGGAAATGATCAACAACAATCAATATACAGTAATGTGCTGCATAACAACATTTAGGTAAACAATGGACCACATATACAAATGACAGTGGTCCCATAAGATTAGTACCATGTAGGGCCGGCCCTGTGGCTTAGTGGTTAAGTGTGTGCTCTCTGATGCTGGCGGCCCGGGTTCGTATCCCGGGCGCACACCGACGCACCACTTCTCCGGCCACGCTGAGGCCGTGTCCCACATACGGCAACTAGAAGGCTGTGCAACTATGACATACAACTATCTACTGGGGCTTTGGGGGGAAAATAAATAAATAAATCTTTAAAAAAAAAAAAAAAAAAAAAAAAAAAAAAAAAAAAGATTAGTACCATGTAACCTAGGTGTGTAGTAGGCTATAGCATCTAGGTTCGTGTAAGTACACTCTATGATGTTCGCACAACGATGACATCGTCTAACAATGCATTTCTCAGAACCTATCTCTGTCGATAAGCGATGCTTGACTGCAGTAGAGAAATGAGGAAAGATAAAGTCTTGAATGCTCCCATAGGATTGACCATTTAAGAGATGACGGGTTATTTTAGTAAGTAATGTTTTAGTGAAAAGATAGTAAAAGCCAGACTGCCTCAAATTAAGGACAAAACAGGGCAATGAGCATTTAGAATTCAAACAGCCAGAAAGTTCAATAAGAAATTTTTTTATTCAACAAGTTATAAGAAATTCTTATCATAAGCCTTCTAGGTTCTACAATTTAGTGAGAATTATAGTAAAAATGCAATCAAATCTATAATAATAACTGATGTTTTCACATCAAGGAATAGAAAATCTGAGTGCTTTTTCCAACAGTGAAAGAATTATCTGAATAGATCCATATTTAATATGAAGACAGAGGTAAATAAAAATATTACTAGTGACATTGTAACTTTGTTCAATCTTTTCAGAAAGCAATATGGGAATATATATCAAACTATAAGACTATTTCAACTATCCATCTTAGCCATTTTTGAAATTATTTAGTCAACAAATATTGTAACCCTACTAGGTGGAGGCCATCGTAAATGTCATAAAATGTAATCAGACCATACCAAGATGTTCCTTGGAAGGATCTGAAAACAACTCAAAAGCCCAGTGATGGGGAATGGACAAGCAAACACAGTAATATAACTGTCAAAGTGTGAAGTGCACACACACACACACAAGTATGAAGCTATACAAATACATGTAAATATATATGAAAAAAGTTCATCTACAAAATAAATAAGGATTATAATGCCCACCCTCATGGGCTTGTTTAAGGGACTGAGATAATATATAAAGTGTGTCTAGCACAATACCTGCACATAGCAGGTACTCTATAAATGCCTGTGTCTTCTTTCTCCCTGTTCAGGAGTTTAGTTAGCTAACATTTTAATCAAAGTCTAATTATGTATAGTTGCCTGAGGGGTGTAGGGAGAGGGTGAACTTGAAATCACGATCTGCTCTGAGAGGTAAGGGAACAAGATCACGTGTACTTTGAGAAAACTCCCTGAGCCATTCTGATACGGCTCTCCTCTCAACCCTTCATGCTTCTGCTCATATTGTTTGAGGGTCAGCAGGTATTACAGATTTAAAAAAAATGCTAACTCATTGGGAAAACTAAATGGAAAGGACTTTGGAGGTTTCCTACAAACCTTTCCTTCTAACAGATGATATATGGGAGGTGAGCAAATTGTATTTAAGGTCACACAATTAAAAGACTCAGTGGGATTAAAACTCAGGTTTCCTGATGCTAGTCCAGTGCTGTAAACTACTAAAAGAGATTACCTTAGAGACAAGGTAGTGTAAATACTTATTAAATTCAATAAGAACAAACTTAGGGTAATTTACTTAAGAGAAAAAGCATCCTGTGAAGAGGTAGGCAGGAAAAAAATAAATGTTTTACACACACGGCAGAGGATAAATTGGCAAGAAAGAGGGTATTGGTTAGGTAGAAGCTTTGGAGTCAGGTAACCTGTGTCTGAGCCCAACTTCCCTCATCTGTAAAACCAAACAAAGTAAGACCACATATGTAAAATGCCCAGATTCCTTCATCTGTAAAACTTAACAAAGACCACATATGTAAAACGCTCAAATTCCCTCATCTGTAAAACTTAACAAAGACCGCATATGTAAAATGCCCAAATTCCCTCATCTGAAAAACTTAACAAAGACCACATACATAAAATACTTACCACAATGTCTAGAACAAACAGGAGCTTAACAAATGTTAGCTGCTATTATTAGTTATAGGTCATAGATGTATAGTCTAAAAAGAAGTTATCATGAGTGTCATAATTTAAGAAACAAACACAATGCTAAGTTGTAGACAGCTGTAAATAACACAGAGACTTGGGAGGTGATCAGTCATCTACCTACGTGAGTACCGTATAAATGACAACTAGCTGTTCTGTTTCTGATGAGAAAAAGCAATAGCTGTAAAACTTGTGAGAAACAATGCAAAGCATTATAAAAGAAGTGGTGTTAATTCACTGAACAAAAATTAGGGTAGGGAGAGGCTGACTGAGATGGCTAAAAAGCAGCCCAGAGCAAAGGATGAGGAGGTGAGCATGGTGCTCTCACCATGCGGACTGCACGACTGAATGACTGACAGCTCTTATCTACAACTCCTCTTCCTCTCCTTCTCATTTTCCACTTTTTCTAAGTATTTTTAAAAAGTATTCATTCTCTATGTACCTTAGAATTGATATAAAAATTTCCTCCTGTTTATGCTTAATTATGCTCTAATAATTGCCCTCTTATTTATACTGTTGGCTGGTTCTCCCTGAGTAGCTTTAAAAACTAGAGCTACAGGAGGAAAAGTAGGATACGTGAATTGTCTTAACAATTCTGACTCACAAGATTGACTCACACCTGGGAAATGCCACATCAATCAGGCATAATAAACAAACAATCAGTGATATCAGGCAAACTATGAAACTATAAATAAAAATGCCAAATTCCTCAAAAATTACAGAATATCACAGCACTAAAAAAAAAGAAAAGACACCACATGTTTGGTGTCTAAGAAACATTTCCAAAAAGGAAAAAAAACAAAAAATTATCCCAACAAAGTTAAAAGTAACCCTTGCAAGAGTAGGCGACTGCTTTTAAAGTAGCTTTGAATGACTGCGTAACGCCAACACTGAAAACTTACAAACAGAAAAGTGATTTTCTTGTTAAATTTGCAGATTCTAAATTCTCAAAATAATTGAATTGTTCATAAGATGAACAATTTCCTTTTAGGGTCTCAAGAAATAACAGATTTAAAAAAAAAATGCTCTGTCAACTCAATTATGATGGATCCTACTATTTTCCTCACATCAATCAATCCTCTGAAATATTAGCTTATAAAAACAGGGTAAACTTCATTAATGTGATAATGACCATGAATTGAAATTGTTGTGGAAGATTGTGAAGTAACGGTCATTTTCTTTCAATCCTCTAGTTTCAATTAGTGATTAGAAAGGGAAAATGGTAGGGCTTTGTTATCACTTTGCTTGAAAAAATAAAGTGGAAAATGTTATCATAAAGAGGCATGATACTTTTTGGCAAGTCTGTCCATAAGTGGAGAAACGGATTAAAATACTCTTAAAAGGAAATGGGATAACACATTATCACCTTTCTTTTTTTTTTTTTTAAATTTTATTTATTTTATTTTTTTCCCCCAAAGCCCCAGTAGATAGTTGTATGTCACAGCTGCACATCCTTCTAGTTGCTGCATGCGGGACGCGGCCCCAGCATGGCCAGACGAGTGGTGCGTCGGTGCGCGCCCAGGATCCGAACCCGGGCTGCCAGCAGCGGAGCGCGCGCACTTAACCGCTAAGCCACAGGGCCAGCCCTGCATTATCACTTTTCAAAATACAATTCAAACCTCTGTTTAAGGGAATCAAAATCAAGACAAATATAGAAAACCTGTGGGGCTAAATGCTGCCTCCTGTATATATTCCTACCTATTCTCTGTCTCCAGTTCATTCTTGCGCAGATTTGCATCATCTAGAAGGCTCTGCAGTAAGGCAATTTTTTCATTGTCTGAACCCTCTTGGTTAAGTTTTAACATCTTATTCTCATGCTGAAGGCGAATAAGTTTCTCCCTGAGTGAGCAAAGAAAAACTGATTATCTGGTACATTAATACAATATAGTTATCAAAATCCAGCCACACACAGTTACAGATTTAACACAAAGAACAGAAATGGAAACAAAGTATCTGCAAAAAACGTAGCTCCTGTTGTCACTGGCTAAGACATTATATTTTAAGTCTTAAGTAACTACTTTAGAATAAATAATCTGAAGATACAGAATCTTTAAATATCATGATTTGTAATGAAAGAGGTTTCAAAATCCGACTTTCTTTTTGATTTAAATATTTAAGCTATGAATCAATTTATATATTTGTTCTTTGGTTCTCATCAAAACACCAAGATCTCTAATGCTATGCTCTTAAATTACCAATCATTTGGTGGAAAATGATAATATTCAATGAAGAATGCCTTCAAGATATGCAGTCCACCCAGTCCTACAGATATGTAAAATTGTATCCTCTAACAAGCCAGATTATCAGAGCCAAGTTATTGTTTTGGGCTCTTTGTGTTATGCCAAAAGCTTACAGAGACGGATGTTAAAAGCAACACAAAACTTGCTACCACATTTACTGCAGGGATGATATAAATGACTATCAACTCATTTACAGAAATAACTGAAGATATACTTGTTGAAGATATAATTCATTCTTTACATAGGGTCATCTTTAGATGGCCCCTTGAAGATTACTATCCATACCAGACACTATGAAAAGCTCTGTTTCTCATGGAAAAAGAAAACAAAAACAAACTAATAAACACAGAAAACAGTCTGCTCTTATTTTGTAAACATCATACATCTTATAAAGTACTTTTACTTTTGCTACTGAAAAGACGAGAGTCAAATCTGTGGTCCAACTCACGCAATTATATAGAACTTGATATATTTTGTATATGGACAATGACGACTTTATCATATTTTTCAATTTCAATGTAATTAATTACATTACATTGTAATTAATTACAAAATTACATTACAATGTAAAACACACTCATAGGGAAAAAAAAGAATGAGAAGAAAATATAAACTCTTCATAACCCAATGGTACAAAATAATTACTGCTGAACTATAGCCTTCTAATTCTATGCATATGTACACACATGCAAACACTTTTAAAAATGGATCACACTGTACATGTTACATTGATTTCTGCTATTTACACTTAAATTTTCACAATCTTTTCATACCATTAAATATTATACTTTATTTTAAATGACATGTTAAAATACATAGATGAATCACTATTTAATACCCAATTATTAGGCATTTATTGTTACCAATTATGAGCTTTAACGTGTTAATAATGATGAGCTTTGTGTATATCTTTGGTTATTTCCTTAAGATTAATTCCCAGAAAAGTAATTTTTGAGGCAAAAGATAAGCATTTTTTTTAGACAATATACACATTCTGCGAAACTGCTCAAAAGAAAAGTTGTACCACAAGAAAAAAAAATTTGTAATTACCTGTGGTGATGGATATTAACTAAAATTATTATGGTAATCATTTCACAATATATACATATATCAAATCATTATATTGTACACCTAAAACTAATACAATGTTATGTCAATTATATCTCAATTTTTAAAAATTAATAATTAAAAAAAAGTTGTACCACTTTAATCTTTTACTCCTGGTTTATGAGGTTTCCAATTTCTCCACACCCTTAACCTCAGTGAAAATTATCACTTATAATAAACTTTTGCAAATCTGACAGGCAAATTTCATTATGTATTAAGAATATTACCCCAGTGTCTATGACATCCGTTGCAAATTTTTCATCCCTTTTACCATTTCATTTTCTTGATAGCTCTCTTCTGGACACAGAGTATATTTTAATTTGTACTGAGTCATACTCAAAAAGCCACTTTATTTGTTGAATCTTTATCCTTGTTCTTTTTCCTCTGTTTAAAAATCCAACTGCATTACCTATAATCTTCCTTAAAAATTGGTTTTTGGGGGGCTGGCCCGCTCTGCTGTGGCAGCCCGGGTTCGCCAGTTCGGATCCCGGGCGCCCACCAATGCACCACTTGTCAAGCCATACTGTGGCGGCGTCCCATATAAAGTGGAGGAAGATGGGCATGGATGTTAGCCCAGGGCCAGTCTTCCTCAGCAAAAGAGGAGGATTGGCAGATGTTAGCTCAGGGCCGATCTTCCTCACCCAAAAAAAAAAAAAATTGTTTTTTTGGATATAACCATTTATTTATAAATATTCATTAGCAATAAGTGTTCATTCATTCAACAAATCTTATTGGTCCAATAATAAAGTACCACATGCAGATGGCAGAAAAGTAAAAGGTACACACGACGCTTCCAGAGTTGGTATTGCTTTATGCTCATCTTTTTTATTTATTTATTTATTTTATTTTATTTTTTTTTGTGAGGGAGATCAGCTCTAAGCTAACATCTATGCTAATCCTCCTCTTTTTGCTGAGGAAGACTGGCTCTGAGCTAACATCTATTGCCAATCCTCCTCCTTTTTTTCCCCCAAAGCGCCAGCAGACAGTTGTATGTCATAGTTGCACATCCTTCTAGTTGCTATATGTGGGACGCAGCCTCAGCATGGCGGAAGAAGCAGTGTGTTGGTGCGCGCCCGGGATCCGAACCCGGGCCGCCAGTAGTGGAGCACGCGCACTTAACTGCTAAGCCATGGGGCCAGCCCCTGTCTGTCCTTCTTAAATAAATGCCAACAACAATATATTGTCTTCATTTATTCAACAAGTATTTGAATGCTTACTGTAACTTGCACAGTTTATACAACTCTTACACAACCTTTATTTTATTTAATACCCTCAAGGATGTTATGAAGAATCAAGGCCAGGGTCAATTTAAAAAGTGGGCAAATATACCCAAAGAAAGTGAAAGCAATCTTCAGGAGCAATCATTCTCCTTCTGCCGGACACTTGGTGCCTCTACCCCATCCCCCATACACACAATTTTTCATTCTTATACATAGAGCCAGGTATATATTGAAATAAGTGGAATTTTTAAACTACTATGACT
Organism: Ceratotherium simum simum; assembly: GCF_057802395.1. Taxonomy (NCBI): domain Eukaryota; kingdom Metazoa; phylum Chordata; class Mammalia; order Perissodactyla; family Rhinocerotidae; genus Ceratotherium; species Ceratotherium simum. The sequence continues at coordinate 39,640,335 of NC_141927.1, read as the reverse complement.
AAATAAAAATGTAAGGTACTACTGAGGGAAGAGTAAGTGAGAGGGAGATATTTCCTCTTGTCTACTGCATTCTATCTTTCCCAGACCATTCCATGTAGTTAATAGATAAATCTTAGCGACTAATTATTTAGCAGGCTGATGGCTAAGCATAAGCTTTGTCTTTGGGCCAAGTGGTTTCATTGCTAAGTGTCTGTTAAGAATGCCCAAGCACAGATATACTAAGTTTGCTATGTACGTGTGAAACACTGTCCTACCGAAGTCAAAAATCAAGTCTCTTGGGCCAGCTGAAGGAGCTTCTAACGTGCTGAAAACATGGACACTTAATACTGAGTTCATGTTCAAAGTGTTAGTGCAGTGTGACTGTAAACTTCATGATCTCCTTACCTGATTTCAGGTGTAACAATCTCTGCTGCCAGACTGTCTGAAGATTCTTGACTTCCCAGAGGCATTAACCCTATAAATATACAAACATGAATGCAAGCCTAAGAGAGAACACAACCATCTCCTTTAGTTTCTATATGAAAGCCTACTTTGAGCATTAATTTTAACAGCTAAAATCTCTGTTTTAGTTGAGTAAAAGACCGTGTCAGAGTTGGCTTACATTATTATTATACCATTTGAACAATTTTTAAGTGTACAATTGAGCGACAGTAAGTACATTTACTACATTGCGGAACCATCACCACTCTCTGTCTCCAAAACTCATCACCCAAAACATAAATTCCATAACCATTAAGCAATAACTCCCCATTCCTTTCTCCCTTAGCCCTTTATTTATTTATTTAGATTTTATTTATTTATTTTCCCCCCAAAGCCCCAGTATATAGTTGTATGTCATAGCTGCACATCCTTCTAGTTGCTGTATGTGGGACGCAGCCTCAGCATGGCCGGAGAAGCAATGCGTTGGTGCGCGCCCGGGATCCGAACCTGGGCCGCCAGCAGCGGAGTGTATGCACTTAACCGCTAAGCCACGGGGCCGGCCCTCCCTTAGCCCTTTATAACCTTTATTCTACTTTCTGTCTGTCTCAATAAATTTGCCCATTCTAGACACCTCACATAAGTGGAATCATACCAATATTCATCCTTTTGTGTATGGCTTACTTCACTTAATATTTTGAAAATTCGTCTATATTGCAGCACTTATCAGAACTTCATTCTTTTTTATGGTCACATAATACTCCATTGTGTGTATATACATTTTCTTTATCCATTCATCTGTCAATGGACACTTGGGTTGTTCCCATCTTTTGCTATTGTGAATAATGCTGCTATGAACACTGGTATGCTAGTATCTGGTTGAGTCCTTGCTTTGAATTCATTTGGGTATATACCCAGGAATGGAATTGCTCAATCATATGGTAATTTTATGTTTAACTTTTTGAAGAACCACCAAACTCTTCCACCCCATTTTACATTCCCACTAGCAAGGCAGAAGGGTTCCAATTTCTCCACATCCTCAACAACACTTATTTTTCTTTTTTGGCAATAGCGATCCTAATGGGTGTGAAGTGGTATCTCATTGTGGTTTTGATTTGCATTTCTCTAATGACTAAGGATATTGAGCATCTTTTCATGTGCTTATTGGCCATTTGTATATCCACTTTGGAGAAATGTCTATTCAAGTCATTTGTGAACTGAGTTGTTTTTTGTTGTTGAGGTGTAGATGTTCTTTATTTATTCTGGATATCAATCACTTATCAGACATATGATTTGCAAATATTTTCTCCCATTTTGTGAGTTGCCTTTTCACTCTGTTGATACTGTCGTTTGATATACAAAAGTTTTTAATTTTGATGAAGTCCAATTTATCTACTTTTTCTTTTGTTGTCTGTGTTTTTGGTATCAATTCCAAGGAATCATAACCAAATCCAATGTCATGACAATTTTCCTCTATGTTTTCTTCTAAAAGTTTTATAGTTTTAGCCTTTCCATTTAGGTCTTTGACCCATTTTGAGTTCATTTTTGTATATGGTGTAAGAGTTCAACTTCATGGTTTTGGATGTAGATATCCAGTTTTTCCCAGCACAATTTGTTGAAAAAACTGTCCTTTCCCCCATTGAATGGTCTTGACACTCTTGTTGAAAATCAGTTGACCAAATATATGAGGGTTTATTTCTGGGCTCTCTATTCTATTCCATTGGTCTATATATCTGTCCTTAATGCCTATACCACACTGTTTTGATTATTGTAACTGTATATGAAGTTTTGAAATTAGAAAGTGTGAGTCCTCCAACTTTTTTCTTCTTTTTCAAGATTGTTTTGGCTATTCGGAGTCCCTTGAGATTCACCATGGATTTTAGGATGGGTTTTTCTATTTCTGCAAAAAATGCCGTTGGTATTTTAATAAGGACTGCACTTAATATTGTAATCTTAACAATATTAAGTCTTAAATGAACATGGGATATCTTTCCATTTAGGTTTTCTTTAATTTCTTTTAGCAATGTTTTATAGTTTTCAGGGTACAAAACTTTTGCCTCCTCGGTTAAATTTATTCCCAAGTATTTTTTCTTTTCGATCCTATTGTAAAGGAAATTGTTTTCTTAATTTCCTTTTTGGATTGTTCATTCTTAGTGTATAGAAATATAACTGATTTATGTGGGTTGATTTTGTGTCCTGAAATTTTGCTGAATTCATTTTATTAGTTCTAACAGGGTTTTCTGTGGAATTTTTTAGAGTTTTTGACATACAAGATCATGTCATCTGCAAACGAGATAATTTTACTTCTTTCTTTCCAATTTAGATTTTTTTTTTGCTCTAATTGCTCTGGCTAGAACTTCCTGTACTATGTGCAATAGAAGTGTATAAGTAGCAGTAGTAGGTATCCTTGCCTTGTTCCTGATCTTAGAGGAAAAGCTTTCAGTCGTTCACCATTGAATATGATGTTAGCTGTGGCTTTTTCATATATGGCCTTTATCATGTTGTAGAAGTTCCCTTCCTAGTTCATTGAGTTTTTTATGATGAAAGGGTGTTGGATTTTGTCAAATGCCTTTTCTGCATCGAGAAGAAGTGGTTTTTTTCCTTTCTTCTATTAATGTGATATATGTACTACACTGACCTCTATATCTATCCTTATGTGAGTTTCATGCTGCTCAATTACAGTAGCTTTAGAGTTAAGTGTTGAAATCAGGACATGTAAGTTCTCCAACCTTTTCCTTTTTGAAATTTTTTTTGGTTATACTGGCTTCTTTGTATTTTCATATAAATTGTAGGATCAGCTTGTCAATTCCTACAAAAAAGTCTGCTGAGAATTTGATTGGGATTGCATTGAATCTCTAGACCTATATGAAGAGAACTGCAATCTTAACTATAGTGAATTTTCCAATACCTGAACATGGAGTGACTCTCCATTTATTTAGATTTTTAATTTATCTTAGCAATGATTTATAGTTTTTAGTGTACAAGTCTTGCATTTCTTTGTTAAACTTATTCCTAAGCATTGTATTGTTTATGATCCCATTGTACTTCCATTTTCAGATTATTCACTGGTTGTACACAGAAATATAATTGGTTCTTGTACACTGATCTTACATCTTGAGACCTTGCTGAACTCATTTACTAAATCTATCATTTTTTATATCCTCCTTTTAAATATGGATGCCTTTTATTTCTTTTTCTTCCCTGATGGCACTGGTTAGAACCTCTGATATCACGGTGAATAGAAGTGGCAAGAGTTAACATCCTTGCCTCGTTCCTGATCTTAGGGGAAAAGTATTTAGTCTTTCATCATTAAGTATGAGGTTAGCTGTAGGTTTTTCATAGATGTCCTTTACTAGGTTGAGGAAGTTTCCGTCTTATTCCTAGTCTGCTGAGAGTGTTTATCATGAATGATGTCACCTACTTTTTTAACTTCATGATATAACATACACATCTCTTCATGTCAGGCATATATTAAGACATACCTCATTTTTTTTTTTTTAAGATTTTATTTATTTATTTTTTCCCCCCAAAGCCACAGTTGATAGTTGTATGTCATAGTTGCACATCCTTCTAGTTGCTGTATGTGGGACGCGGCCTCAGCATGGCCAGAGAAGCGGTGCGTCAGTGTGCGCCTGGGATCCGAACCCGGGCCGTCAGCAGTGGAGCGCTCGTACTTAACTGCTAAGCCACGGGGCCGGCCCCATACCTCATTTTTTTTAATGGCCCTACAACATACAGTTAAATGAGAATGCCATTCCTGTACTGCTGAACTTTTAGGTTGTTTCTAAATTTCATTATTATAAATAATGCTTTAATTCATTAAGGTAAATTTTTAAAGCAAAATTGCCAGGTCCTGGGTATATACATAAAGAAGGTTAAAATATATAGGTTCATAGGTAGCAAAGAAACAAATGTCGAAGTTTACATAAGATATTCTCTCTTTTCTTGATGATACAGGAAAGGAGAGAGAGTTAAAGCATTAAGGTTCAGGCTAGATTCTTAAAATTTTGGAAAAACTCACATACAGTTGATTAGAGACATGTGAAAGGATTGCCAGGCAGCAATGAAGATCCAATTATGATTAGAAGTGATTTTTTGGGGGGAAGACAATCAAGAAAGATATATAATTTTCTCCAAAGCCAAAATAAACAAGTGGGACTACATCAAACTAAAAAGCTTTTGCATGCCAAAGGAAACCATCAACAGAATGAAAAGGCAACCTACTAAATGGGAGAAGATATTTGCAAATCATATATCCGATAACAGGTTAATATCCAAAATATATGAGGAACTCATATAACTCAACAGCAAAAAAAAAAAAAAAAAAATCTGATTAAAAAATAGGCAGAGGACCTGAATAGACATTTTTCCAAAGAAGACACACAAATGGCCTACAGGTACATGAAAAGATGCTCAACATCACTAGTCATTAGAGAAATGGAAATCAAAACCACAGTGAGATATCGTTTCATTGCTAGAATTGTTATTATCAAAAAGATAAGAAATAACAAATGTTGGTGAGGATATAGAGAAAAGGGAATCCTTGTGCACTGCTGGTGGGAATGTAAACTGGTGAGCTACTATGGAAACCAGTATGGAGGTTCCTCGAAAAATTAAAAATAGAACTACCACATGATCTAGCAATTCTACTTCTGGGTATATATGCAAAGAACATGAAAAGACTACCTTGAAAAGATATATGCACCGTCATGTTCATTGAAGCACTATTCAGAATAGCCAAGACATGGAAGCAACCTAAGTGTCCACCAATGGATGAACAGGTAAAGAAAATCTGGTATATACACACACACACACAATGAAACATTATTCAGCTATAAAAAAGAAGGAAATCTTCTTTGCAACAACATGATGGACCTTGAGGGCATTATGCTAAGTGAAATAAGTCAGACATAGAAAGCAAAATACTCACTTATACGTGGAATCTAAAACAACAATAACAAAACCCCAAAAAACACAAAACACGAAAAACAAAAAACCTCAAGCTCATAGAATACAGAGAACAGATTGGTGGTTGCCAGAGGTAGGGGGGGTAGGTGAAATGGGTGAAGGGGGTCAAACGGTACAAACTTCCAATAATAAAATAAATAAGTCATGAGGATGTAATGTACAGCATGATGCCTATAGTTAATAATACTGTATTTTATATTTGCAAGTTGCCAAGAGAGTAGATCTTAAAAGTTCTCATCAGAAGAAAAAAAAATTTGTAATTATGTACGGTGACAGATGTTAACTAGACTTATTGTGGTGATCATTTTGCAATATATACAAATATCGAATCATTATGTTGTACACCTGAAACTAATATAATGTTACATATCAATTATATCTCAATAAAAAAAGAAACAAAAAGGAAGATATATAATTTTCTTTAGCTGGCCTTGGTAATTTGGAATAGAGAAAAAAACTTTAGGCTATCTGAATTACAGGTTTGACAAGCTGGTCCAGAAATAGGTCAAGAGGGTTAAGGAAAGATGGTGGTGATGAGAAGGACATAGTTAAAATACTAGTTGATATGCAGGCTGGGTAAGCTGGAAAACGAGGCCAGAGTTTATCAATAGAAACACCAGAGTGGGGTTAAAGGTGAAATGAAGTAAATGAGCAGGTTTGGTAGAAGGAATGAGGAGGAGAAAAAGGAGATTGTAGTCAGAGGGAAAGAAAATTCGAGTTTCAGGTAACTGAAAAGCCAAGGGCTGGTTACTCGAGTGGGCGTGAACAAACTGTGGAGCCCTCCTAGCCACCAGTCAGGCTCCCACATACCCCAGCACGATGACGAAAGAGCAGGAGAGGGTAAACCTGGAGCTGAGTGCTGCTCCTTTTCTGTGACAAGAGCGGTTTTCTACTTTGGATAAAAGTCCCTAATGGATTGATACCCACCCCACACCTCAGTTGGAAAAAAATCACTGATTTACAAAGTTTAATATACTTTTAAAGTGGTAATGAGAAACTTTCCAGGTTTATTATTAACAGAGCTTATTTAACAAATTGTCATGCTTTTGATCTAATAAAACTCAAATATTTAAATATAATTAAAATATAAAGTAGGCAAGCAAATCTGGTCTCATAACTATAGCCTATTTGCCATAAAATCTGGGTAACAGTTTAAAATTTGTATCAATTTCATGGCCTCTTCACCAATTTTTCATTTTCATCTATTTGTGCAATCATCTTAAAATGAATCTAATATTTTTACTGATACTATTAGAAATAAATAATCTTGCTTGGGCTCCTGAAATGCTTTTACCTTGAGTTGTGAGCTGCCCTTCTTGGGCCTGTACACAGCGAAGCTCTTCAATGGTTTCCTTCAGAGAATCCCTCTCTGTTCTTAACCTCTGGAGGGACATTAAAAACAAGGAAAGTTAGCTTTAAGATTTATGAGTTTATTCATCAGTGGTCTTTGCCTTACCTAAGAGAATGATAAAGAGTAGGGAACATGGACATGTTTTACCTTTTGATCTATTTCTATAGAAAGATCATAGAAGAAAAAGATTACAACAATTTTTTTCCATTTAACAATACTGAAAATCTATTATGTGCAAGGCAATATGCTATCCACAGTTAAACATAAGAAACAAAACTGTCTACTCCATCCTTAACAATAAGTACCTTATTACGTAAATAACATTCTTTTTATTAAACATAAAAGATCAAAGATTTTAAATATTCATAAATCATGACAAAGTAAAAATACTTTTAAAAGATTCAAAGTATGCTAAACAAAAAGAATTGTGTCCTCTGTATTAATCATACAGAAAACAGAAAAGTTACATAAATTCACAGAAAGTCACGAGCAGAACAATGTAAATGAGGCAACAGTAGTAGAAAAGATAAATACATACAAAAGAAATTAGAATGGAAGTAAAAACATTCTTTTAATCTTTTATTTTAGATCTATTTCTGCAGCACAAATGTAAATCTTCTGTAATTTAAAAATAAACAATCTCTAATTTTTGAATTTATAAAGAGAAGGAATTAATGTAGTCAAAACACGAATTAAATATCATTCTTATTTTTAGCAGTGCTCAAAACCAAATGCCTAATATATACTCACATCTTTTTCTTTTTGAAGACTGTCAACTTTTTCTTTTAGTCGCTTATATTCAAAATCTAATTTATCTGCTTTTTTTGATTCTTCAGATAATCTATTTTGCAGTTCTACTACCTGATACAGAAAGGTATCATTAATTTTTGTAATTTGAAATGTTAGAAGTTATCATTATTTTCTTCTACAGATCTATGAAAACGTCCCCCTCATCAAATACTCAAAAAATATACATGATATAGCAGCCTAACCCAAAGAGAGAACTAGGAACAAAACTCTGCCCAGATACTATGGGTTTTGAAACCAGATCATCCAGAGTAACACTGTTCAAAATTATAAAAGAACCTATAGGATTTCCATTTCCTGTAATACAAATAACTGCATAATCTGAAACCCTTTTAGCATAAAACAAAAGAAATGCCAGGGGAAACAAATCTAATTGCATAGTCAAGCTTACAAGAAAGTAAGGGAAATCCTCAGGGGCTAAAACTGGAGCGGGAAGTTTGGGTGGAGGCTATGGGTACACTGAGGCGCCAATTGCAAATACCAGGAATGTAGAGCTTTGAATTTAACGAGAGACAGGTGGTAAACTTCCATGGCCTCTAAAAGGTAGTGAGTCAGCAAACAGGTGGGTTAGGGAAAAAAAAAATCCGTCAGCTGGAAAAAAAATCAATATGGAATTTGTTTTAAAGTAAGTGCTCTGGGTTTAAAAAAGTGTAACTTGAAAATCTGTAGCGATGGCCTGCTAATACATGAATTTGTGTTTGACTTTTTACCACATGCCTTGTCTGGCAAATCCTAAGACAAGCAATTAATTTAAAGTAGTCCTGGTTGGTAATGCTGTGGAAAATCTGCATAAGCAAAAAACACATTGTCTGGAGGAGGAACACAACCTCAACACAGGCCCCCCAGTATTTCCAAAGATAAAGATGAGCCAAATGAAAGAGCAAAATCTAAAATTACAAAAGCCATAAAGAAATAAGCCACTATGAACAACAGTCAGCAGAAAAGCATTAACAGCAATAACAACAAAATAGTAGAATAAGACCTCCAAGGATTTCAGATTGGAATGATCAGGTATCAAACACTAGGTTTAATACTTAAAGAAAATAAAGAAGAAAATCTAAATTATGAAAGGAGTAAGAGACCACCAAAAAGAATCAGACAGGTTTGATAGAGCACCCAAAGAGGACCTGTAGGAAGAAAAACATTATCGTTAAAAAATAAAATATATTAAGCTCCAGATCAGAAACAGGTAGAGAGAATTATTATATTATGTAATTTCACTATAATATTTCTAGATGGAGATTTCTTTTTACTTATTTTGTTTGTAATTCAATGTTAACACTAACTCTGATGTCCTTTATTGGTTCTGAAAAACGTTCAGCCATCCTTTCCTTCAAATAATGTCTTCCTACAATTCTTTCTGTTCTCTCCTCTGGAACTCTAATTAGATCATTTCTCATTTTAATTTAATACCTTTTAATCTCATTTATATTTTCTTTGGGCTACATTTATTTTGGATAATTTCTCAGTCCGTATTCAAGTTTACTAATTCTTTCAACTTTGTTGTCTGTTGAAAAATTCCATAATAAAATGTTGGGAAAAAAATGTACCCACCAAAAAAACCCTGCCATTCAGAGTGTACAGGGCTGTTCCACTAAAACTTCTCCAGCTCATTTTACTAAGCTAGTATAATTTTGATGCCAAAATCAGATAAGGAAAGTATGAGATAGAAAACTTCAAGTGAATCATAGAGGCAAAATACTCTAAGTAAAAAGATCAAAGCAAATCTAACAAGGCAAAAACAAATAATAAATCCACTGTAACCAAATGAAGTTTATCTCAGGAATGCAAGGATGTTGTTTAAGCATAGAAAATCCATTAATATAATTCACCACCTTAATAGAAAGGAGAAGCAGCATAGGAGTCTCTCAACAGGTGTAGGGAAAGTAGTTGATTAAATTCAACATCGCTTTAAGATAGAAACCCTAAGCAAATTAGGAATACAATGGAATTTCTTTATCCTAATAAGAGGTAGCTACAAAAACCTAGAGGAATCCTTAAAATACACTGGTAAAAATTTTAAAGCATTCTGTATGAAATCAACGAGAAATGGTTGCCTACTATTATAGCTTCTATTCAAAGTTGTATTAAAGGTTAGAATGCTGATTAAGAAGAAAACAAGGGGGCCGGCCCTGTGGCTTGGTGGTTGAGTGCGCGCGCTGCGGTGCTGGTGGCCCGGGTTCGGATCCCGGGTGCGCATCGAGGCGCCACTTCTCCGTTCATCCTGGGGCCGAGTCCCGCATGCAGCGGCTGGAGGGATGTGCAGCTACGACATACAACTGTCAACTGGGGCTTTGGGGGGAAAAATAAAATAAATAAAATCTTTAAAAAAAAAAAGAAGAAAACAAGGGTATAGAGTATAAAGAAAAAGGAAACTGCTTTTATTTGTACACCGTATGACTTCTGACAAGAGATCCTACAGACATTATTAGAAGCAATATGAGAATTTGGCAAGGTTGCAAAATCAATGTAAAAAAATCAATTTCAATCATATAAATGAGCAACGAACTGAAAACGGAAAACGGTATCCTTTCTTTTTCTAATTGCATTACAAAAACCAAATACATAAAGTACCTAAAAATAAATATAACAAAATATGTGTGCGATATTTAGAAAAAAAATTATAAAAATTAATTGAAAGACACCAAAGACCTAAACAAATGGAAGGATATTATATTCACTGACAGGAACATTCATTGTCATAAAGATGTCAATTCTCCCCAAATTAATCAACAAATTCAATGTAATTCCAATTCCCAAAAGTTCTGGGTATAAAGGTTTAAGAACAGACAATTTTGAAATAGAACAAGGTGCGGGTGTCTGCACTACCAAATATCAAAATCACTAAAAATCTATAAATAGTAAGACAGTAGGGTATCGGTGTAATATAGAACAACAGACCAAAGAAACAGAAGAGAGTGCCCAGAAGCAAACCAACACATAACACGGGAACTTCAGATATGAGGTAGAACTGCAGGTCACCGTGGAAGAGACTACTAAATAAACGCTGCCAGGCTGACTGGCTGCCCACAGACAAAGGTATCAAACGGATCCCTAACCTCACACCTACACAGAAACCAGTTCCATGTGGACTGAAGACCTAAATGTTCAAAGCAAGCTTTAAATCTTTATTAGGAAAATAGAGACTAGTCCTACATCTTTATGTAGGAAATGACTTCTTAAACCAGATATAAAAAGCACAAATCATAAAGAAAAAGATACTTAAAGTTCATTACATTAAAATTATCAATCTCAAAAAAAATAAAAGGACAGGTCACAGATTGGTGGGAAATAACTGCAACATGTCTAAGTGACAAAAGATTAATATAAAGAATATACAAAAAACTTTCAGAAATCAATAATAATAATAATCCAATTTTAAAAATGAATAAAAGATAAAAACAGGCAATTCACAAAAAAAAGTGATCAGTAAATATATCTGTAATTAGGGTAGTGCAAAGTATAATCATAATGAGACACCATTTCATGTCCACCCAATTGGCAAAATTGCAGGTCTGGCAGTGTTATGTGGTGGTGATGATGTAGAGCATCAGGAACTCACACAAACTTCTTCTTGGTAACACAATCACTCTGGAGGACAATTTGGCCGTATCTAATTAAATGAAGATACTCTAAGGAAGAAATTCCATATAGGTGTAAAACTTTCAGATGTGTGTAGAAGAAGTTATGTCCAATTCTATTCATAGTAGCATTTCTTGAAATATAAAAAAAGTTGAGGGGCCAGGCTGATGGCGTAGTGGTTGAGTTCACACGCTCTGCTTCTGGTGGCCTGGGGTTTGCAGGTTTGGATACGGGCACAGACCTACATACCACTCACCAAGCCACACTGTGGCAGGCATCCCACGTATAAAGTAGAGGAAGATGGGAACGGATGTTAGTCCAGGGCCAATCTTCCTCAGCAAAAAAGAGGATTGGTAACAGGTGTTGGCTCGAGGGTAATCTTCCTCACACACACACAAAAAAAATTGAAAAAAAAAAAAAAAAAAAAGTTGAAACATCCTATATGCCCTTCAACTGAGAAATGGATAAACTGTGGTATAGTCACTCAACAGTAAACTATACTGCAGTACAAATGAATGGAATAAGCTATACTGATCAACATACACAAATCTCACAAATATACTGAGCATAAGTGAATTGCAGAAGAGCCCTTTCACTATATCATTTATATAGTTTTGAAACATATCAAAAAATAAATTTTATATATATATTTCTGAATAAATATATACATGCAGCTAAAGAATAAAGATGCATGAGAATGAAAATCACAAAACAGCAGAGTGGTTACTGTAATGAAGAGGGGAATAGTATGTTTTATTTTTTAAGCATGGATATCTATTGTATTATTCTTTTACTTTTGTGTAGTTCTTAAGTATTACATAATAAATTAAAAAATAAAAAACAATAAAAGGATCTGCTATAGAGACCAATCGATAACCTCTGGATAAGAACTAAGTTTCATAGGTAAAAAATAGAATACCGTGAAAACAAAAGTCAGTAGATTTTTGGTAAGCCATAGCGATATAATGCAGAGCTTGCTTGAAAACGTTATTTAGAAACTTTGTTACTATTTTACCTGTCGCTTATATGTCTCAAGTTGACTTCGAGCTGCATTGGCTTTTCTTAGCTCTTCCTCTAGACTGACAGTGTTCTGCATATACATAGTATTCTTCTCTTCTAAGAGTTTAACCTGCCGCCTCAAATCACCAAGATCTTCTAGCTTCTTTTTATATGATTCCACTTGGCCTTCTAGTTTAGAAACTTTATCAGAAGAATGTCTAGAATAAGATGGGAAATCAGAAATCAGGAAGACATCCACAGTTGTAAAGCTCTTTAAGATAGTGCTAAACCAAGAGGAACTGCCAGGAAATAACATGTTCTAATGAAATTATAAGACCAAAGGTGATTCTAGGTTAAATTTTTGCTCAGGTTAAAAAATATGACCAAAATTATAGCAAAATTTGTAATAGACAATATTATATACTTTAAGGAAAGCAAGTAGGTAGGGTAGCCAGCAGAGTCACATGTAGCATAAAAGCAAAATGAATTGTGCAGTGTTCAAGTGATTTGGCAATTTGAATGTTATTAGTGACCACAGGAACAACTGTTTCAGTGGAGCAGTGGGGGCAGATGGTAGCAAATTTTAGGGGGTTAAAGAGAGAATGTAAATTTTACCTTGTGTAATCTAATTTGTTCTGGAGGGAAGGAGAGAGTAGTAAGTCTCTCTCTTAATCTAAGATGAGAGAGACCTAAACAAATATATGCTAAGGAGGGAGATTCAAAATGTGAAGAGAAATGATAACTGATATAACACAGTCTCTGTGTGGGCAAGAAGGCTAGAGACCCAGAGCACTGAAGAAGGAATTAGTACTGAATAGGAGGAAGAATAACAAGTCTACGGTCTAGAAGCAAAAAAGAAAAGATGGGTGAGAATGCAGGGAAGGTTGGAGGTGCAGATACAGGATGTGGAGAGGTCCACAGCACCTCTTTCCTCTGTGCAGTGGGAGACAATGTCTTCTACTGAGACTAAGGCATGGGAGAGGGGTGGTGGGTGGGCATTCAGGTGAGAAGAGTTATGAAAATGTGTAACAGCTACGAGAGAAACAGGAGATGGAGCTACCTATTAACGAGCAAAAGAATGGTGGATCAGTGGTAAGAACGCAGTGAAGAGTCAAGATTATTAATCTGTGGTAGGACAAAACTACATCACTACGTGATTCTTCTCTATTCATTCTCAGCATTCAAAGCGGAGAAGTGTAAAAGACGGCTGAAATGATCCAACAGAGGACAGATTACACAAGAAATGGAGTAGTGGGAAAATGAGGTGGCAGGGAGTGAGGCGCCTAGTGAGAGAATAGTTGAGGCGAAGACAAAAAGTTCCAGCAAGGAAATGAAGGCTTGTGGGGTGTGACAGTATTGGAGAAAAAGGAAGACCAAGTGACTAGAGGACTCAAAACTAAAGATCAGGAGTAGTAATAAGAAAAGCTCCAGAGCTATACAAGTATGAAGTGACGGTCAGAGATTAATTTCTATTTAACAAACATTTATATAGCAATTATTTGCCAGATACTGTTCCCAGTGTTTACAAATATAACCTCACTTAATTCCACATATAAATCTGAGAATAGGTGTGTATTATTTCCATTTTACAGATGAGAAAATGGTTACATGGAAGTTAAATACATGGTAGCACTGGGATCTGAACCCAGGTGGTCTGGCTCTCACACTGCTATGCTCAGAGATCCTTGAGTTTGTCACACTGGCAGAAGAATTGTTTTGGGTGATGACAGGTCTGAGATTCTACAGAGAAGCGAAGATTGTTTACCTAAGAACATCTATTTCATCTTTTAGAGACTGAGCTTCATCTGCCAAAGTGGTTAGTTCATCGTTCTGTTGCCGAAGTTCAGAGATTTCCTTTTCCAACTCTTCACAGCGTATTCGATAATCATCTTTGGCTGCTTCTAGTCTGTAACCAAACAAAAAAGATCAAGAAAGCACTATTTACTGTCTAATCATTCTCCTTAGAACAGTAAAAGAAAAAAAAAACATGAGAATAAACCCCTCTTGAATTTGTCTCCTACTTTTGTGACCATAAGCTATAGTTCAAGTTTTAACTATCCTGAAAATGGAGTCTGCTGTTCCAGGCTTGTAGAAAGATAACAACTGATTACCAGTCCACTACTCAGAAAGTTAGACATCAAGCAATATTTTCCTAAAATACAGCAGATATAATTCATTTAAAGTTTTATTTTTGATTATGAAATCAATATATATTCCTTGTTGAAAATTTACAAAATACAGAAAAGTAAAGATAAAAATCCTGTATTAATCTAGATAGATAACTACTGTTAATATTTTTGGAGTATTTCCTCCAGTCTGATTTCTATTCATAGATCTTTTTCCCTCAAAATATGTATAATACTGTTCCTACTTTCTATTTAATTTGTTTTGCTTAACATACATCCTTCCTTTTGATTTACAAGATTACTTGTCTCTCATGTCACAAATACTTGTCGTTACTTACTTTCTTTTTTATTTATTTTTTCCCCCAAAGCCCCAGTAGATAGTTGTCTGTCATAGTTGCACAGCCTTCTAGTTGCTGTATGTGGGACGCGGCCCCAGCATGGCCGGACAAGCGGTGTGCCGGTGTGCGCCAGTAGCGGAGCACGCGCACTTAACCGCTAAGCCACAGGGCCGGCCCCGTTACTTACTTTTAATTTTATTTATGTATTTAATGTACAGAAGTTAATTTTTATGTAATAATCTTACACTTCATAGTTTCCACTTTTAGTGTATGATTAAAAACTCTTTTCTTTTAATCCTATATTTTCTGTTAATATTTATATGTTTTATTTTATTTTTAACATTAAAGTTTTCCATTTCCCTACAATTCATTTTGGTATATGATGAATGTAGGAATCTAATTTTTCCTGCCAAAATATCCACCACCTGTCCCCAAATCATTTAACAAATAATTTAACCTTTCCCTGTTGATTAGAAAATGCCACCTTTATAATATTACACGTTTTTATATACACTTGGATAGGTTTCTGGATCTTCATTTGTGTCATTGTTTGTCTGTATTTTTGCGGCACCAGTACCAAGCTATTTTAATTAGTATAGGTTTATAACATTTCAACATTGGATATGGCAAGTACTCCCTCATTATACTTTGTTCTCAAAATGTTTTGGGAATCTCTTGCTCATTAATAATTTTAGATGAACATAAAATTCAAATTGGAATCAAGTTCAAATTATATAATAATTTAAGAGAAAATGGCATTCTTACAATGCTCCATTAAAAATACGTAAAAACACGTTCTCTCTAAATATACTAAAATATTTTTTATGTATAACTTAGAAGTTTTCATACATAAGTCCCTCATACTACTTTAAAATTTTTTTATTCTTCAGATACTTATATACTTACAAACGGAACTTTTCCTAATGACGCTAACTAGTTATTGCTAGAGAAGTTTATGACCTATTGTTTCACAGTTACCCTGTCTCCATTAAAAGTTTTGGGTCTAAGGCCTTTTCAGTCAATTTGATCATATTTTCTACATGGACAAACATATTATCTACAAATAATGATCATTTCCTTTTTTTCTTTCCAGTATTTTCATCTCATTTCTTTTTCCTATTTCATTTTCTAGGAAAATAATTACAGCTAAATCCTATATAACACCTATGTGCCAGCAATATTCTCAGTACTTTACACATATTAACTCATTTAATACTCACAAAAATTCTAGAAGACAGATAATACTATTAGTCCATCTTATAGTGGAGAAAGTAAAAGCATGCCCAAGGTCACACAGCTAGTAAGTGGCAAAGCCAGGAGTTTTAGAATGTTTAGAAAAAGTCAAATAGATTAATACTCATCCTCATCTTGTTCTTAACTTTATTGAGAATTTCACATATTCACAAGCTTATTTTATACTTTTCTTTCTCCTTTAACTTATGGATTGAGGAGTTATAAAAATAGATTTAATAGGGGACGGCCCGGTGGCGCAAGCGGTTAAGTGCGCGTGCTCCGCTGCGGCGGCCCGGGGTTCGCTGGTTCGGATCCCGGGCGCGCACCACCATGCTGTGGCGGCGTCCCATATAAAGTGGAGGAAGATGGGCACAGATGTTAGCCCAGGGCCATCTTCCTCAGCAAAAAAAGAGGAGGATTGGCGGATGTTAGCACAGGGCTGATCTCCTCACAAAAAAAAAAAAAAAAAAAAAAAAGATTTAATAGTTATTGTAACAGATTTAATAATATTCAACAGGTTAACAATCCTAGGATAAAGTTTATTTTAATATAGTACTGAACTGAATTCACTACTATTTTATTTAGGATTATTTAAAGAATATTTATAAATGGGATGTTAATACTTTTCTTTTTTTAAGATTATTTTTGTGGGCTTTGACATAAAGGAGGGGGAAGTGGAGGTAAATGCTTATGCTCAAACTGTTACCACTGTCGAAAATACTGAATTTAACTTTTTTTTCCTCCAACACTTTGTTCTTAAATATTTCAAATCTACAGACAATTTGAAGGAATAGTTCAATGAATACCTGTATACCCTTTGCTAGATTCACCTATTGTTAATATTTTGCCCCCTATGCTTTCTCTTACTTCATGTACATACACATACATAAAATATACACACGCGTTTTTGAGAACTATTTGAAAGCAAGCTGCAGAGATCATGACCCTTCACTCCCAAATAACTCAGCAATATGGATAATCTTTTACATAATCACAATATTATCATATCTAAGACAATATTAATTCAATAATATTATCCAAAATGTAGACTATATTTACATTTCCCCAGTTGTAGTAAAAATGTCTTAAAGCTCCCTCTCCCGACCCTGATCCAGGATCCAATGAACAGTTACACATTGTCTTTAGTCATAACATCTCTTTTGTCTTTCTGTCTTGTTTTTTATGACATTGACTTTTTTTTAGTAGTCTTGGTCATCTTAAAGGATACCCCGTATTCTGATTATTTCTTCATGATTAGATTCAGGTTCAATATTTGGCAAAAATCCTACATAGGTGATGCTGTATATTTCTTATAGTATCATGTCATGAGGCACATAATGTCAGGGTACCCTATCCCAGTGGTGGTGCTGCTAAGTTTGATGATTTGGTTAAGGTGATAACTGCTAGATCTCTCCATTAAAAAGGTACACTGTCGCCTTCGTAATTAACAAATAATCCATGGGACTAGAATCTTAAAAGCCATCAATGCTAAAAAAAAAAAAAATGAAGGTACAATGTCATAATAAAGATGAGCCAGAAGTATTATATTACATCTGACTATAAATAATAATAAAAAATACTGAGATATATAAATATATAGTACTGATAAAATATTTAAATTGTTAAAGTACCTCAAAACGTAGTATTGCAATATGTAACTGGAATAATAAAAGCATTAGACATTATTTCCTTTATATGGAAAATGTAAGACAGTTCTAAATACCAGTTCCCCAAAATCATACTTTAAAAACCAGTCATGAGGGCCGGCCCCGTGGCTTGGTGGTTGGGTGCGTGCGCTCTGCTGCTGGCGGCCCGGGTTCGGATCCCGGGTGCGCGCCGACGCGCCGCTTCTCCGGCCATGCTGGGGCCGGGTCCCACGTACAGCAGCTGGAAGGATGTGCAGCTATGACATACAACTATCTACTGGGGCTTTGGGGGGAAAATAAATAAATAAAATCTTTAAAAAAAAAAAACAAAAAAAACAAAAAAAAAAAACCAGTCATGGGGCCATCCCGGTGGCGCAAGCGATTAAGCGCGTGCGCTCCGCTGTGGCGGCCCGGGGTTCGCTGGTTCGGACCCCAGGGGAGCACCAACGCACAGCTTTGCAAGCCGTGCTGTGGCGGCGTCCCATATAAAGTGGAGGAAGATGGGCATGGATGTTAGCACAGGGCCAGTCTTCCTCAGCAAAAAGAGGGAGATTGGCAGATGTTAGCTCAGGGCTAATCACCCTCACACACACACACACAAAAAAAACTAGTCACGATTTAGAAACAAAAGGGTAAAGTCATACTTAACTTTTACTCTGTCCTACAAAGTCAAGATGCAGATGAAGGGTTCTCAAACTTTTTGGTCTCAGGATTCCTTTACACTCTTAAAATTACTGAGATTCAAAAGAACTTTTGCTTATGTAGGTTTTATCTATTGATATTTATCATATAAGAAATCAAAACAGAAAAATCTAAACACAAGTACTTAGTTCATTTGAAAATAACAGTAATACGCCTATTATGTTAATAGAGACAAAATATCATTTATGAAAAATAACTGTATTTTCTTTCTTTTTGTTTTTTGGTGAGGAAGATTGGCCCTGAGCTAACGTCTGTTGCCAATCTTCCTTTTTTTTTTTTGTTGAGGAAGACTGGCCCTGAGCTAACATTCATGCCCATCCTCCTCTATTTTTTGTATGTGGGATGCTGCCACAGCATGGCTCGACGAGTGGTACCTAGGTCCGCGCCTGGAATTTGAACCTGTGAACCCTGGGCCACTGAAGTGGAGGGCGCAAACTTAACCACTATGCCACCAGGCCAGCCCTAACCATATTTTCTAAAACAAAAAGTGAGAAGAGTGGCACAGTTTTGCATTTTTGCGATTCAAATAGCTAGTTTAATAGAGGACAGCTGGGTTCTCATCTCTCTTTCTACATTCATCTGTGGTGACATTTTTTGGCTGAAGTATAAGGAGGAAATCCAGTCTTACACAAATATGCAGCTGGAAAAGAGAGGGCCTTGAAGACTCTCTCAAAGGGTCTCAGTGAACCTGTGGGTGTCCTTGGACCACACTCTGAACCACTGATGTAGACCATAGGGGATGGATTGTTCCTAGGGTTTCTGAGAAGTTTTTAATTTTTTCCTGTTAAGGCAAAAAAATAAATAAATAAATAAATAAAATCCAGAGACATTTCATTGAGGAATAACAAAGGACAGTTGATACACTACCATACAAAGTTACTTAAGGCAAATAAATAAATAAATAAATAAATAAAATCCAGAGACATTTCATTGAGGAATAACAAAGGACAGTTGATACACTACCATACAAAGTTACTTGATAAAGTAAAAATCTAATTAATATTTAATTTCTATTACTGTTTTAACACTGAAAATCTATGGCTAGCTAAGAAACAGGTCATAACACAATTTTTCAAAGATATACAGATGGCCAACAGGCACATGAAAAGATGTTCAACATCACCAATCACTAGGGAAATGCAAATCAAAACTCCAATGAGATATCACCTCACACCCATCAGAATGGCTATTATTAAAAAGACGAGAAATCACAAATGTTGGAGAGGATGTGGAGAAACGGGAACTCTCATACCAAGGTAAACTGGTGCAGCCACTATGGAAAATAGCATGGAGATTCCTCAAAAAATTAAAAATAGAAATACCATATGACCCAGCTATTCCATTTCCGGGTATTTATCCAAAGAAGATGAAGACTAATTCAAAAAGATATATGCACCCCTATGTTCATCACAGCATTATTCACAATAGCTGAGACTTGGAAGCAACCTAAGTGCCCATCAACAGATGAATGGATAAAGAAGTTGTGGTATATATATAAAATGGAATACTACTCAGCCATAAAGAAGATGAAATCTTGCCATTTGTAACAGCATGGATGCACCTCGAGGGTATTACACTAAGCAAAATAAGTCAGACGGAGAGCCAAATACCATATGATTTCACTCGTATGTGGAAGGTAAACAAACACATAGATACAGATAACAGATTGGTGGTTACCAGAGGGGAAGGGAGTTGCGGGAGGGCGAATGGGGTAAAAGGGGACATTTGTGTGGTGATGGATGGAAACTAGACTTTTGGTGTTGAACACGATGCAGTCTATAAGGAAGTCAAAATATCATGCTGTACACCTGAAATTTACACAATGTTATAAACCAATGTGACCTCAATAAAATAATTTAAAAAAAAGAAAAGAAACAGGTCATATTATATTTTCTCATCCTGCTAAGTCTGCCAATTTTGTAGTTCTATTTTGTCTTATAAGACACCAAATTTTTCCTTTTCTTCTTTACTCTTTCACCATCCAATTGGCAAAGGGCCCTTCTTCCTTTCTTTTGGCCGTTCCTCTCCCAGAAGACGTGTGTAGAAATCTGTCTCTATAAATCATGCACCTGGTCTTGGTATTATGTCTCTAAACCCCAAGCCTGGAAAGGGCATTAGTCTCTTTAATTCAGTGCCTGTACCTTTTTATGATGTCTGGTCCTTTACAAAGATGCACTTCCTCTGAAATCCTTTCCCTGAAGTTTGTGGTCTAATCTCCTTTTCTGTTTTAAAAGTAATTTCAGATTTTGAGTGAACTAAATCTTTCTGGTGATGGCTCCAACTCACCCACAGGCCCCTAGTGTTCTTCTTCTGTCTTCTATTTTTTTTCTCCGCCTGCCTTTCCTTGCCTCCAAGTGCACGGCAGAACGGGGGTGGGGCAGGTGTGTGGCTGTGGGGCTGCTGCTTGCTTTCTTCCTCTCACGCACTGTTATATTTCAGTTGGGGCACAGTGTCTTCAAGTAATATTGAAGTACAGCTTTAACAGAACTTTTCCTAGACGTGAAGTTATTTGGGAAGATTTTGGGAAGTTGTTTATTACACAGCCTCCTTGGTCTGCAGCTCCCCAGAAGTCCTAACACTATAATTCTTAACTTTAAAAGAGTTACCAAAGTTATAAAAGTTAGATTTTAGTGAGTGGTCTTTTACCTGAAAGTTTCTTCTTGGAGCTGTTCTAATTGAGTCTGGAGCTGCAGATGCCTCCTTCCTGCTGGACTGTTAGGGTCTTCTATTGAATCTGACTGATTAAGTCTTTCCATTAATATCTGATTCTCTGCCAACAGACTACTTTTCTCCTCCTGCAATGCTGCAACCTGTAAGAATATGGGAAGACAGTAGTTACTTCCTCCAACACACTGGCATCATCATAATCACTTGTGAATTCCCATTATGAATTAAAGCCTGTTTTTAACAAAGTACAATCAACCTCTACTTTAAACATTCACATTATTTTGGAATATTGCACAAGCAGAGCAATATGTAAGAGTAAGCAAGAAATCGTTCTTTATTTTATATCCGAAAAGACAGTTCATCAAAGAAGATATATAGATGGCAACTAAGCACACAAAAAGATACTCATGATTAGTCATTAAGAAAATGCAAATTAAAACCACAATGCTATACCAATACACTCCCACTAGAATGGCTAAAATTAAAAAAGATTGGCTGTACCAAGTGCTGGCGAAGATACAGAACAAATGGAAGTCACATACACTTCTGGTGAGAACGTAAAATGTTGCAAGGACTTTGGAAAAAAAAGTTTTGCATTTTCCTAAAAAATTAAACATGTAACTACCACATGACCCAGCCAATCTACTCCTAGGTACTTATTTACTCAAGAGAAAAAAATAGCCTATGTCCACACAACGACTTACAAAGAACGTTTATAGCAGCTTCAATGGTAATAGAGAAAAACTAGAAACAACACAAATGTTCATCAACAGGTGAATGGACAAATAAACTGTAGTATATCCATATAATAGAATACTATTTTGCAAAAAAAAAGAATGAACCATTGATAATGACAACACGAATGAATCTCAAAATAATGAAAGGAGCCACACAAAAAAGAGTATACACTGTATGATTCCTTTTATATACACTTCTAGAAGATACAAGCTAATCTGTAGTGACAGAAGGCAGAGCAGGGGACTGGAGGGGGATTACAAAGGGTCATGAGGAAACTCTTGGGGGTGATGGTTTCACATGTTTATACACATGACATGCATCAAAACTGTACACTTTATACATGAGCAGTTTACTGATGTCCATTATATCTCAATAAAGCTGTAAAAACGAAAGTTGCCTGCCATTTCTAATTCTCCTTCTCCATTTCCCATTTTCTTTTGAACTCCTTCTAGTTGGGCCACTGGCCCTACCATTTCACCAAAATTGCTCCTCAGGGTAACTGCTGACCTCCACATCACTACAATCTATCAACAACATTTGACACAACTGATCACATCCTCCTCCTTAAAGTGTTTTCTTCATTTGGCTTCCAGGACTTCTTACTCTCCTTCTGTACCAACTCACTAGTCTTGCCTTCTCTTCTCCTTAATCAATTCCTCTTTATTTTCCTGCCATTGGAGTACCCCACAGCTTTTTTTCCTTTTTTTTTTGCTTAGGAAGACTCACCCTGAGCTAACACCTGTGTCAATCTTCCTCTATTTTGTATGTGGGTCGCTGCCACTGCATGGCTGCCAACAAGTGGTGTAGGGCCACGCCCGGGGAACTGAATCCGGGCCGCCGAAGTGGAGTGTGCCTGAACTTAACCACTACGCCACAGGGCCGGCCCCTGCTTTTTTCCCCTAAATACAGTGATGGCTTCCAGTTTCACAGCTGTAAACACCATTTATTCCCTGCAACGCACTGCACATTTCACTGCACATTTGTATTTCCAGCCTAGAACCCTGAACTGGGTATCACTTCCACTTGGATGTCTAATAGGCATCTCAAATTTAAATTGTCCAAGTGGAACTCTTAATTACTCCCTACTCTACCCCCATTCTTCCACAGTCCTTCTCATTTCAGTAAATGGTAATTCTATCCCTCCTGTTGCTCAGTCATAATCCTTAACATCTCTCACACCCACATGCAATGTGTCAGCCAGTATCATTGGCTCTACATTCAAACATACTTTGACCACTCATAAATTCTGACCTAAGCCAACATAATTTTTTGCTTGAATTATCACAATGGCCTCTTAATTATAGTCTCCTTGATTTGGCCCTTGCCTCCCTTTAGTCTATTCTCCACACAGAAACCACAATAATCCATTAAAACAAAACTCAGATCAAAGGACAACTTTGCTTAAAATCCTCCAATGGCTTCCATTTACGCAAAGTCAGTCTTTACAAGGCTTATCAAGTCCTCTCCAGACTGATTTCCTCTTCCCACGCTCCCTTCTACTGCTGCCATCCTCATCTTCTTCCTGTTTCATGAAAACAGCAGTCACACTCCCACCTCAGGGCCTCTGCACTTACCCTGTAATGCTCTTCCTCTGGAAATCTGGGACGCTTGCTGCTCTAACCTGTTTAGGATTTTACTAACATGTCACCTTCTCTGGTGAGCCTTTGATTACCCAATTTAAAACTAATTCTTCTCACCCTGTACTCCCTACCTTCCCTGCTTTATTTTTCTCTAGAATACTTATCACAACATAACAGACTGTATTTTTATTTTATTATTTGTCTTCTTTACTAGAACGTAAGCACCTTGGGGGCAGGTATGTTTTATCTATTTCTGTATTGTTCCTCCCATCTTCACTGTCTCTACAGCAACTAGACCAGTGGATGGTACATAGTGGGTGCTCAGTAAATGTGTGCTGAGTAAATGAATGGATCTAAAATGCTAGCTCTATAATTTGTCAGATCTCCATAGATGCATGAGTCTTTTCTCAGAACAAAGCAGCGGCTCTATTTGATGCCACACTGGCCTATTTCATTCACTTCTACTCTTCTTTTAAAATGCAGTCATGCTTCGCATAGTGATGGGGATACTTCTGAGAAATGCGTCATTAGGCAAATTTCACCATTGTGCAAACATCATAGAGTGTACTTACACAAACCTAGATGGTATAGCTTACTACATATCTAGGCCACATGGTACTAACCTTACAGGACCACTGTCGTATGTGCAGTCTGTTGTTGACTGCAATGTCGTTATGCGGAACGTGACTGTAAACATTTAAGGCTTTAAAATTTAAACTTTAAAAACTCATTTATTTGCTACTAATTTCTAATTTTAATTGCACTTTGGTTGGAGAGCATGATCTAAAAGACACAGATTCTTTGACTTTTATTGAGAATAGCTTTATAGCCTGGTATATGGTCAATTTATATGAAGGCCAAGTGTGTAATGCAAAACTTTAATACTAGACTTATCAGACTAGCAAATGTTGCTAAAATGTTTTAATTCAATATATTTGGTAGAAATCCTTTTCATACACATAGAAAAAGGAGAGTAATTAAAAATAATACACAGATACGATTTAAGAAAAAAAAATCAAATAAGACAAAGGGCTTATAATGAAAGGCTGCAGTTTCCTGTTGAGTTTTTCCGTTCCCAAGAGATAACTAGTTTTAACTGTTCCTAATTTTGTTGCTTTTGGTTGTCAGTTTACATCTCTAAATAATATGATATACACCACTACTTCTTATCAACCTTAGACATTATCTAGTGACTCTCTCCTCTGACATGTGAAATTACAGCAACTAATGCCATTTCTCCTTTCCACAAATATAGTTATATCACTATTCTTGCTTCCTTCACTGGTAACCTCTGCAATTTTAAACAACTGCTCACTGACTCATTTCACTCAATCACCTGCCCATTCATTCACTCACTCAAATATTCATTGTGTGCCTACTACATGCTAGGACCACTGCAATTTTCTAGGTGCAAGGGATACCGTGATGAATAAAGCAGAGAAAGTTCTTATTCCTATTTGTACTATATTCAAAATAAATCATAGTAAATATATAAACAAAAGAAAATCACATAAAACAAGAAAGTAAATTAATAAATACATGCAAAAACTAGAGTGAAAGGTGCTATGCAGAGGGTTAAAATAAGAATGACAGGAGAGACTGCATGATGACTTTAGACTGGCTGACATGGAAGGCCTTCCCAGGGAGGCCTAATTTAGTACTTGGCACATCTAAGTGCCCAATAAATATTTTATGATGAGTAAATCAGGTGATTTTGAGCTGAGATTGGATGACAAGAAGGAGCCAGCCAAGTAATGATTGTTGCCCCACAGAAGTCGTTCTTGACAACCTTCTTGGTGAGACAAGAACATTAGGGGCCATGCCTTCCCTCATTGCTCCTGTCTCGTCCTACTTCTCAACTCCTATCATTTGTACCTTTACTTTTACAGTAACGGTTCTCTATAGGACAATTCTAAATGTTCAAAACCAACAGTTTACATGATTACATCAGACATCACATTAGGACTGTGCTAGTACCGTTTTCTGCAGAGCTAAGCGTGTCATGGGGCTAGCCCTTCTCTTCTCATAACCTCTCTGCAACCCTGCCATTCACTCTGCAATCTGTCTATACCAAAGATTGGTAAACATTTCTGTAAAGAATCAAATAGTGAGTATTTTAGGCACTGAGAGCCACAGGTCTCTGTGGCAAGTACTCAGCTCTGTCATCATAAGATGAAAGCAGCCACAGACAACACGCCAATGCATGAGCACGGCTGTGCCATAATACAACTTTATTCACAAAAACAGACGGCAAGCTGTATTTCACCAATCCTAGTGTATAACTTTAATTTTATTTTATCAAAGATAATATTTATAGCCTGCTCATAATACTCAACTCTTAGTTATTATTACTGTAACTCTTAGCACTTGAGTAAATTCTAAAATTTGAAAAGCAATTAACAGTACTTATGACTAGATAAATATTATTTACTATATAACCCATCAAGTGTGCTAGGATTACACTCCCTCCTACGTGCATCCAAAGCAATGACCAAGTCCTATGCTTTTCGCTTCTCGTAGGAAATACTGTGAACTCTGTGTACTCATTACCCAGCTTCAACAGGTATCAAAACACGGCCAATTAGGTCTCATCTATACCTCCATCCACTCCCCTCAACTCCCTGATTTTGAGGTAAATCCCAGGCAAAGAATTTTATTTCTGATCCTGCCTTTTTATCTGTGAGAGATTTTTTTTCTTTATTGTGAAATTTTAGTTGTACATTATTGTTTGTCAGTCACCATATAAATGCACTGCTTCACCCCTTGTGCCCACTCTCCAACCCCCCTTGCCCCTGGTAACCACCAAACACTTCTCTCTGTCCATGTGTTAGTTTATCTTCCACTTAGGAGTGAAATCATGCAGTGTTTGTCTTTCTCTTTCTGGCTTATTTCGCTTAACGTAATACCCTCCAGGTCCATCCATGCTGTTGCAAATGGGACGATTTTGTCTTTTTTATGGTTGAGTAGTATTCCATTGTATATATATATACCACATCTCCTTTATCCACTCATCAGTCGAGGGACACTTGGGTTACTTCAACATCTTAGCTACAGTGAATAATGCTGCGATGAACATAGGGGTGCATAAGCCTCTTTGGATTGTTGATTTCAGGTTTGTTGGGGAGACACGCAAGATAGCCGGATCATAAGGTATTTCTATTTTTAATTTTTTGAGAAATCTCCATACTGTTTTCCATAGAGGCTGTGCCAGTTTGCATTCCCACCAGCAGTGTATCAGGGTTCCTGTTTCTCCATAGCCTCTCCAGTATTTGTTATTTTTGGTCTTGGTGATTATAGCCATTCTAATGGGTATAAGGTGATATCTTAGTGTAGTTTTGATTTGCATTTCCCTGATGATTAGTGATGTTGAGGATCTTTTCATATGCCTATTGGCCATCTGTATATCTTCTTTGGAGAAGTGTCTGTTCATTTCCTCTCCCATTTTTTTTTTTTTAAAGATTTTATTTATTTATTTTTCCCCCCAAAGCCCCAGCAGATAGTTGTACGTCATAGCTGCACATTCTTCTAGTTGCTGTATGTGGGACACGGCCTCAGCGTGGCCAGAGCAGCGGCGCGTCGGTGCGCGCCCGGGATCCAAACCCGGGCCACCAGCAGCGGAGCGCGCGCACTTAACCGTTAAGCCACGGGGCCGGCCCTCCTCTCCCATTTTTTGATTGAGTTGTTTTTTTGTTGTTCAGTTGTGTGAGTTCTTTATATATTATGGAGATTAATCCCCTGTCGGATACATGGTTTGCAAATATTTTTCCCCAGCTGGTGGACTGCCTATTCATTTTGATCCTGGTTTCATTTGCCTTTTAGAAGCTCTTTAATCTGATGAAGTCTCACTTGTTTATTTTTTCTTTTGTTTCCCTTGTCCAAGTAGACATGGAATTCAAAAAGATCCCTTTATGACTGATGACAAATAGTGTACTGCCTATATTTTGTTCCATTTTTTTATAGTTTCAGGTCTCACCTTCAGGTCTTTGATCCATTTTGAGTTAATTTTTGTGTATGGCGAAAGAAGATGGTCTCCTTTCATTCTTTTGCAAGTGGCTGTCCAGTTTTCCCAGCACCATTTACTGAAGAGACTTTCCTTTCTCCACTGTATGTTCTTAGCACCTTTGTGGAAGATTAGCTGCCCGCAGATGTGAGATTTTATTTCTGGGCTTTCAATTCTGTTCCATTGATCTGTGTGTCTGTTTTTGTACCAGTACCATGCTGTTTTGATTATTATAGTTTTTTAGTATATTTTGAAGTCGGGGATTGTGATGCCTCCAGCTTTATTTTTTATTTTTCTTTTAATTTTTTGTTTATTGCAGTAACATTGGTTTATAACATTGTACAAATATCAGGTGTACATCATTATACTTCTATTTCTGCATAGATTACATCATGTTCACCACCCAAATACTAATTACAACCCATCACCACACACACGTGCCGAATTATCCCTTTCGCCCTCCTCCCTCCCCCCATCAGCCTTATTCTTTTTTCTCAGGATTGCTTACCTATTCAGGATCTTTTGTTGCCCCATAGGAATTTCAGTATTCTTTGTTTTATTTCCATGAAGAATGTCATTGGGATTCTGATTGGGATTGCACTGAATCTGTAGATTGCTTTAGGTAGTATGGACATTTTAACTATGTTTATTCTTCCAATCCATGTGCATGGAATATTTTTACATTTCTTTATGTTGTCATTGATTTCACTCAATAATGTCTTATAGTTTTCATTGTATAGGTCTTTCACCTCCTTGGTTAAATTTATTCCCAGATATTTTATTCTTTTTTTTGCAACTGTAAATGGGATTGTCTTCTTGAGTTCTTTTTCTGTTAGTTTGTTATTGGTATATAGAAATGCAACTGATTTCTGTAAGTTGATTTTGTAACCTGCAACTTTGCTGTAGTTGCTGATTATTTCTAATAGTTTTCCAATGGATTCTTTAGGGTTTTCTATATATAAGATCATGTCATCTGCAAACAGTGAGAGTTTCACTTCTTCGTTGCCTATTTGGATTCCTTTTAATTCCTTTTTCTTGCCTAACTGCTCCGGCCAAACCCTCCAGTACTACGTTGAGTAAGAGTGGTGAGAGTGGGCACCCTTGCCTTTTCCTGTTTGCAGAAGGATGGCTTTCAGTTTTTCCCCGTTGAGTATGATGTTGGCTGTGGATTTGTCATATATGGGCTTTATTATGTTAAGGTACTTTCCTTCTATGCCCATTTTGTTGAGAGTTTTTATCATAAATGGATGTTGGATCTTGTCAAATCCCTTCTCTTCATCTATTGAGCTGATCATGTGGTTTTTATTTGTGGGTTTGATCACGTGGTCCTCATTTTGTTAACGTGGTGTATCACACTGATTGATTTGCGGATGTTGGTGAACCATCCCTGTGGCCCTGGTATAAATCCCACTCGATCATGGTGTATTATCTTTTTAATGTATTGCTGTGTTCGGTGTGCCAATATTTTGCTGAGGATTTCTGCATCTTATGTTCATCAGGGATATTGGTCTTTAGTTTTCCTTCTTAGTATTGTGCTTGTCTGGCTTTGGTATCAGGGTGATGTTGGCCTCGTAGACCGTATTGGGAAGTGTTCCATCTTCCTCTATGTTTTGGAATATTTTGAGAAGGATAGACATTAAATCTTCTTTGAATGTTTGGTAAAATTCTCCAGAGAAGCCATCTGGTCCTGGAGTTTTACTTTTGGGAGGTTTCTGATTACTGTTTCAATCTCTTTACTTGTGATTGGTCTATTCAGATTCTCTATTTCTTCTTGACTCAGTTTTGAGAGGTTGTATGAGTCTAAGAATTTATCCATTTCTTCTAGATTGTCCAATCTGTTGGCATATAGTTTTTCATAGTATTCTCTTATAATCCTTTGTATTGCTGTGGTATCCATTGTAATTTCTCCCTTTTCACTTCTAATTTTATTTATTTGATCTTTCTCTCTTTTTTTCTTTGTTAGTCTGGCTAAGAGTTTGTCAATTTTGTTTATCTTCTCAAAGAACTAGCTCTTTGTTTCACTGATCCTTTCTACTGTTTTTTTGGTTTCGATTTCATTTATTTCTGCTCTAATTTTTATTATTTCCCTCCTTCTGCTGACTTTGGCTCTTTGTTTGTTCTTCTTTTTCTAATTCTGTCAGGCATAGTTTGAGGTTGCTTATTTGGGCTTTTTCTTGTTTGTTAAGGTGGGCCTGTATTGCTATGAATTTCCCTCTTAGGACCACTTTTGCTGCATCCCATATGAATTGGTATGGTGTATTTTCTTTTTCTTTTTTTTTTTTTTAATTTTATTTATTTATTTTTTCCCCCAAAGCCCCAGCAGATAGTTGTAGGTCATAGCTGCACATCCTTCTAGTTGCTGTATGTGGGACGCGGCCTCAGCATGGCCGGAGAAGCGGTGCGGCGGTGCGCGCCCAGGATCGAACCCAGGCCGCCAGCAGCGGAGCGCGCGCACTTAACTGCTAAGCCACGGGGCCGGCCCTTTTTTAATTTTATTTATTTACTTTTTCCCCCAAGGTACGGTGTATTTTCATTTTCATTTGTCTCCAGATATGTTTTGATTTCTCCTTTAATTTCTTCAGTGATCCATTGGTTGTTCAGTAGCATGTTTAGTCTCCACAAAAAATATGGAACACTTCACAAATTTGCATGTCATCCTTGTGCAGGGGCCAAGCTAATTTTCTCTGTATCATTCCAATTTTAGTACATGTGCTGCCGAAGTGAGCACTGAGAGAGATTTCTTTGACTTTATCTTTATTCTTTTTTTTTTTTTTGTGAGGAAGATCGGCCCTGAACTAACATCTGCCAATCCTCCTCTTTTTGCTGAGGAAGACTGGTCCTGGGCTAACATCCATGCCCATCTTCCTCCACTTCATATGGGACGCCGCCACAGGATGGCTTGACAAGCAGTGCGTCGGTGCATGCCTGGGATCCGAACCGGTGAACCCTGGGCTGCCGCAGAGGAGCGCACGCATGTAACTGCTTGCGCCACCAGGCCGACCCCATGACTTTATCTTTATTCTATTGAATTTTTTATTTTGACAATTCTATTTTTAATTTACTTAAGTGTTTCTTGTTCTCTGATTTTTCCTTTTTAAAAAAGCATCTTATCCTTATTTTATAGATGCACTATCTTCACCAATTTCACTGAGGGTATTAAATAGATTAAAGAGAAAAAGCTCTTCTACCACCCAAACTTTCTCTACTTCCTCTAGGGCTAGTTTCCTGTTTATCTTGATCCTTGTTTTTGTTATGCAGATTTTCCTCACATTTAAGAATTAGTCAACAGCAAAAGTAACTAGAAGATAATGCATTAATGGGCTTCACTTTAGGCCTTATCTAAATGAAATTAAATTAGAGAACCCAGAAAGGTGGAAATGAAAAGGACCTTACCCTGCAATACTAATACTCAGTCTAGCTTCCCTATACTTCTGTTTAATTTCTTTAGAAAAGAACCCTCTGATTGGGAACCTGGTGATAGATCAGTCTACATGCAGTGAGTGACAGGCTTGATGGGGCTTAACTATCCTAGGTAATACTTCTAGTTACAGCCTCTCTTCAGCTTTCCATTCTATCTGTGGTGTCTTTGGGGCTCCCTCCTTCCCCTCTCTACAGGTGTTCTTGCTCACTGCATTCCTTACTCTTTTTAGCCATTCAGCACTTTTCCAATTGTTTTTTGGCTTCAGAGGCTGACGAAGAGTGGTGGTGTGCTGTTGCTGGCTATACCCAAGCTGACAGTTAAATATTCAGGAGTCTTATGAGATGACTGTTAAACCATTAATAACTTCAAATTGACCACTGTGCAAGTATTTATACTACAGAAATTGGCAAACACTACAAATCAGGGCTTTTAAAAATCCCCCTCACCCCTCCTGAGAGCTAGCACTGATATCTCTCCTCTGTTTCTTCTTTACCCCTCCTCTTTCTCTTCTTTTCTTGTGGGTTTATACCATTTTAATTCATTTATTATACATTTAATGGGGTTGCAGGAAGGAAAGAAAATTAATGTCTTTGCTCAGTCTACTATCTTTAACTGTTTTCCTCTTTTTCTCTTTAGGGTTGCATTATATAGTCAAACTGTACTGCATGGCAGTACACAGCACATTTGGTGGCACTTACAGTGATGCATTTCATAGGTGGTACACAGAACAGACCTCTTACCTGCATATCCAATTCATGGCATCTTTGAGCAATTTCTTCCTTTGCTGACAAAGCTTCATTTAGTTCCTCCGTAGTTTTCTTCAACTGATTACAAACAAAGAGATACAATAAATATTTCAATATGAAGTGGCAACAATTAAAAATTACAAATATACAATATAGAAATAAAACATTTTTCCCCTTTTCTTTCTGAGGGGCAAAGAGAAATCAAGAACCCTCTGCAAGAGTTAAAAGAAGGCAATTCTAACTTGAACATCTTTCAGTCCTAAGCCTGTCTCTTCTGTACTTCGAATTTGGCTCTTCCCTCACATCAAGTTTTCTTCACATCTTCTTCTATCTAGGCTACGTGGTTCTTGGTAGTGTTGATTCTGTAATAAGTTAGAAATTTAACTTTGGTAAAATATGTACGTGCTCAAGGAATAGGGCTTTAATTGTTAAAATATACAACTAGTTATTTTAACACAAGTTTTCTAGTCATATTAAACCTTTGCAATAATTTGTATACCACAGTTTTAAAGTAAAAGATTTTTATTATTCTGATTCTCAACACAAACCAAACATTCCCAAATTGTGTCCCATTACTGTATGAAATCTAAGTTAGCAAAGTATGAAAAAAAATAATTAAAATTAATTAATTTTTAAAAAGAAAAATTAATTAGATACCAAAAATTGCAATCAAGGTGACAATTTTAAAATCAAACACCACAAAATAAGGGAAAGATAAATTACAAGTTGGGTTAAAATTACAGCATGTCCAAAGATTTTCCTGCAAAACATTTAGAAATCACGGGAAAGAAATGAGAGAAGACAAAGAATACAAAGAATTCTGTTCATGCTTTGGAACAGATGTCCCAGAATAGCTGGAACATAGAAACTGACAATGTAACTAACAGTATTTTATTAAAAAGCAGTAATTAAAATTACAAAATAACTTTTCTGTTAAAACCGTAAGAATACATTATACAGTTCTTTTAAAAATAAAGTTCCTTAGTTCACTTAAATATTTATTGACAAATTCTTCACTTCTTCACAAAGATAAAGGGTAGAGGAGACATCTTCAATTGAAGAATAACATGAAATAAAAGGTAAAATATCGTTTGTATTATAAATAAATCATAAGATTAAATGCACACCATCTTCCAGGAATGCATCTATTGTGTTAAATGTGGCATTCAGAAAGTATCACTAATGAATAACAGAAAAATCATTACTAGAAAACACAAATTACAATAAGTTAAAGAAGTTAATTTATTTCAAAGTGGGTTACGCAATAACACTTTAATTACAAATTACAAATTTAATTACAAATGTGTAATATCTATTAAGTGGTTTAAGTTCTTGGATTTTAGGTAAAAAGTAAAGAATTATACCAATATATTCCATAAGCAATTTCAACTGAAACGTTCTTTTCATTAATTTCTACAGTTTATCCTTTTCAATCTCTGCATGGATAAAAACAATGCAAAATTAGATACCTGGCGATCAAGGTCGACATAGGCATCATTTCCAGCAGAGACAGGAGATTCCTTACTCATCAGCTGAAATTAAGATTTAAATGATTATTAACCATGAGACAAAAGAGACTTTCTATATAATATACTTATACAACAAACATGAACACCCAGCCACTACAGAGTTATAAAAATGAAAATGAAAACACAAATGTAAAAGGAACATTTTTCTTTTTTTCTTTTTTTTTATAATTTTATTTATTTATTTATTTTTTCCCCCAAAGCCCCAGTAGATAGTTGTATGTCATAGCTGCACATCCTTCTAGTTGCTGTATGTGGGACGCAGCCTCAGCATGGCCGGAGAAGCGGTGTGTCGGTGTGCTCCTGGGATCCGAACCCGGGCCGCCAGCAGCGGAGTGCGCCCACTTAACCGCTAAGCCTCGGGGCTGGCCCAGGAACATTTTTCTTATACATTAAAGCTTCTCAGCCTGGAACTTTTTTTTTTCACTCAGGATAATGCCTTCCTTTAAAAGTACACGTCTGGGCCAGCCTGGTGGTGTAGTGGTTAAGTTCCCATGCTCTGCTTCCGTGGCCCAAGGTTCGTGGGTTTGGATCCTGGGTATGGACCTACGCACCGCCCATCAAGCCATGCTGCGGTGGTGGCCCATATATAAAGTAGAGGAAGATGGGCAACAGATGTTAGCTCAGCAACAATCTTCCTCAAGCAAAAAGAGGAGGATTGGTAACAGATGTTAGCTCAGGGCCAATCTTCCTCACCAAAAAAAAAATTAAATAAAATTACATGTCTAAATTCTGGTGCTCATTTTCACTATAGGCCCAGGCATAAGAATCAAGTATTCCCTATTCTTATCACTAAAAAGGCAAGTCTTTAAGTTAAAAATGTGGCTAAATATTTAAAAACACTGACTTTTCAGTAAAAAATGGTAACACTAAGTAACTATTTCTAAAGAACAAATGTGGGCAACATCAATATTAGCCAGAATTAACTGGCTAAAGTCTCATGATAACACACGCACACACAAATCTGTCTTAGCCTCTCTCACTCTTGTATTGAAAGAGAGAAGGTCCAAAGGGTGTACGAGGGTTTGGGGGCGAAGGGGGTAAAATTCTGATTGTGACAAATGTCAGGGGCAGGTTCAAGAGATCTCAATTTTCTACTGTTTCTTTTTTATGTTCTGAGGACAAAAGAGAGAGAGGGACAATTAGAAATGTAGGGATGTACTGTTGAAATATCTTCTAATTTCAGCCTTCATCCCACTCTCGAAAGAATTGAAATGTTACGTTCAGTTGTACCTTTTTCTCTAGATCAGTGGTTCTCAAAGTGAGGTCCCCAAACCAACATCAGCATTGCCTAAGAATATGTCAGAAATGCAAATTCTTGGGTCCCAGCCCAGATTTACTGAATCAGAAACTCTGGTGTTTAATATAAGTCCTCTAAGTGATTCTGATGCATACTGAAGTCTGAGAACCACTACTCTATATTAACGTAATGAGAAGACTTGAAAGTCCCTTAGCATAATTAGGGGTAAAAATCTCAGAATAAAAACACTGGCTTCAATTTTTATGCTTTTATTTTGAGAATATTAATAAAAAGATTTTTAAAAGACTTTTCTTCCAAATGAAAAAATAATACCCATTGTAGAGAAGGTAAAATTCAGAAAAAATATAAGGAGAAAAAAACCATTATTCTACCATCCAGAAATAACCACCTTTATAATTTTTTTTTTTTTGCTGAAGAAGATTCACCCTGAGCTAACATCTGTTGCCAATCTTCCTCCTTTTCTTCCTTGAGGAAGATTCACCCTGAGCTAACATCTGTGCCAGTCTTCCTCTATTTTGTACGTGGATCACCGCCACAGCATGGCCGCTGACGAGTGATGTAGATCTGTGCCCGGGAACCGAACCCAGGCTGCTGAAGTGGAGCGTGCCAAACTTAACCACTAGGCACAGGGCTGGCCCCTCACCTTTACAATTTTGAAATATTTAAGAAGCTATCTATGCCAATCATGGGGCTAGCACAGTTCAAATAAGAAAGACAAATACACTATAGTGCGATAAAGGCTGTGACAGATATTCAGAGAGGAAGTATCTAATTCAGAGGCAGGAGGGAGAAGGGAGTGGAAGTATTTTCTTGTAGTCTTTTTCCTTTTCCCATTGTTACACTGTAGTCCTTTTCACAACACAGCAACCTCTTAATAAAAATCTAGGTATCCCACTCTCTTAACACAACCTTCTCTCGGTCTACGTCTCCCATTCAATTACATCTAGCATATCTGTTCCTCAACTTCATCAGGGCTTCCAGGCGCCACACCTCTCTACTCTCTCCTTGTCTTTCAGTCACAGCCCATGTTCTTCTTTTTTTTTTATTTTTATTTATTTAGTTTTTTCCCCCAAAGCCCCAGTAGACAGTTGTATGTCATAGCTGCACATCCTTCTAGTTGCTGCATGTGGGACGCAGCCCCAGCATGGCCAGAGAAGCGGTGCATCAGTGCGCGCCCAGGATCCGAACCTGGGCTGCCAGCAGCGGAGCGCGCGCACTTAACCGCTAAGCCACGGGGCTGGCCCGATAGCCCATGTTCTTATAGTCACTTTCTTCCTTACTATGCTTAGACTCTCACGTGAACACTACTGTTTTGCCTGCCTAAAGTTCGCTCCTCTTTGTTCTGCTAACAACATCAACTTGCTTTTGGAAATCTCCCCCTCCCTACTTTAGCTTCCTGCTTCATCATTTGTTTAATCAATTACCTTCTCTTTCTAGCCTAGATTTCATGGTCTATTATTTTGATGACTTTTGTCAATATAATCAATTCTCCTCTTACCTCAATTCCTTCTTCCCAGCTAAATCTTAATCCAAGATCAATCCAACTACCTAATTCTTCTGGCCATATACCCTGGCCATATACCCTGACTGCTAAGTACTGAGAGAGTAACAAAGTTTTTAAAATCATAAAACACTATTAATACATAGTTTCCAGTCTCAACTGGGCCTTCAAAGTTGCCCAAAAAGTACACTTATGCTTCCCCAGTCAGCAGTCTCTTTACTCCCTTTAGAGATTATTCCAAGCCCTTCCCACTTCTGAAACCTCACCAACTCCCCTACACTCTTCATCCAACCTGGCTTCCAGATAAGAATTTCCCCAATTTCCTATATCTTAACCTACAAAATTGGCAACATTCACGCCCATCCTCTCTTTCTTCAATCTTGTTATAATACAAGCGCTATTCTTCCCAGCCAAGGCCAATCCTTCCAGTTGTGCTCTCAACCCAGTCTCCTCCCAGCTTCTCACAGACCCTATACCACTTATCATCCTCTCTTATCTCAACCTCTTTCTTTCTCTTGTGGCTTTTTCCTATTAGCATTTAAATAGTTAAAAGACTATCATTTACTTTACTACTACTTACATTTCTCTAAAGAAGATAACATACAAATGGCCAACAAACACATGAAAAGATGGTCAACCTCATTTGTCTTTAGGAAAATGCAAATAAGCCAAAATGAGATACCACTTCACACTCACTGGGATGGCTATTATCAGAAAGATGGACAATAACAAGTGTTGGCAAACAGGTGGAGAAATTAAAACCCTAGTGCATTGCTTGTAGGAATGTAAAATGGTGCAGCAACTGTGGAAAACAGGTTGGCACTTTCTCAAAAAGTTAAGCATAGAATTACTATATGACCCAGCAATTCAATTTCTAGGTGTATATCCAAAAGAATTAAAAACAGGTGTTCAAAAAAAACCTGTATACTCATGTTCACAGCAGCACCATTCACAATAGCCAAAAGGTAGAAACAACCCAAATGTCCATCAACTGATGAATGGATAAACAAAATGTGGTAAATCCATACAACGGAATATTACTCAGCTGTAAAAAGGAATGAAGTATTGATACATGCTACGACATAACCTTGAAAACATGCTAAGTGAAAAAAGCCAAACACAAAGGCTACATATCATATGATTCCATTTATATGAAATATCCAGAATAGGAAAATATATACACACAGAAACCAGATTACTGGTTGCCAAGGCTGAAGGGAGGAGGAAATGAGGATTGATTGTTTAATGGGTATGGGGTTTCCTTTTGTGCTGATGAAAAAGTTTTGGAAATTAAATAGTGGTATACTGTTTGCCTAACATTATGAATGTACTAAATGTCACTAATGGCAAATTTTATGTTATGTGTATTTTACCACATACACAAAAAAATCGAAGTCAGTAGCACCTGAATAAAGACATAAAAACAGAACGCGTCTTAAAAGAGAGAGAGAGAGAGACTACCATCTTACAAAAGCCCTTCTTCAGTCTCATAATTTTATCCAGCTAGCCCGTCATCCTCCGAGGGCCAATGAGTCATCAAGCCTATTGATTCGAGCTCTGATGCTTTTCAAATCTGTCCACTTCTCTCCACCCTGACTGCCATATTCAGGCTTCCATCATTCTTTACTAGATAATTACCAGTCTCGCAACTGCTCTCCCTTTTTCTAGCCTTGTTTTCCTCTAACCCATTCTTCTCATTGCATGGATTTTCTTCTTATTTTCTCCTTAAAATCTATTCATCAGTTTCCAAAATTTCAACTCTTAACAAAACTGCTCAATAGCCTAATGATTTCATGTCTTGTTTCATCTCTAAGCACTTCCCACCTACAGGCATTCTTTCAATGCCTCCAACATACCAGGTAGGTCTTGCTTATTCTTGCTGCCTGGACTTTAGAACAATTTCTGGCCCTTTCTTACCTCATCTCATCCTTCAGTGCTCAGTCTAGACGGCACTTCCTCTGAGAAGGCTTCCCGAATGTCCTCAAACTGAGTCAGATACTCCCTGAGGTACTCCTACATTTTTCCCATCAGGGCACTTTTCACTTTGAATGCTTTGCATGTATCTGAACTGCTTGTTGAGCTATTTCTCCCGTGAGACTTACACTTTGTGAGGAAGAGACCATGTCTTTATCTTTTTCATAGTTGCATCCCTAATGCCTACTACAGCTCCTGGTGCATAGTAAATGCTTAATAATTATTTGCTAAATGAATAAAATGAACAGACACATAATCTATTCTTATAATCTAATTGTACATATAATTTTATGCATTGCTTTGTTTACTTGACATTTTAAATGTTTTCCCTTTGTCATAAGACAACCCCCCTCCTTTTTTTTTGTGAGAAAGATCGGCCCTGAGCTAACATCTGCCAGTCCTCCTCTTTCTGCTGAGAAAGACTGGCCCTGGGCTAACATCCATGCCCATCTTCCTCCACTTCATATGGGATGCCGCCACAGCATGGTTTGACAAGTGGTGCATCGATGCGTGCCTGGGATTCGAACCGGCGAACCCCGGGCCACCGCAGCAGAGCGCGTGCACTTAACCACTTGCGCCACCGGGCCGGCCCCACCCCTTTTTTTGTTTACAAATTTTTATCAGCTACATAATATTCCATGGCATAGAACTATCATGATTTAAACATTTGCTTACCAATGGATATACATTGTTTTTACATTTCTGTTAATATGAAATAGTTTGATAAACACTGTTGTGCCCAATCTTGGTCTCAATTTCTAAATAATTCCTTGGGATAGATTCATAAAATGAAAAGCACTCAGTCACAGATTTTAATTCAAAAAATGCTCCTGATTATAGATACAATATCTGATATTGTAGAAAAATTGGAAAATACAGAAAAGAGTACAGAACATCCAACCATTTGGAGATAGTTAACATTTTGGCAAGTTTATTTGTTTTCACTCATTTTAATTTTAATTTTTAACAGAACTGGGATTATAGCGCTCATGTGCTCTGTATCCTACCTTTTATTACCTAATATATTATCAGCTTTCCCCATGTCATTATGTTCCTCAAAAATATGCTTTAATGCCTACATAATATGCCAATGTATTACTACATCATAATTTGTTTATCTGTTCCCCTCTTGCTGGGCAGTTAGGTTATTTCTAATGTTTTGGTACTAGAAAATAATGCTGAAATAAACAATCTTGAGGCAATACAGCACAATGGTTATGGGCTGTTGGCTCTGGACTCAGGCTCCTTAGATCTGAGTTCTAACTGCCACTACCTCTTGTGTGAACTTTAGCAAGTTACTCACATTGTCTATGCCTCAGTTTTCTCATTTATACAATGAAGACGATAACAGTACATACCTCAAGGATTGTAGTTAATTTTTTTTCATTGTTTTTATTGTGGTAAAATATATATAACATAAAATTTGCCATTTTAACAATTTTTTTTTTTTTGGTGAGCAAGACTGACCCTGAGCTAACATCTGTTGCCAATCCTCCTCTTTTTGCTTGAAGAAGATTGTCATTGAGTTAACATTCGTGCCCATCTTCCTCTACTTTATATATGGGATGCTGCTGTAGCACAGCTTGAGGAACAGTGCATAGGTCTGCCCCTGGGATCCAAACCCACGAACCCTGGGCCACCAAAGCAGAGCACGCAAATGTAACCACTACACCACCAGGCCCGCCCCATTTTAATATTTTTCAAGTGTACATTTCAGTAGCATTAATTAAAATTTTAGTGAATTTTAAATGAGTTAAGAGATATAATGTAAGTACTAGCACTATCTAGCACATCGTAGATGCTACATAAATGTCTGCTATTACTACTTTTATGTATCTTTGTATTTCAGATTTCCTTAGGATAAATTTCTAAAAGTGGAACTACGGGATCAATTATAGTAAGGTAGAACTGTTAGTGGCCCCCTTATTCTTTTTCCTGTTTTTGTTTAGTAACAAAATCCTCAAATTTTGGCTGGGTCCATGACCACCTGGAATAAAGATCACATTTCCCAGTTTCCCTGTGTGGCTATGTGAGTAATATCTGGCTAATAGGAGTGAGAATTCCTGAAAGTTTACTTAGAAGAAGTAGATAACCTTTCCTTCAATCCTTCCTGCTGGCTGGAAATATGAATGTGATAGCTGGAACTTGAGCAGCCACAGCCGAACCACTAGGTGGGAATCATGTATTAAGGACAGCAGACAATAAGATACAAGAAAGCTGGGTCCCTGATGACTACAGAGCCAACCCAGGACCACTTAAGAGCAAATTAAACTTCTGTCTTGCTTGGGTGAGCCTCATTTCGGTATTTCAACACTCACCCTATATCTTCTAGGATGTAAAAGAGTATATCATTTTTTAAAAGATACATCAGTTTACCCTCCTACCATCAGTGCTGATTGCCAAACTGATCATCTTTTAAAAGCTTTGGTTTTTTGAAAGGTCCTGTGTATTAAAGAATTTGGCTGGCCTTTGCCCCCAGTTACTGGGAGGCAGCCTCTAGATCTCTGGGATTTCCTTACTGATAATGGGTGTCTCTCTTATTCATGGTGGGCCTCTAGACAGTTTAAGCTAAGGAGATGACTCCAGTGGGGGCTGGCCATGCCAGAAAGACCACCCACATTAGAGGGTTGGGGCTTTGAGTCACTTGATATCAGTCTGACCTCTGGGAAGGAGAGGGGGGCTGGAAATCGAGTTCAACCTCGTGGCCAATGATCCAATCAATCACACCTATAAAATGAAACCCCAATAAAACCTTTGGACATGAAGCTCAGGTGAGCTTCCCTGGTTCGCAGTACTCTCCATATTGCCACACATTAACATGCCAGGAGGGTGATACCTTGATTCCATGGGGAGGGGACAACAGAAACTTTGGGACACTCCCAGACCTCCCTCTATGCATTTGGGGGGAAAGGGAGCGGACTCTGATTTGTATCCTTTTGCTATAATAAAACTGTCACAGTTCCTGAGTTCTGTGAGTAATTCTAGCGAATTATCAAACCTGAGGGGGTAGTGGGAACCCCTGGATTATAGTCAGTTAGTCGAATTAAAATAAAACACTTCATCTTAACTTTTTTTTTTTTTCTTTTTTTTAATTTTTATTTATTTATTTTTTCCCCCCAAAGCCCCAGTAGATAGTTGTATGTCATAGTTGCACAGCCTTCTAGTTGCTGTATGTGGGACGCGGCCCCAGCACGGCCGTAGAGGCAGTACGTCGGTGCACGCCTGGGATCCGAACCCGGGCCGCCAGCAGCGGAGCTTGCGCACTCAACTGCTAAGCCACGGGGCCCGCCCTATCGTAACTTTCATTTAGCATTTTTCATGTTTGTTGTATTTTTTCCCTGTTAGTTGCATATTCATGTCCTATACTGTCTTCTAGTTCCCTTAAGGGTTTCTTCCATCACTTTTATGATTAAAAACATCCTCACATCCTGAGATCAACCACTTATTAACCTATATTTTATTTTTACTTTTATAATTTTATGTCTTACATTTGATAGAGTTCAGGACATGCTATCCCAAAATACAGCACATTGGAATATTGAATATTTCAAGCTGAAGGAATTTGAGAAGCAGCAGGTACCAGAAAGATTTTCTGACCTTCCACTGAAGCAGGTCTTAAGACCCTCATGTGATAGGTACCCTCCCTACACTTAGAGAAAAGGAGCATCCTTATCTCTGAGGACAGAGGGACACTGGGAGGAATCTGAATGAACAGGGCTTGCTGTTTCCTCCAGTATACTACACTGAGTAGAGTATTCAAACTCTTTTTTTGCCCTATCACATTTTTCCATGACTCTCCACTCTTCATCAAACCTAGCATCAAAACACTCAGGTTTAAACACTTCCTTGGTCTTCACTTCCTTGTGAAGGCTCTTGTGTCAGGTAAAATTTATATTAAATAAATTTGTATACTTTTCTCTTGTTATTTTGTCTTTTGTTACAGAGGCCTCAGCCGAGAACTTGAAAGGGTAGAGGAAAAAGATATTTTTCCTCCCCTACAGTTTCAGTATAAATATTCATCTAGAAATCCCTTTGGGTAGGTATGGTTGGAGTCAAAGATCCATTTTCTGCCAAACAAGAAAGCAATAGTTAAATGTGAGGCAGACTGCTGGTTTTAGATATTATTTATCATAGCTTTAGGAATTAGTCTACTATTCCTAGTTCATTAGGTCATTTAAAAAAATTAGGAATAGTTACTGAACATCTATAACTACAAGATAAGGATTTAAATAAAAATCAGAAATTTAAATGAATATGACTTTTCTTAATAAAAATGAGACAAGCTATACACACATGTAAAGAAAAAAATTCTCAAAAAGTCGTAAGAGAATCTCCTTTTTTAAATTTCTACTTCAATTATTTAAACTCATGTTTGCTCCTTCATTCTCTCACAAACTGTAAGCACAAAGCTCCAACATACCTCTTGAATGGCTGTCATGACAACATGTTGAACAGACTCCTCCATCATCATAATAGCTTGGATGTACTCTGAAAACAAGAACAATCTGGAATGTCACTGTTCAAGTTAAAGATAGTCAAGGGAATAAAGGCTAACACTTCATGAATTCTTATAAGAAGTTTCCTGTTTTGATTCTTCCTAGGAATTCCTCAATTATATATGGTTAAATATATGTGCCATAGGTAAAGTAAAAGCTGAAAATCACAGTATTTATCTTTCCTTGAGATAATCTTTTCCCCCTCTCACCATTCCTTATAAAGTTGAGGCTACAGCTCAAGGTCAGAGGTATGCAGGATCTCAGGAACTTAGAACAATGAAATGGTAAAGCCTAAAGCCAGGATGGAAAGGACTCCATATTACTATTCCTAAAATCTAAAAATTATCAGTCTTTCACATTATTCTTTGCTACATGTTAAAAAACTCTAATGTCTGTGCTTTATTCTTATGTGACATTAAAGCATTGAATTGTGTATAACTCCAACCTTAATATTTTCTACTATAGAAAAGAAAAAACTTAATGAACCTGAGAGCTGCTTAGAACAAAGAATTAAGATGAATTTAAAATAGAAACTGATATCATAGCTAAATAAATATTGTATAACACTGGGCTTTGAAATAGTGACCCACATCTCTAATACACCAAAGCACCAACTCCATCCATCTTACCCTCACCACTGCTGAGAAAGAGAAGAATCTCTTAGCTATTGGTAGTGACAAAGTTGAAAAAAATAATTTCTTGCCTTCCCTAAAAGCCCTGGAAGTAGTTTTCATTATTTTCAAAGCCAACAATGGATGACAAAAGTGGCATTATGCATAAAAAATCAATAGGCCAGTTGGATTCCAACAAATATGGTAAATATGTTTTAATAAGAAACATTCAGGGGCCGGCCCGGTGGCGCAAGCGGTTAAGTGCACGCTGCACTGCGGTGGCCCGGGGTTCGCCGGTTCAGATCCTGGGTGCGCACCGATGCACTGCTTGTCAAGCCATGCTGTGGCGGCATCCCATATAAAGCAGAGGAAGATGGGCATGGATGTTAGCCCAGGGCCAGTCTTTCTCAGCAAAAAAAGAGGAGGATTGGTAGATGTTAGCTCAGGGCCAATCTTCCTCATGAAAAAAAAAAAAAAGAAAGAAAGAAACATTTAAAAGGGTAAAGTGATTAGGAAATTTTAGCCTCAATCTGTCTCTCCCCCTAATACATCCAAAAAAACAAACACCAAAATATTGTCTCAGCACTCCAAGTATTATATGAAGGAGTCTTACTGTGAAATTGTTAAAGTGACCTTTCGGCAAGAAAGAGACATGTATTTGGAATGCCAAACTGTAATCCTTTGCTTAACAGGTAACTTGTTAAAAAAAAAAAAAAAAAAAGTATTTTGACAGCATTATTAAATTATGACATTTTGACATTCTGGTTGTTAATGTCAAAGCTTTTAGTTAACCAAAAACAT
The DNA here is from genome assembly GCF_057802395.1 of Ceratotherium simum simum. Taxonomy (NCBI): domain Eukaryota; kingdom Metazoa; phylum Chordata; class Mammalia; order Perissodactyla; family Rhinocerotidae; genus Ceratotherium; species Ceratotherium simum. Next base: position 39,596,844 of record NC_141927.1, on the reverse strand, counting down.
GTTTTTAAGGAAGTAATGCCCTAAGGATATTTGTACCCAATCAAATGTGTGGTGATACTTACAAATATACACAACACACTTAAGTCACAGGCATTGTTCTTAGGTCAACAGTAGAAATATATTATAACTTAACCACTATTTGGTAAAAAAAAAAAAAAAATTCCTTTAGCCTAAGCTCTGTTTTTATTTTGTTCTGTTGTTAATGGGGAGCACCATATGAGTGCTGAAATATAGGGGAGTGCTTTTAGATATTTTGCTCACAGGCACCAAACACAAAATTCCCAGGCTATGGAGAAAACAGCACAGCGAGGATGACTAAACAGCCCCCAAATAAAAGACTGCGAACATGGAAGAGAAGTAGCAGAGGCCCTGGTAACGGGGAAGGAGCACTTAATGACGGACCCTAGAGTGAAGATAACAGTGGGAGCAGGGAGGTTGGGAAGTTAGTAAGGTGTGAGAGGGGAAGCGTTAGTTAAGAAGCGGTGTTGCCACGTCAAGGCCCTTCCCCGCGAACACCGTAGAATGCTAAATGATAAAATAATGATGAGAACTACATTAATGTACAATTTTTGAAAAATAAAAAAATTTACAAATCTTAAATGTCTGAAATACAAGTATATATGATTACAGGATGCAGATCTATGAGGCAATGCTGGAGAATGAAGTGTGCTATGTCAGGGACTTCATCCTGAAAACTTGACTTTTAGGTCCAAAATCTACAGCACAGTTTAGTATAAAGAGTATGAAGTCTACATGTGGAAGAGACAGGGGTTTTTGTCCTTGCTAGGCTCTCACAAGCAAGAAATCTTGGGCAAGTCATAGAAACTTATGAGTCTTAATTTCGTAATCTGGAAACAGTATTTTTCGTTCTGTTAGTGCCCAGGAGAGTACTAGGCAGAAAGGAGACACTCAGTAAATATTGTGTTTTCTACTATTAATCTTTGCTTTTTCAAATTCATCACCATTTATTTGCCCCAATTTGAGAAGTCAGCCAAAATAAATGTACATTAAGTCAATTTTCTGAGCAATTGCCCTAACTTCTTCTAACTGAAAAGATCATCTAAACACAAAGCCCTTTTTATTTGTTTAGTGCCTTATGGATTACAAAGCAAACACACACACACAAATTCATTTACTCCTCATGACTATCAGGTTTTGTATCCTCAATTTGTAAATGAGGAAACAGGCTGAGTGTCTTGCCCAATGTCAGTCAGGCTGTAAACGGCAGAGCCACTGTAGTCAGCCTTATGTTATACATCATCAACATGCAGTGACAGGTAACACTTCACAATTCAGAAATCCATTAAATTTGATTTTTAGCTCTCAACTGTGTTCCTGACAGCAGAGAACGCCCTCTGGATAAGTAAGATGTTAAAATACTGTCCAAAGTTTTCATCATTTATATACAATTTCAAGGGAAAACCTGAGTCTAGGCTTTATACAGAACACTTGGTCTATGTGACAAGCTCGATAAATGTTATGATCATCTTCTTTTCCATAGGAATATGGATATAGGTAACATGCTTATTTTCCTGTTCCTACCCTATAATATAATTAGCCAACTCTTAACAGCTATACACTTCCAAGGACCCCTATGTATTAAGGATAATCCCAAGAGTTAATGAATCTTCTAACAGAATAAATACATAAGAAGTCACTATCTGAATTCAGTGAACTACATTAAATAATTTTTCATGCAACTTTTAAAATCAAAGCATCTACTTAGAGATTTAACATGTCTTGAATCCTACTTATACCAATCTTCTAATCTTTGACAAAAAACTTGTTAGACATTTCAGTAATATACAAAAATCACAAATGTAGAAAATTCTCTATTTAAATTTTGAGTTAAGTTGAATAAACAAACTAAAATTTACTATACGATCATGGCATGCTAAAATCTAAAAGGAATGGGGCTAGAGAGAAATAAACACATTGTTAGAAAACATTCCTGAATCAGAGACCAATAAAACTAGTCATAGCTTCAAGAAAACAATGTTGACTATTACTAAATTCATGACCAGAACACCAAAAAAGTACAGACAACAAGTTAATCAAAATCTGTTTTGCATTACCAGAGATGGGGTAGGAGGAAGAAGAAAAATACCTTTGGGCTTAAAAAAAAACCCTCTTCTTCAAAGGTTATGTAAATAACAGTGAAATACCGTGCCATCACCTTTTAGCAGGCTCTATCTAACCTTTCTCCTGCTTCACCTCTCTTTGTCCCTTCATCACTATTCTCCAATTATAGTTGTGGTGGTTTTTTTAACCTCTCAAAAGTAACGTAGGTCTTTCTGACATTCAGTTTCTACTACTCAGATTACTCTTAATCCATTATCCTCCATATCTTTGCTTAAATAACTTCCCTGACCCATGCCTAGACTGTCCCCTACACACTTTACCTTCAAGCACTCGCCCCACTCAGCTGTGTGGCATTATCTACTGCCCGCCCCTCCACTTACCTACAAGCTCCCCGAGGGCAGGCACCTTGTCTGTCTTGTCTGACACTGTGTTCCTAGCCCCAGCACAATGCACAAGTTCAGTAAATATTTGTGAAATAAATCCTTCGTACTTGCAATCTAAAATATCCAATTTTAAGTTCCCGGAGCTGAACTGCTCCAGTATTATCATTATCATTATTAGTGATATTATTAATTAATTTAGCTGGACTTTGTCCAATTCACAGCAAATTTCACTACATTCAGTGTAGTTAAAAATAATCTACTCAAAGAACTACGTAGTCTTGTAGAACAGGAAAGAGTGTCATCACAATCACATTTATTCTAACTTGCTCTTTTAAGCTTGAAAACAAATGAGCAAAATTGTAGAAAATGGCATTCTTTGAGGGTGGCCTTAAAAAGATGTTATTGTTTGTACTGGTGATTTATATATAAAATATACAATATATATTACTTTCATAGTTATTTTAAATGCATACACTAACTTCAAATAAATTACCTTGCTTCTGTTCACAGTTCACAGCACAGCCTAAAATGAGCTGAAGCATCCTTCCGAGCTCTGCAGCATCAGAATGCTCCCCAATAAGGTTCACATCAGGAAGGGTAAAGTCATTAATTTGCTGTCCTAAAATCTGAATGGAGACAAAAGGATCAGAATTGAATTTACATTTACATGACAAAATAAAATATCTGACAGAGATTAGTTTGTCAGCAATGGAAACTAATTGCTAAGGACAGAGCTGTCATGTCAATCTCACCCTCAATTTCTATTTTTACCTCCCATACCTAAGTTATAACTATCCTGAGTCACGGCAACTTAGGCCCTAATCTGATATGTGGTATGCACACTGAGCAAAGACACTGATACTATGGATCTCTCCACCACCCCCAGAAAGACTGGTTGTGTACCCTCTGAAGAAGCAGAGCCACAGAGGTTCTGAACCAGAGGGCACTAGAAAGAGCAGAGATTAAATATAGGTTCATGCCCCCAACAGTAAGATTCCTCCTAGCTACCTCCACTCCATTTGACTCCAAAACGCTGATAGCAAGACACTTACATCAGGAAGGAGAATGGAAGATTCCTGTATGGGGAAACTCACTGGCCTCAAATGAAATGACTTATATGCAGACAAATATAAGGTCTCTGATAACTCTACAGTGAAAAAAGAAGATACTGAAAGCAGAGAAAGAGGAAGAATGTGGCTGTAGTGTTATGGGTGAGGGGAGAGCAGTGTAAGACGAGGTTAGAGGGGTCATGCAGTACCTGGTGGCTCATGGTAAGAAGTAAGGATTTGATTCTCAACACGAGGAAACCATGGAAGACTTTCAGGAGGAGAGTGACATAATCAAATTTTTATTTTTGAAAATCATCCTGGCTTTAGAGTGTAGAACAGACTGTAGAGAGGCACGAGTGAAATAAGGGTCTCCAATAATCTAAGAAAGAGCTAATGATGGCTTGGTATGGGTGGTGGCAGTAGAGATGGAGAAAGCTATATTTTGGAAGTTTAACTAACAGGTCTGGCTGATGATATCAAAAGAAGGAAGGACCATAAAATGATTTATAGGTTTTGGGCTTGAGTGGTAGTGTGGATGGTAGGGTCACTTCCTGAGATGGGGAAGACAGATGATGTAGATGATGTAGGTAAAAATGCAGGTAAGCTTGTGGGGAAAAAACAGTAAGGAAATGACATAGGTTTCTAAGGTTGTGTCCATTTGATACCTGTGATCATAAAATGTGAAGTAAATCTAGTTCCACTGCCTGATTTTTTTCCTAAGCAATGTCTTGACTGTTCTGATGCAGACTCAGAGGATAAACTGAGTTAATCTAGGGATGCGGGTTTGCCAAGAATAAACTGGAAGTAGGCAAGGGAGTTGATTACAACAATGCATGGACTCTAAACTACCTTTACAAGTAAGGGAAGAAAGGAGAGAGTTAACGGATAGCAGAAAGTAAACTTTAACATAAATTAGTAATCATCTACAAACTACTCATATTGTAGTAAAAAAGATATTTATCTAATAGTTGCCACTTAATAGATGGTGGTTTGAACCAACATCCTAGAATCTATATAACGGAAAATAAACTGATTACTAATTTTCAGGTAATTTTTCCTTTACCTGTTTCAAGTAATATTGTAAAATATTATAAAATGAAACTATCCTATAGTAACACTTCCAAGCAGAATGTCAAAAAAGTCCTTACCTCATGATTATAATCCAAGATTCCTTTTAAAATTTTCTTTAAATTGCTTATCTGTTTAAAAAGAGAGAAAACAACTTGGTAAAAGGCAAACACAGATCAAAATATAGTTTAACACAAAAAATTTCGGAACCAACTAATCATCCTAGTTAATTATAAAGTAAATATAAACAATAAAATTCAATAGCATATTTGAATTACCATCATCATCAAAAAAGGAATATCAATGGCTTAATTTATTTGATATAAAAAACTTAGGAAACAATTAAATTTCCAATTATGTTAAATTTTCAATGTTATGACCACACTGAGAAAAACTAGAGGGTAACTGAATAAGACTTAACAGTAAGATTAAATTATTCAGATTTTCTTCAGGTAAAGAAAAATGTGCCATACTTAATGAAGACCTGAGTTCAGTGCCGTTTTCCCTAGAAAAGTGGAATTGCATTTTACATAGAGGTTAAGTTCCAAGGTTAGAGCATTAAGTAGAGATTATACTAAAAATTGCCCTTGGAAATTTCTTAACGTAACCTATGAAGTATAATGTCTCCAAATTCCTCCACTGCCAGAAAAGACTGCTATTTCTTTAGTTGAGCACCAAAGTAAATATTTAGGAGCCATTAGATTTAAAAAAATGATTATATCTTGAAATGCTAGCATAACACTCAGCATTGCAAGATACTTATGCTGTATGAAGCATCCTAGAAACGAGACAGGATGAGGGACCAACATACAGATGTCTCCCCACACTCACTCACTCTTGGAGCATATATAGGTTCACTGGCCACATGTCATTCGGGTGAAATGACAGGCAGAATCATCTGCACTATTTACTGTAAACTGGTATTCCCCTCCGCTCCCCCTGCCTTTTTTTTTGGACCTAATTCACACGGGGGAATTTGTGCTAAGCTAAATGCGTATACAATGCAATTCTGTTGATCATCTATCTAGCCATTCCTAGCCAATGTTAGCAGCTGAAGATGTCCTAGGACAGAAGACAGTAGAACCTGCGGCTATCAAATAAAAGAGGCTGAATCACAGCAGTGCAATCCAGTGGTAAGTCAAAGACATATTTACTTTTAAGGGAGAAAATAAACTGAAAACTTATTTTCAAAAAAAAATCTCAAATAAAACTAACACGTTTATACTTCTAGAAGAATCTGAAGACACGGAAAATATATAATATACTTTATTTCATTTATTCTAGGATATTCATTTTTTCCTATTTTAACATTTTTAATTAGAATGTTTTAAAAAATACGGAAAATATATAATATACTTTATTTCATTTATTCTAGGATATTCATTTTTTCCTATTTTAACATTTTTAATTAGAATGTTTTAAAAAATCAATGTGTTCATTTAAAATGATAGTTTATTTCCCATTGAAAAAAGTTATAAATCTTATCATTAATCAATGGTATCTTAAAGAAATATAACATACGATAAAATATGAAGAACAGGAATGCAAATCAGCACTGACATTTTCAGAAGAATATGATCAACTTTTTCCCCTTCTCTGTATTACTGCCTTTGCCACACTTGTCCCCTGAAGACAGTGTGTGTTTATGAGTATACTGTGCACACGGGGGTGGGACACGAAACTCTCCTTGGTCAAGCCAACAAGCAAACACAAAATGATTAGTAGCATTAATTTAAACTTTCATGAATTGTTTTAAACATGTTACAACATTAAAAATTAATCATTTTGGGGCCAGCCCCGTGGTGTAGCGGTTAAGTACGCGCGCTCCGCTGCTGGCACCCCAGGTTCGGATCCCAGGCGCGCACCGACACACCTCTTGTCAGACCATGCTGTGGCGGCGTCCCACGTAAACTGGAGGAAGATCGGCAAGGATGTTAGCTCAGGGCCAGTCCTCCTCAGCAAAAAGAGGAGGATTGGCATGGATGTTAGCTCAGGGCTGATCTTCCTCACACACACACAAAAAAAATCATTTTTAATGGCCTATTCTTGAAAGATTATTTAGAAATTAAAACAGTGCCATTAAGCAGTGTCCATTCGCTCCAGCTTAGTAAAAAAGAAAGAATTAGATTTTGGCATGCCCAATATCTAAGCAATCAAATATTTTTCATCAAATACATGTTTTATGGGGGAAATATAAAGACAAACTAAGCTTTGCTTAAGTCCAAGGGCTTCACATGCTTACTCATTTGCATTTCTGAGTCTCTACCAATCTATATCAAAAAGGAATGGTTTCTGAGTTTTCCAAACTGCCAGTCATGATCATTACTGGGTCATAAAAATCAATTTAGTGTAACAAAATTACAAGATGGGGAACAAATTAGTGGTTGCTAGGGATTAGGGCGAGGGGTGCCGTGGATGTGGGTGTAAAGGGAAGCCCTGCAGAGATGGAACAGTTCTGTATGTTCATGGTGGTGGTCATTATATGAATCTGCACCTTGATAGAGCTGTACAAACACACACACAAGAGTGTATGTAACACTGGTGAAACCTGAATAAACTGTGGATTGTATCACTGTCAGTTCTCTAGTCTTGATATCATATTATAGTTATGCAAGATGTTACCACTGGAGAAACTGGGTGAAAGGTATACGGAAATTCTCTGCACATTTTTTTTGCATCCCTGCCCCCCATGAATCTATAATTATTTCAAAATATAAAGTTAAAAATATACTTTAGTGGGTTGCAACTAATATTTTAAAAAATTTAATAGAAACATCACTGCATAAAGTAAGGTTAAAAACTTGTTCAACTATATATGAACACACATTTAGGTGGGTAGCAGGTTACAATGTAAACTATATTTCTTATTGTGGGTTTTGGTCAAAGAAGCTTGAGAAACACTGGAACTTAAGGCTACTAGGAAGGAAATGAAAATAATTCATTCTCTGAGTGTTTTGGACACAGTTAATAATGATCAACATTTTCTCATTATTAATATCACCACCACTAGCAACCAACATTACACTGCCCTGCACTACCCTAAGTGCATCACATGTTAACTTATTTATTCCTGTGAAGTAGACCCTATTACAACCCTCATTTCACAAACGGGGAGGCCGAGGCCCAGAAAGGTTCAAGACTCTTCCACAGACAGTAAATGGCAGAGCTGTGATGTGGACACGGGCTCTCTGGGTCCAGACACCATGCCCTTGTCTGTGCTTTAGTGACTGACATTGTATCTTGGGGAGAACTTCAGGCTCCCTCCAATCTTCAATTCTAGGTTATTCCACTAAAGGCTACCTAAGTTTCTAAAGCTCACTGGACCCAACAGAGCAAAAATCAACAAATATTATACACACACAAGTAAAAGATTAATTAACATGGAAAAATTTTTTAAAATACCTTTAGCCTCCAATTATCTCCTACTTCAGTTTTGATTCTGTTTAGCCAATTTTCATCAAAATATGCAGGATCTCTGCAAATAAAAAGCTAGCATATTAAGATCATGTAGCTATCAAGCTAAAACAAACAAACAAAAAACAAAGAAAATCGAAACCCATCTTGTATCATCACTTAACTGCAACAAAAAAATGTATTTGCCACATATCAGCCACTAAGTAACTCAGTACATGAGACCAGATGCAATTATAGATTCCTCTAAAATCAACTGATTTTACTAGTTACTAAAACTGATTTTATTAGTTCATTAAAAAATATGTATTTTATCAAAAAACAAACTAAAAGGTGCAAAATGATAACATACAGTTAACATATTTTAAAAACAAATTATACACTAACCTGGAATTGGCATAATTTGTAGATATCACTAATATCTAAAAACAGTCAAAATTAATGACACAATTTTAAATAGACAAAAGACATATATTATGAAGGTTAAAATAAGCTTTTCAGTTAATATTTCAATGACTTCTATCACCTACTACTTCAAAGGTCACCAATAATAGTAAATTTCAATTTCTTTAAATAATATAAACTGAGAACCTATTTTCTCAGATATAATACTAGGCATTAGACAAAGATGGACTCTGCAAAAGGCTTAAAATCTAAGATAACATTAGTGTGGACAAACAAATTCAAACAAGGATAGAAGCTGAATATACTTATGCTTATCTTTCTTAGGAAAACTTCTCAAACTTCTATGAAAAACTAGAAAGAAAAAAAACTTTTATCCCAGCATGATCTTCATTTTAAAGCTTTTGAAACCAATGCCCTAAGAAATTAAATTTGTTCAAGACCACAGAATGAACACCTATGTTTGTCCTGCTTCAGCAAGTGCTAAGTCCAAGATCTTTCCATAACACCACAACTGTCTCCATCAATCCCAAAAACATAACAGCAATGAGAGAAATATGTTAGGAAAAATCTACATTTCAACTTATACTGTCACTCCAACTGATAAATACAATCTGTACTAAATTTTTTTTATCTGTTTATTTTATTTTTATTTTTTGATGATTGGCCCTGAGCTAACATCCGTTGCCAATCTTCCTCTTTTTTCTCCCCAAAGCCCCAGTACATAGTTGTACATCTTAGTTGCACATCCATCTAGTTCCTTTATGTGGGACGCCGCCACAGCATGGCTTGATGAGTGGTGCATAGGTCCGTGCCCAGGATCCAAACTGGTGAACCCCGGGGCTGCTGAAGCAGAGTGCATGAACCCAACCACTACGCCACCAGGCCGGCCCCCAATCTGTACTAAATTTTGCACAAATTATCTCTAAATGAAGTAACATGCCATTTAGAATTTTTAAATTTTATTATTAAAAAGGAAAAAATGTACTTATTTAGGTACAAGGATTTATGAAAAAAACAGTCCAAGTTACTCTACAGAAATCTATTATTTTTGAAGACTGTATCAAAGTTAACATATTAACTTTATTGTCTATCTCTCTACTTTTAAAAACAGCTTTATTGAGATATAATTCACATACCATACAACTCACCCATTTAAAGTATATGATGCAATGGATTTTAGTATATTCAGAGTCGTACAACCATCACACAACCTAATTTTAGAACATTTCCATCTTTCCCAAAAGAAACCCTGTATCCATTAGCTGTCACCCCCCACTTCTCTCTCCATCCAGCCCCTGGGAATTACTAATCTACTTTCTCTGTCTATGGGTTTACGAACTCTGGACATTTCATATAAATGAAATCATACACTGTGTGGTCTTTTGTGTCTGGCTTCTTTCACTTAGCATGTTTGTTTGTTTGTTTTTTTAAATTTTATTTATTCATTTATTTTTTCCCCCAAAGCCCCAGTAGATAGTTGTATGTCATAGCTGCACATCCTTCTAGTTGCTGTATGTGGGACGCGGCCTCAGCATGGCCGGAGAAGTGGTGCGTCCGTGCGTGCCCGGGATCCGAACCGGGGCCGCCAGCAGCGGAGTGCATGCACCCAACCACTAAGCCATGGGGCCGGCCCACTTAGCATGTTTTTAAGGTTCATCCATATTGTAGCATGTACCAACACTTCATTCCTTTTTACGGCTCAATAATATTCCATTTACAGATATACTAAATTTTGTGCATTCATTCATCAGCTGATATACATTTGGGTTGTTTGCACTTTTTGGCTATCATGAATAATGATGCTTTGAACATTTGTGTACCAGTTTTTGTGTGGACATATGTTTCGTATGGGTATATGCCTAGGAGTGGAATTGCTGGGTCCCATTATAACTTTATGTTTAACATCTGGAGCACGGCCAAACTGTTTTCCAGAGTAGCTGCACCATTGTACATTCCCACCAGCAATGTATGATGATCTCAATTTCTCCACAGTCTTGTCCACTTATTATTATCTTTTTACTTATAGCCATCATAGCGGATGTGAAGTGATATCTCATTGTGATTTTGATTTGCATTTCCTTAATGACTAATGATGTTGGGCACCTTTCATGTGCTTACTGGCCATTTGTATATCTTCTCTGGTGAAAAGTCTATCCAGAGTCTTTGCCTATTTAAAAATTGTCGGGCCGGCCCCGCGGCTTAGCAGTTAAGTGCGCGCGCTCCACTGCTGGCAGCCCGGGTTCCGATCTGGGGCGCGCACCAACGCACCGCTTCTCTGGCCATGCTGAGGCCGCGTCCCACCTACAGCAACTAGAAGGATGTGCAACTATGACATACAACTATCTACTGGGGCTTTGGGGGGAAAAAAAAAGGAGGAGGATTGGCAATAGATGTTAGCTCAGAGCCGGTCTTCCTCAGCAAAAAGGGGAGGATTAGCATGGATGTTAGCTCAGGGCTGATCTTCCTCACACACACACAAAAAAAATTGAGTTGTCTTTTTGTTATTGAGTTGTAGTTGTTGTTTGTTTTTTGTTTTTTTTTTTAGTATTCAGGATAAAAGCCCCTTATCAGACATAAGATGTGCAAATAATCTCACATTCCATGAGTTGTCTTTTCACTTTCTTGGTGGCATAATTTGCAGCACAAAGGTTATTAATTTTGATGAAGTTCAATTTATCTATCTTTTCTTTTGGTGTTACATTTACTTTTGTGTAATCCAAAATCAGGAAGATTTACTCCTATGTTTTCTTTGAAGAGTTTCATAGTTTTATCTCTTATATTTAGGTCTATGATCCATTTGTATATAGTGTATGGAAGGGGTCTAACTTCATTCTTCTGCATGTGAATATTCATACTCATCTATTTTTGTTTTAAGCTTAATCTAGCTTCCTTAATTGAAGTTCTTTTGTTATTAAGATCAACTAATTTGAGCAAACTTGTGCAAAAAAAGGAAACTTACTAGAAGATCACTGAGGTATGTTATGGTACTGAAAGATAGCTGGGCCTCACAAAGTACTGGAATAAGGATCCAGAAAGCTGTTAAGAATCCAGACAATACTCTCTTTCTGACTTGCATCTTTGTTTCTGTCCATCTACACAGTTTTCTCTCTGTAGACCAACTTTTTTCTGTTTCTCCATACACAATGCTGAAGATAACTGCAGACATGCCCAAGTCTTCATCACTTCAGTTCAAGCAAATAGTTTAAAGACCAGCCATGACTCAGTCCCAATTTTAAATTCCCAGGAAAATCTAAATGATCCAGCTAGAGACTGTTTTTCATCCCTAGTCCAATTATATGTGACCAAAAGGATGGAGGGCTGCAAGTAGGACACACACAACTTTAAGGAAAAGAATGACCACACCTGTCACCAGAGGGGTGAGTTTTCAGAGAAAGTGACCATTGTAAACTGCACAGATAACCCCCAAAAGTATTCTCTTCGCTTAAAACCTCTTGTAAAAATAGATAATGCAAAGAAAAACAATAATTGAAGTGAATACTACTAAAATATTAAGGAATTATTGTAAAAATAATTCATAAATTAGACAATGTTGGCAGGAGTGGATGTCCAAAGCTACCCCTCACTGGCAGCAGCCATGACAAGAGGTGGTGACAGAAGCCACTTCCAATGGCAGAAATGATCCTGATGGAGCACCTGCTGAAAGAGGTCCCTGGGATGGGACTGTGTCCAAGGAGAGGAACCACTAGGAGCAACTTCAGTGAGCCTGGCAGGAATTACCCTCAGAGTTACCATTGAGAGTAGCTGGTCAGTGATGGAGCTGGGGAGATTCCAGAGGATGTGGAGACCAGTGGTCCTTTGTGTAGCGGTTAAAACATGTGGGCTGCAGAACTAGACTTTCTTGGGTTCAAACCCTGACTCCACAATTGTGTGAACTTGGGGAAGGCACTTTCTCTCTCTGTACCTCAGTCTTTTCATTTGTTAAATGTAGACAATAATCGCATCTAATGCATATGGTTATTGTGAGAATTATATGAATTTATACACATAAAGCATTTAAAGATTTATGGAACATAAAAATTCATAAATTAGACAATATTCAATATTTTTTGATACTTAATCTAAAAAGCACAATCATTGCTAATCAAGTATTATTAGTCTTTCCAACCAAAAAAGACTGACAAGGAGGGCAATCTGTGTGTTTGGTGCTATGTGGCTAATGATTACCCAAAGCCAAAGCACTGAGCTTACTGGTGAGTGGCAATTCAGGGTTACACAACTAAAAGATACTTATATTTCACCAGAAAAACCCTTAAGTTATAAAAAAGAATGCTTTAAAATGTCTGAGAAATTTTATACTGCAAGAATCCCAAGATGATGGGATATTTCATTTGTAATTTAGAGCAATACTTCATATGAATAAAAGAACTCAGAAAAATCAATCACTACAACGCAGTTTGCTTATTGGTCAAAAGATTACCAAATCAAAATCTCAGAATCATGCCTGAGCTAGGAAGCCAGGACAACAGAAACAGCTGCTGCTATCATATACTAAGCACCTACAAGATGCCAGGCACTGACCCAGGCACTTCACACTCATAATTACATTGCAAGAATAGTACTATTATCCCTATGTTACTGTTAAGGAATATTAGACTCAGAAATTAAGTAATTTTCCCAAATTCAATCAAACAGTGAAGGGGCAGAGTTGACAGTACAATCATTTTTGTTAAAACAGATCAGTGGAGTTCAACACAACACTGGTTCTAGCAACCAACACCAAGGTCCTGTGGCAAATGAACTCCTTCATGCTCAGTAAACTATGTCACAAAGAGACAAACACCAACATGGCTCACCACACTCTGTGTGCATTAAGGGTAGATATTTGTTCTCATACACTGCTGTAGTGCCCACTACCCCATGTCTGACACATCGCAGGTTCTCAATAACCAACTATGGACTGAAATACATTTGGAAAGTGATGGAACTTTTATTTAATAAGCTTCAATCTACTACTTGGGCAGAACAGAGCAAGAATAGTAGTCTACAGCCTTCTCATATTTCATGTGATTTTCCCTAGCAATAAACTTTGACTCAATATGCAGGCATCTAGCATAACCCTGTTTCTATAAGTAGCTTACAATTTCAGCAATGTTTTCTAGGTACCCCTTAAATTAATGCTCTCAGGCTAGGATCAAACAACATAAAGGTTAATTTTCTCCAAAATCTTAATAGATTATAGTTTTGCACAGATATGAAAGTAACAACTGACAGTCTTACTGGGAGTGTTCTTCACAAGTGAGAAGCTACAGTTAAGAAGATGTCCTGACTCCCCCTAAGAAAAAAAAAAACACCACGAAACATACAAACCATTTCTTTAGATTTTTCTGGTAACAAGTCTATTTGGCTGTAACTCATGTACCAGTCATAGCTTAAGCTAAAGGAAATGCCCATTAATTTTAATTCTTAATATAATTCCAGAAATATATTGTCTGTTTGCAGTCAGTTGCTTTCACAGAAACCAAAAGATTACATTTTATTTCTACTGCTACAATTATTTAAGCACTGTAATATTCTTATCGAACTTCCCCAAATTAAGATGGGGTCTAAAACAAACACTGTATTTTGATCATTTCATAATATGCATTTTTATTAGCAAACCCTAATATTTTCTATAGATATTTAAATAGACCTATAGATGGGTCTATTTTCTAACAATCTTTTAATTATCTAAAACAATCATTTTGGTCCCTTGCCATTAAATGTGTATTGGAGAGTTGGCTATAATAATTAAATTTCACATCCATAATGACAACAAAAATATAGCAAATTATGCTTCACCTCTACTGTGTCAAAATAAGCAATCCAGGCACATAAAGGGCAGGCTCCAGACTAAGAGGCACCTCAGGGTGGGTACTATAAAAAGAAAAGTATCCATTTAAGAGGCATTCCACCACTGTCCACAGCTTGACCTTCATTTTATCTCCTTTATCTCATCTATTTTCTTTTTCCCTCTTTCGTGAACTTTGAAAACAAACTTACTACTTCTGATCTTACTCTTTCAATAGATATGTGGTTGTCATATAATAAAAAATATATTTGGTCTTGTCTGTGGTTCCTGGCACTGAGCTCCTAAAACCCTTAGAATTTCCCGCGTGATAGAAGTGTCCTGTGTAATTCATAATGAGCCCTTTCGGACCACACCTGAGTTTATGCTAATAAGGTGATTCATTGTGGGACTCCTAGAGAGCTTCAAGAGGGGCTTGTCTCAGAGGAATCAACGTGATTAGAGGGTTGGAACTTTCAGCTCCAGCCCCTGACCTCCAGCAAGGGACTGGAGATCGAGTTCAGTCACATGGCTAATGATTTCAATCATACCTTATGTAATGAAATCCCAAACAAAAATCCTTTACAACAGGATTTGGGGAGCTTCCAGGTTGGTGAACACACCAACATGCTGGGAGGGGTAGTACCATGCCTGGGAGGGCATGGAAGCTCTGCGCTGGCCCCAACTCCACACCTCGCCCTTTCTATCTTTCATTTGGCAGTTCCTGAGTCGTTTCCTTTTTAATAAAACTGTAATCATAAGTATAGTGCTTTCCTGAGTTTTGATCATACATGCAAACTCTTGAACCTGAGGGGGTTCTGGGAATTCTTGAATTTGTAGTCGACTGGGCAGAAGTGTGGGTACCCTGAGGACTCCATGTCCACCCCAGGTCTGAAGCGAAGGCAGTCTTCTGGGACTGAGGCCTTAACTTGTGGAGCCTGAGTCGACTCTGGATAGGGTCAGAATTAAAGGACTTTGACCTTAACTTGTGGGGTCTGAGCTAAATTAGGAAGTTAGTGTCAGAACCAAATTGAACTGCAGGACACCTAGTTGGTGTCACGGAAACTGTTGATGGAAAATAACAGGGTGGTGAACTCTTCTTACACACAAAGGATAAAAGAAGGTAAAAGTTGCTTTCTTTTAATTGCAGTCAAAATTTATAATTCCATATTCATACATTCAACAAATATTTCCAGAACACCTACTACAGAGCAAGACAAAGGGATCTGGAGTGTAAGGGTGGTGGCAATATTAAATAGGTGGTCAGGGTAGGCTACACTGAGAAACTGACAGATCTCAGTTAAGGCTGGAAGGTGGTGAGGAAGAGTATTATGTGGATATCTGACTGACAAACACTCAGGGTAGAGGGAAAGTCCATAAAAAGCCCTAAGGCAGGAGATGCCTGATGGGCCTGAAGATGAGCAAGGGAGCCTGTGTGGGAAAGAACACTACAGTAAAGAGGTCCGATTGTTAACAGGTGGTCCAGATACCTAGGATCTTATATACTATTGTGAGTACTGTGGCTTTTACACTGAATGATTTCACCAATGTAGGGTTCTAAGCAGAAAATCTGACTTACTAAAAAATCACTCTGGCTGCTGGGTTCACATTAGACTGTGCGCAGGCAAGTGTAGAAACACAGACACCAGTCCGGAAACTGTTAATATGATATAGGCAAGAGATGATGACGGCCAGACCAATGTGGTAGCAGTAAAGGTAGTAAATTTTTTCAAACATACAGAGAAGGAGAATATTTTGGTGAACAACCATAAGCCAATCACAGAGATTTAACATTCTGCCATATTTGCTCCATACTATTTGGGTTTTTTGGACGTCTTACTCCTAAAAACTCCACAATACATCCCTAATAAGTAAGGCACTTTCCTGTATAACCATAGTTCTGATACTACACCTAATACAGAAATACTCCCAAAATACCATCTAATACTCACTCTATATTCAAATTTCCTCCATTTTTCTCTGTCTTTTAGTTGGTTTCTCTAGTTGGTTTGTTCAAACAAGATCCAAGAAGAATCATGCATTGCATTTGTTTTTGTTTTTGAAATTGTGGTAAGAATACCACATGATATCTACCCTCTCAACAATTTTTAATTTTTAAGTGCACAACACAGTATTATTAACTATAGGCAAATGTTGTACAGCAGATCTCTAGAACTTATTCATCTTGTATAACTGAAACTTTATACCTGTTGAACAGCAACTCCCCATTTCCCCCAACTCCCAGCCCCTGGCAACCACCATTCTATTCTCTGTTTCCATGCGTTTGATTATTTTAGATACTTCATATAAGTGGAATCACGCAATATTTCTCCTTCTATGACTGGCCTATTTCACTCAGCACAAACGTCTTCCATTGTTGGATATGGCAGGATTTCCAAGAACCATGCAATGCATTTGGTTAGTGTCTGTCTGTCTCTATCTCTTTGGGCTCTTTAGTCTAGAACAGTCCACCCTCTTCCTTTCTTCTCATGATACTGACTTAAGGAGACTAGGTCAAGCAACCTGTAAAATATCTCACTTTCTGGATTTGCCTAATTGTTTCCTCATGACTTACTTTAACTTGTTCCTTTAGCCTCTGCATTTTTCTGTACACTGGAAGTTAGATCTAAAGGCCAGACCTAGATATATTTTTAAAGTATAGCCATCAGGATTTCCTGACAGTGTGGATGTGGGATGCGTAGAAAAAGAAAGATAGGTTTTACAGTCTGAGCAACTGGAACGCAAGAAATGCCAACAACTGAAATGAGAAGACTTTTGACTGAGCTGGTTTTGGGTAGAAGACAGGAAGTTTAGTTTAGATATGATAACTTTGAGATGTCTTATAGACCCAACTGGAGATGTTAAGTAGACAATGAGACAAGTCTGGAGGTCAGAGGAAAGATTCATGTCAGATATAAATTTGGGAATCATTAGGATATGGATGATATTTAAACTCATAAGACTAGATGAAATCATCAAGGTAGTGAAAGCAAAGAGAAAAGAGAAGAGGAACAAAGCCTGAGTCCTTAAGTACTCCAGCGTTGCCAGGAAGTAGGACAGAAGAGAAAAAACCAGCAAAGGAAATGTAGATCATCCAGTGAAAAAGGAGAAGAACCCAGAGGGTAACAGTATCCTGGAAGCCAAATTCTAAAAAAGTGTTACAGGGAGGTAAGCAGATGAGCCTCTGTCCTTCGAATGCTGCTCCACGTCCAGATAAGGACTGACCATGGGCCATTAGAATCAGAAATGTGTAGATAATTGGTGGTCCTAACAAGGGCAGTTTTAATATAATGGTGGGAAAAATGCTGACTGAATTGGATTTAAGAGAGCAGGAGGAGAAGAATCCAAGACAGTTGGGTACAAACTATTCTTTGAAGGAGTTTTGCTGCAAAGGGGAGGAGAAATGAAATACTGACTGACAGAAGTGAGATCACGATAAGTATTTTTGAAAAGAAAAGATATAATAGTTTGCTTGCATGCTGATGGATACAATCCAGTAGGGAAGGGAAAACTGACCATGTAGGAAAGAGGGGAGAATTGGTAAAGTGATGATCCTGAGTAGGTGACAGGCAATGGGATCCAATTTACAAAGTGCAGGTACTTTAAGATAGGACCTCCCCCCCAATCCCATAGCTCATATGTAGTAATAGGCAGCAAGGCAAAGTCAAACTGATGCAGGAGGCTGATAAATGTAGTCATGGGATTTTACGGAAACTCTCTTTTATTTGTTTCAACTTTCTCAGAAGGAGGATATATGCCACCTTGTGGTGAGCAGATGAATAAGAGAGGATAGGTGGTACTGGAGGTCTGAAGAGAGAAAGGTGTGAGACAGTCATCTAGAAGAGGGGGGGAGTGAAAGGACTGGGGAAGTACATCATGGCTGTAGGATTCCATAAGGTAACACGTGTGGTTTCGTGGTGAGAAATTTCAGTAAGATCCATCAGCATGCTTGTGTGTTTTTCCAGCTAGGTTCAGCTGCATAGGTGAGAAGCAGAACTGGCAGGACATTAGATTTAGCCAGAGTTGTGGTTTTGCCAAACAAATACAAAGAAATGAGAAAGGGGCAAAGGAACTAAAAATGAGGAGTGATTAAGATTGACCATGGAATTTCAGCTGAATAAGAGCAAAGTAAGAGAGGTGAAGGTGAAGGACAGCACTGAGATCCCACTGGCACTAGAGAATTGAAGAATTATTGGAGACTTGGTACCAGAGGGAGTGAGATGCAAAGATAGGAAGTACTGACCCGACAGTGGTAAAGAAAAAATTGAGATTATGGAGAGAGTAACACATTATCGGTAATTATAAGGTATAGGTATGACCATGGGAATGAGTGGCTGAAATTGGGTAGAAGACAAGATCAATGGAGAAGAGTTCAAGAAATTGACAGGCAAGGATATGAAGGATCATCCACGCACGTAGTCAAATCACCAAGAATTTAGACAAGAGTAGTATTGGAAAGAGCGATAGTGTGCCAGGATCCAAAATTGTTGAGAAATGACAAGAAATGACAGCAACAACGAGGGGTGGTGGATGATGTCATAAGATTCAAAGGGTTTTAGGGAAGATGAAGGAGAATGGTCTGGAAGCAGCATTGAGGAGCTCCACCTCTGGGCTAGGTGGTAGACGAAGCCTGTGGGGAAAAAACAGCCACTGCTTGAGAAGCCTGCAGAAGCAGTCTTGTTAGGAGAGAACCAGATATCTTTCAGAGCTCAAGTTAGATCAGGGCAAAGCCTTCACTGTTCTTTGGCACAGGTACTGTAGGTTTACCAAGAATCACAGGTTTTACAGCATAACCAGTCAATTCAAATTCTTGCTGTCTTACACAAAACACACTGTGCTCTCCAAAGTGGGAGCTGCTTTGTAAAAATTTTGATGAAGTCTAATGCTAATTTTCTTCAAACCAAGAAGTTGAAAATAGGAAATAAAATTGTACAAATTTGAGTTTAGACAATATTAACAGTCACAGTTCCCTAAAGACTTAAGCCAAAAAAGGTTTTCATTTTGTATTTGTTGACATAAACATGTAAAAGGATAGATCATATCTTAGCGTTTTTGATGACTGATATATTAGTAAAAAAATATTTAAATGAACAAGAATCTAACCATTCATGAATGATGTCTGTCCAGTCATTAGGAAATTCAACAGAATCAAAAGTCCTGAAAATATGAGAAAGAAATCTTTTCAATAAATAGTGCAAAAAAAAAAAAACCTATCCTTATATCTTATGTAAAAAGTAACTCAAAATGCATCATAGACCTAAATATAAGCACTAAAACTATAAAACCTCTAGAGGAAAACACAGGAGAAAATCTTAGTGACCATGGCTCAGTAAAGATTTCTTAATACAACAAAAACAAAACATGAACTAAAAAAGAAAAAAATTAATAAATTAGACTTTATCAAAATTAAAAACTTTTGCTCTGCAAAAACACTACTAAGAAAATGAAAACGAAGCCACAGACCAGGAGAAAATATTTTAAAACATACACATGACAAAGGATTTGTATTTACAATATATAAAGAACTCTGAATTTAATAAGACAATTCAATTAAAACACAGGCAAAAGATAATAGTGAACAATTCACCAAAGAATATATATAGGTGGTAAATACACGAAAAGATGCTCAACATCATTAGTCATTATAGAAATACAAATTAAAACCAAATGATATAAGGGCCGGCCCGTGGCTTAGCGGTTAAGTGCACGCGCTCTGCTGCTGGCGGCCCTGGGTTCGGATCCCGGGCGCGCACCGACGCACCGCTTCTCCGGCCATGCTGAGGCCAAGTCCCACAGGCGGCAACTAGAAAGATGTGCGGCTATGACATGCAACTATCTACTGGGGCTTTGGGGGGAAAAAATAAATAAATAAAATCTTAAAAAAAAAAAAAAGTCTATAAAAAAAAAACAAAAACCAAATGATATGCCACTAGAATGGCTAAAATTAAAAAGACTGAACTTAGCAAGTGTTGGTGAGACTGTAGTGCAATTGGAATGCTCATACATTGCTTGTGGAAATATAAATGGTACATCCACTTTGGAAACAGTTTGGCAGTTTCTTAAATATTAAACATACACCTGTCATATGTTCCAGCCATCCTACTCCTAGGTGGAATTTTACCCAAGGGAGATGAAAGCATATGTCCATACAAAGATCTGTATACTGATATTCATAGCAGCTTTATTTATCATAGCCTAAAACTAAAATAACCCAGATGTTCATCAGCAGATGAACGGATCAACAGATCCTGGTATATCCATACAATGGAATATGTATGAACTATGAATACAGGCAACATGAATGAATCTTAAAATAATTATGCTGCAGGAAAGAAGCCACACCCTCTCCCTCAAAAAGAAAACATATTGTGTGAGTCCGATTATATAAATTTCTAGAAAACGCAAATTAATCTATAGTGGCAGAAAGCAAATCAGTG
This sequence comes from Ceratotherium simum simum, assembly GCF_057802395.1. Classification (NCBI taxonomy): domain Eukaryota; kingdom Metazoa; phylum Chordata; class Mammalia; order Perissodactyla; family Rhinocerotidae; genus Ceratotherium; species Ceratotherium simum. The sequence goes on along the minus strand of NC_141927.1, from coordinate 39,576,224 downwards.
GTTGCCTGGGGATGGGAAAGGGGTGGCAGAAAGGAGGGACTGAGGAAACTTTTTGAAGTGATTGATATGTTCATTACCTTGACAGTGGTGATAGTTTCACAGGCATCAACATAGGTAAAAATTTATCAAATTCTACACTTTAAAAATGTGCAATATATTGTATGTCAATTTCATCTCAATAAAGCTGTAAAAAAAAAAAAAGGAGGGGAGGCAGTGCTAAAAAAAAAGTCAAGCCACGAAAAGACATGGAGGAAACTTAGATGCAATACTGTACTGTTAAGTGAAAGCAGCCAATCTGTAAAGGCAACATACTATTGGATTCCAACTATACGACATTCTGGAAAAGGCAAAACTATGGAGACAGTAAAAAGATCAGTGATTGCTGAGGGTCAGGGGAAGGGAGGGACAACCAGGTAGAGCAAAGGGGATTTTCAGAGCAGTGAAACTATTCTGTATGATACTATAATGATGGATATATGTCATTATGTATTTGTCAACCCACAGAATACACAACACAGAGTGCACTATCATGTAAATTAGGGACTCTGGGTGATAATAATGTGTCAACGTAGGTTCATCAACTGTAACAAATGTACCTGTTGGGTGTGGGATATGAATAGTGGGAGAGGCTCTGTGTGTGGTGGGAACTTGCCAAACTTTTCACTCAATTTTTAAAAACTTTTTTTATTGTAGTAAAATATACATAACAAAATTTATCATTTAAGCCATTTTTAAGTGTACAGTTCAGTGGCATTAAGTATATTCACATTGCTGTGCAAACATCACCACTATCTACCTCCGGAACTTTTTCATCATCCCATACTGAAACTCTTTTCCACTCAACTTTGCTGTGAAACTAAAAAATGCTGTAAAAGACAAAGTGTATCAATTAAAAAAAAAGAGGAGGACATGAACCTACATGGACAAAAGGAAAGAGAGAAGATAACAGCAACAACATTTTGGAAGCTGGAACGCAGATGAACAGAAAATAGCTTAAAAGACTAGAGACAGAAAAATAATCATACTAACAATAAGCATACTTAGATCCATTCATAATTGATAAAATTTCTACTAAAACTACCAAAAGATACAGTTTTTCACTTATCAGCTAGGACAAAATGAAAAGATCTGCTATTTTGAGTAGAGCTCTCTTCTCGGCACCCACACTCTATATTGGCTTACCTCATGCCTCTCTGGTCCCTCTGCTGGTCAATGTTCTAATCAACAATTAAAGTTCTTCAAGACTCAGGCTACACATTTTTTCTTCTTATCCTACACTCCTCCCTAGGTGATTTAGTCCACACTTATGGATTCAATTAAGAGATACTCAAATTGATATCGCCAGTCTGGACTCCTCTTCTGAACTCTAGCCTGTACAGTCAACTGCTAACTTGGTATTTTCTCTTGATGTCTCAATACCACTCAAATTCAGTGTCCCCCAAACTAAACTCATGATACATCCAGCAGTCCTCCATAGCAGATTCCCTTTCAGCATTCCCACATCAGTGGTTTGCACCCTCTTCTGTGTATCTGCTTAAGTTAGAAACTTAAAAGTCAATTTTGATACCTCCCTTTACTCGCTACCCTCATATCAATCATCAAAATTTGATTTTCTGTACCATTTTGAGCCCGTCCACTTGTTTTCATCTCCTTTACCCCCTCCTTGTCCAAGCCACCATCATCTCCCTTTCGAGTTACTACAAATTTCTTTTCAATTGATCATCCTTCATCATTTTGGCCTCTTCAAATTCATTTTACAACTGCAGCCAGAATATTTTCAAAATATAAATCTGACCGTGTTAACCCCTCAGTTGCTTCTCACAGCCCTTGGAACAAAGACACAAAGCCCTACATGGTCTGGCTCCATCTACCTTTCCATCCTCATTTTGTACCATGCTCCCCCTCTCTGCTTTAGCCACTCGAACCCTTTCTTTCTGTAGTAGTGTTCACCATATTCCATCGATCTACAAGGCCTCTGCATACGCTCTTCCCTCTGCTAAGAAATCTGCTACCGTTCATCTCGCAGATTTAATTTACCTTTACTTACTCAGGTAGAATGTTCATGACTTCCTTTACTGAGTTAAATATGCCTCTTACAAACTGTCACACACTGTGTACTTCTCCTCTGTAGCGGTTGTTATAGAAGCAATTTTTTTTTTCCTGGTTATTTAAAATCTGTTTTTCCCAGGTTATAAACTCTCTGAAGGCAATTACTCTGCGGGCTGTGGCCACAACCCTTTGATCACAAGCGCTGGACATAAAAGTAGCCATTCAATAAATATCAAACTGACGAAAGAGGAACTGAACTTCCGAAGCTGTATATATTATACAATTATTTAAAATAGATAATATGCAACAATATGAATGAATCTCACAGACATTATGTTGAGTGAAAGAAGTCAAACATAAAAGAGTACATACTGTATGCTTCCATGTATAAGACATTCAAGAACAGGAAAAACTAATTAATGGTGTAGAAGTCAGAATCATGGCTATTTGGGGGCAAGGGGTATTGATTAGGGAGGGGCATCAGGGGAATCACCTAGGGGCTAGAAATGTTATATATCTCAATCTGGGTGGTGGTTACATGGATGTGTGTATACACACACATATGCATACAACATACACACACACTCATCACTTTTTTTTAGTATGCTTTTCTGTATATGTTGTACCTCATCAAACGGCAAAAAGGAAGGCACTTGGGAGGGAGGAGAAGGTAAAAATCTGTACTGATGAGAAATATGCCCACAAGGCTTTGGTAAATTAAAATAACCACTTTGTAGAACATAATGTATGTTATGATCTGAATCTGGCAAAATGATATACAAATACAGTCTTTCTTCTGGTCTAGCAAGTGACAGAAATCCTACTCAAACTAACTTAAGCAAAAAATTCACTTACTGACAGATACCACGAAAGCTCACTTAGCTAGGCCACATGCCCACAAATAATTTTTATTAAGAACGTCAGTGAAACTCTCTAGACCATTCAAAGGCTAAAAATTATTAGGGCACCACTCAGAGATGACCGTGAAAATCACAGGATCACCCTTCTCAGAGTGCCAGAATCCGGGCTGGTCAGGTTGCAAATGAGCCTTCTCAAGCTCCATCAGTCTGTGTGCCTACATATCAGGAGAGATGTGTCATGTAAGCTACAGAAGAAAGCAACAGCAAGCTATAGTTTGCAAGCATGAGTCCCCAGTTCTAAGGTACACAGATTCTCTGAAATGCAGGCAATTGAGGTGCTTCTCAGACGGGCAACTCTATACAGCTCGCCGCAAGGTGAGCAACACAAGAATTCACTTAACGATGATTCTCAAGAAAACTGCAGGAAATCCCAGCTAGTCATACACAAATCTTTTAACATCATCAGGCTGACAAATGCTCAGGGTTTCAAAAGACAAAGGTATCCCCCACATCATGTCAAACCTAATGACCTCTTAAAGTCACAGGTAATCCTTTATTTGAACAATTTCTAGGTCAAAAGCCGAAGATGGCCATACAATATCAATTTTACAACTATTATGTTTTCAAAGTACTTGGAAAGGATCAGGTATGTTTTATATATCCCAAACAAATATTTCATTCCTTTAGTCATTCAGTAAATATGAGCACCCATGATGCAGACTGAACCATAAGAAACTGCTGTTATTTGACCATTTTGACCTACAAAGCAGGGCATTTTCATATGGTTCAACCAACCAGGCATTGCCCTTGGTGCTAATACACGACAGTGAACAAAACAAATTCCCTGCCTTCATGTGGAGCTTACATTGTGTGTGTGTGTGTGTGTCTGTGTGTGTGTGTTTGTGGACAGGTGGGAGGGAGAAGCAGCAGATAACAAATAAACAAGCAAATATACGGTATATCAGATGGTGTTACATACTTTAGAGAAGAACACAAAAGGTTAAAAGGAATACAGAGTATCCCTTTTATGGGATGCTGCTTATTTTCTATGGGTGGCCCGAGAAGGCCTCACTGAGACACCGTTTGAGCAAAATCCTAAAGAAAGAGGGAGTAAACCTCTTAAATTCTTCTACAATGGCAAAATATGGTCATTAACATGAGAATTTCTACCAAGCTTATACTGAAAAACACAAGAACAAATAATTCTGCTAAAAACATTGGAGTATTATAATAATTACAATTACAATTAACCTTGCAGCCAGTCAATCTGTAGCTAAACAAGTACATGCCATCAAAATTATCACTGATGCTTACAGTTCTTATTCTATAGGCAACACATGTTTCAAGTAAGCACTTTATTTTTTGTCCATATTTTCAATCTAATAAATATCCATGTACAAGAACATACAAAACAATAAAGCAATCTATTCTTACATCTTTTGAAGAACCTGGGCCATCACAACCCCATTCGTTAAATCTTCCACGGTCTGGCATGGTGCATCCACATTAAATGTCTGGATCTGAAAAAAAAAGGGGGGAGGAAAGAAGATTCCATGGTTAACTATACAGAAGATTTCTTAGGCTTGTTTTTATGATTACCTCATCTTGGGAGCTGGAACAAATTTTAAAAAGCAAAATAGTTGGAAATTTTTTCCCTTATGGGAAATTTCCTACAGGTTATTATTGTAATTTTTTCCCTTTGGTAAAAGAGAAACTGTGGTGGACACTGGGTAATTTTCCAGCATCCATTCTCCTCACAGATGATCAATCTAAGAAAGTCATGGTACTTTCATCATCCCTCCACCAGTGACAGATCCAGGGATGCACAGAGCAAAGACAATTTGGACCAAAGAGCTACAAGGGGATGCTTACTTGAGCTTCTGGGAGAAAAAAGCCAATCTCCTCTTTAAAGATTTTTTACTTTATTTATTTTTCCCCCCCAAAGCCCCAGTAGATAGTTGTATGTCATAGCTGCACATCCTTCTAGTTGCTGTTTGTGGGACACGGCCTCAGCATGGCCGGAGAAGCGGTGCGTCGGTGCACGCCCGGGATCCGAACCCGGGCCACCAGCAGCGGAGCGCACGCACTTAACCGCTAAGCCACGGGGCCGGCCCCCAATCTCCTCTTGATGTGAATAAGTGTGCTGTCTCAACTGCCACTAGCAGTGATCTTATGGCTATTAAGGGAATTCGTCTTAGGATGAGACCAATGCAGCTGATGACAAAAAGGAGGGATACAAAGAACTAGGTCATGGAGGCCAAAATTGAGCCACAGAATTAAAAAATCTTAAAGCCTCCTATTATGTGAGATAAATTTCTTGTTTAAGCCTGGCCAGGTTGAGAATTCTTTTACTCAGAGCCAAAATACCTTTATACAGATGTAGAAGTCACAGTTATTACAGTTAGGTTAGATATTCAATTCATTTTTATTTTAAATGTATTCTGAATTAGAACTAACTTTGTATTGGTCAACATGATGTGGCCAAGAAACAGTAGAAATTATTTCTATGAGTAGATAATACAGCTGAGCCAACACTGATTATACCCAGTAGTGTAACCAGGACTTAGAAGGAAATAAATCACTGAGAATAGACAGATGTAGGTCACGCTCCTACACAGTTTAAAGGTTAGTAAAATGAAAGAGTATTATAGTTAGTGTAAACAGTAAGCACAAAGATTAGAAGTGAGAGTGGGGTGCAATCTAGGAAGGAAAAGCAGCTTGGTATGGATTGGGTGGGGGAGTGGGAACTGGAGGAAGAGATATAACAAGGAAAAGAGTAAAACAGTGAAAGACAGGGTTAAAGAGGAAGGATTATTGTGCATAACCTCATAAGCCATGTCAGGACTTTATCCTAAGAGCAATGGGGAGGAAGCACAGAGTTCCACGCAGGAGAGTGAGGCCATGAGATTTGCGTTGTACAAAGATCATATTGGCTGCAGGACGAAGAAAGGATTGGAGGAAAAGAGGCAGGGAGACCTATTTTAGTAAGTTTATATATGAACACAAATGAGGTCACGTTAGGTAGTGACAATGGAAATATTGGAAATAACACTCAGGTAACCATTTGTATTCATACACATTTTTATTTATTGGGTTATATTCCTAGAAGTAAAATTGCTGGGTCAAAGTGTATGCACATTTGAAGGTTTTTGATAAATATTGCCAAAGTGCCCTTAATAAATGCTATAGCAATTTACTCTCTTACTAACAGTGGGTGAGCGTCCACTTCTCTGTACCATATCATCTATCATCTTAAAAAAAAAAGAACTATTAACAAGTGCAGTCAGTAGCTTCTTCATATTTTCTATAGAGGAGAGTCTCGTGGGTAGTGATGGCTATGGTGGTGAAAACTAAAGGAATTAATTATCTTAAAGATCGCATAGCAAGTGGTTTTTACTCAGATATTTATTTGGGAGAGGTGATGAAAAGAGGCCCCTTCCAAGCCAGCCCCTGACACTGACTTCATACATGGTAGAGGTTCAGTTAATTAGGAAATGAATAAATGGAACAAATAAATACCTGCAGGAACTGATATTGAATTTTACTCAGTACTATCTCCAGTTGCCTCCTCAATGGCAATGTAATAACGAAGTAGTTTACAAAGAAATAAGTATCTGCTTTCATTTTACAGTTGCTAAATCAATCTCTTTCTTGTAGGTTTGTTTAGAATGAAAAAGTGGCAGCAGTGTGGGCCACATCTCATTTATCTCTTTATCACTAACCTTAGCACAATGCCTGATACGGAATAAGCCCTCAGTGAATATGCTTTGAATGTAATGAACTAATTCTATCCCCAGCTTTGCTCCTAATTTGCCGTGTCACCTTGGATGTGCCACTTTACCTCTCTTAGTACTAGTTTTTCAATATAGAAATTGGGAAAAATACCTTATGGAGAGGTGTGTTGCTTAAAGAATGAATGAGAAAATGAACCCATATTAGGTATTTTGAAAAGTCTAAAGCAGTGGTTCCCAAACCTGGATGTACACCAGAAGCATTTGGGAAGTTGGAGGAGGCTAGGAATCTATTTCTAATCTATTTCTATTCTTATGCATCAGGACACTGATTTGGCATTTGGAACCCTGCTGATCCCAAGCACGACCAAATGTAAGGGATGAAAGATTAGAAAACCAACCCTGGCCAATCAGAAGAAGCAACTCAATACAGCAGGTAATTCAATAATGCAAGAAATTTAATCATAAGACTACCTATTTCTCTCTTGGTCTTAGGACTTAAAAAATTTTTTTTTACTTTGAGTTTTAAAACGTGGCTTCCAAACAATTATATTCTCTGTATTGGCTCCTGAGATAAATAGTACCTCACGAGTGCTACAGGATGTCCACCTCTGCTTTGAGATAAAAGTAAAGCAGATGCCAAAGAAAATCTATCTCTGTGGAGTTTCCTTTTGGGATAACGAAAATGTTCTTGGAATTAGATAGTGGTGATGGCTGCACAACTGTGTAATCATACTACAAACCACTGAACTGTACACTTTAAAAGAATGAATTTCATGGTATGTGAATTATATTTTAATTTCTAAAAAAATTTATCACCTGGGGCCAGCCCGGTGGCCGAGTGGTTCAAGTTTCGCACACTCTGCTTCAGTGGTCTGGGTTCAAGGTTTCGGATCCTGGGCACAGACCTACACCACTCATCAGCCATGCTGTGGTGGCAACCCACATATAAAGTAGAGGAAGACTGGCACAGATGTTAGCTCAGGGCTAATCTTCCTCAAGCAAAAAGAGAGGAAGACTGGCAACAGATGTTAGCTCAGGACTAATCTTCCTCAGCAAAAAAAAAACTAAACTATCACCTACCAGTTCTCATAAACTCTGAGTCAACAGCTACAGGATATTTCAGGATAGCAGTACAGTAAAGTGTAAAGATAACTGCACCTAACTGCATGAAATTCTACCTGAAGAGTCATAACCTCTTTTAATTCCAAGAAGCTCCATTAACATCACCCAACCTCCACCTCCCCCTCCCCCTCAAAAGCATCAGAAGAGTAAAGCATGAGATCACCTGGAACTGGCATCTCTAGAGCCAGTGGTTCTCAACCAGGGGTGATTTTGCTGTCTGCCAGACATTTTTGGTTGTAACAACTAGGTGGGTGCTATTGGCATCTAGTAGGTAGAGGCCAGGGATGCTACCATTAAATGTCCTACAGTGCACTGGACAGTGCCTACAACAAAGAATTATCCAGCTAAGGTTAACAAACCCTGATCTAGAGCAGTGGTTCTCCAAGTTTGGTCCCCAGGCTGCTAACAATAGCATCACCTGGAAACTTGCTGGAAATGCAGAATCTCAGGCCCCAGCCCAGACCCACTGAATTACATACTCTGAATGTGGGGCCTAGCAATCAGTGTTTTAACGAGCCCTCCAATAATGCTGATCAATACTAAAGTATAAGAACCACTGTGAGTGTTAAATTGAATGCAGTCAAAACACAGAGGTGAAGTTACTTGTCCAAAGTCATCCATAATTAGTATGAAACAAATACCAGGATTTGAATCCAGGCGGTCTAATTTCAGAACCTATACTCTTTAAAAAAAAAAAAAATATATATATATATATATTTTATTGAGATCATACTGGCTTATAACATTGTATAAATTTCAGGTGTACGTTATAATATTTCAGTTTCTGTATAGACTGCATTCATGCTCACCACCAATAGTCTAGTTCTTATCTATCATCATACATATGTGCCCCTTTATCCCTTTCGCCTTCCCCCTACTCCCTGCCCCTCTGGTAACCTGGAACCTATACTCTTAACTACCATGTTACATAGACCCTTGATTAAAAAAAAAAAAGGAAATGAAAGATTTAAAAAAATACATGCTTTAACTTTTGTACATCTGATTTCTTTATTCCTCCATTATAAGACAAAAATTGTTGGTAGAAAGGAGTTAGGCAGAGCAGAGAGAATGGAATGGGGACCACACTATCATAAAAAATTATACCCTCCCTAAATCTATACACTAGTATACCTTTTATAGGCTGCTAAATAAACAATATGAAAATTATAAGGATATGTCAATGTTGCTGGGGTTCCCAGAAGAAACGCACTGGGCCCATGTGATGATTCTTTTTCCACTTGGCTTCTTGCCATTAACTGATAGCATTCCAGATTCTTTCTGGTTTTCCAGTCTCTAAAACCCAGGAAAGAGCAATCTTTTCATGTACAGTTCAAGAAATTAGGTTTGACAAGTGTAATAGGCAGGGCAGATTTTTCTAACAGGTAAGAATACATTTTGACTCAGAGGGTGGGGAGAGGAGGCAGAGTGGAAATTTTCAAGCACATCCTGCTGAACTTGCTTGCTGGGTAAACTCTGATTTGGAATTTAAGCTTAAGATGTTTTCCATTGTGGGATGATACTTTGTCTTTTCATAACTATTCCTTTTTCAACAAAAATTTGACACATTTGTTCCTAGGGCTAGCTAGCTCTCTGATAAACAGCAATTTATCCAGCATTTGGGGCAATGAGATGTTCCACAGCAATGAACTCTGCATCTGTGACTAACAGTCACTCTTTAAGTGCCTGAGCTTTTATTATTTTAACCATTTCTAGTAGAAGAATTTCTAAAATATACTATATATCTCTTATCTCAAACTAAATGCTATATAGTGAAAGTAAACTTTTATTTGATATTCAGCTTCATAGTTATGATCTTCAATAACTGAACACGGAGGCTTCTTGAAGTATCTGAGGCTGGCAGCTCACAGACTGACTCACCAGACTGAACTTCCAGTCCCTGGGTCTTCTCCATCACTGACAGCTGTCTGTACTTGCTGAGGGTTGCAGTTACCTTCTAACCTGCTGTGTGCAAAGAAACCACACAACCAAGTTGCCTAGAAGGTTTCGTAAAATAGAGTACATTATTCTAAATGGGAATCTTTTTTTTTTGGAGTGTACTGCATACATTTTTTCCCTTACATTTGGTTTTGGAATTGTGTTCAGCATTAATCTGGCCTCCAGATATGAGGGGAGCTACTAGACTAAAACATACATTTTCAGCCACCTCAAACATTTTCCACATAGACATTTACTCTGCATTTTATAATGACAAATGAGAACAAACCCCGCATTTAAACTCAACTTTAGTTTGAAACATTTCAATGTACAATGTTTTAAATTGTTTCCAAATCTTAGAATTGTACATGTTTGTGTGGACTCTGCCCTCCAGTTTTGTCACTGATAATCTCTAATCTAATCTTCTCTAGAAATTTTTCCTGATGAGCCTTCCTGTGACATTTCAAAAAAGCCTTTTCTATGATAACATATTCCTTGACCTCTCTCTACAGCTGATAACCTGGATTATCTGTTTTCTTGACATTTTAGCAGATTCTAAATAGATGCTCTTGTACCAATGTGTGCTTCTGTTAGTATCCCTTCAAATTTCCCTCTATGATTTTTCCTGTACATTTTTATTAGCATTTCTCAAATTACTGCACTATTATCTTTTTGCAGATGCCCTTCACATACACTTCTTTGTTTCCATGATTTATCTTTCTAGACGTTAAAAAATGTAGCCCCACTTCAGATTCAATTAGCTGCCTCATTTTTCCCCTCCTGCCTCTTTTTCTAGCATTGAGGAAGGCACTATTTGTACAGACTCAAAAACGCACATCTTAAGATCTTCAATCTTCTGTTTACAACCCCTGCCAAATCTCTTTCTTCCACAATATCAAAGAATGTGGTAATTCTTTCCTTTATCTCCCCCCCCAGTCAAATCTTGGCCACATTATGCAGCTTATCAATTTTTCTCTCTAAAATACAGCAGTGAAACCCATCTCCCGGCCTGAGATTGGAACCCATTACAGCTGTAAGCAGTATGTTAACTATTTATCACTGGAAACAATCTGAAATCCCAAGAATGGCCTAATATAAAAGTTACTGAATATATCAAACTCTACCCATCGTATATATTCTGTTTCCGAAAACACAATTTGATTCCTGAGAAACAAAATTACGAAAATCTCAGACTATTTGCATTACGTTTGTTACAACCAACCTAAGGCAATGCTTCTCTAACCTTTCCACCAGAGTGCCCCACACAAGAGAGTGACGTCTATACTCCAAGGATCTGAACTTGTAACCCAAGGCACCGCTAAACAGAATTTCTGACATCTGTTTTACCTTTAACATTAATACAAACACGGTAGTCACCACGATAAATATATCAGTGTTTTATTCTACAAATAACATTTAACATTTTTAGCAATGAGTAAAACGAATGCTCCCTAACGAAGCACTAAGTTTATCCCGCAGACCTCTACACACACACACACACACACGCCCACCCAAGAAGTGGAACCACAGTCGGAGAAACACACAAGCAAGGGTTTGTGTTCAGCTCTTTAAGAGGCTGCTAAACGCAAGACCGTTGGCATTAGAATTGAACACATATTTACTCCAAAACGTGAGAATTTTAATAAGCGCTTAATAACTTAAAATCAGAATCCCACAACGTTGCCCCAAAATGTCGAGTTCCATTACTGATTCCCAAATACCTCCCAGATTTATTTTTATCTTTAATTAATACCTTTAATAAATACCTCCACACCGCTTACTTTCTAATCGCTGAAGTCATCTCTCATTTTAAATACTCCCCTTGTCCTATTTTCCCTACTCTCCCTGAGCAGGACTTCTCGTTTCTTCTCCGGAGCGCCGGCTCATCCCTCGAGGGGCCACGCTCCATCCTCGGCGGACGTGACAACAAAGACGAGGAGCGCCGGCGCCCGGTCCGAGAGCCCCCGCCGGCGGCGCGGCCGCGGGGACGGCCAGCGCTTCGGGTCCCCGAGGCGGGCAGCGCCCCCCAGCCGCACACAACGACAGCCCTAATTACAGTGCTGCCTGCGCCCCATCAGTAGCCTGCGCCGGGCCGGTCCCCACCCGGAGAGCAGCCAACCCTCGAGCCCGGCAAGTTTCCCTGGACCCCGGGCCGAGCCTCCGCGGCCCCCGCCCCCGGCGCGGCCCGGCCAGGGGTGGACGCGGCCCGCACCGGCGTCCCCGGCTCCGCCCGCCCCAGGCCCCGGATGTGACGGCACCGCCGCCCTCGGCGCTCGCCCCCCGGGACCGGCGTGGGGGATCCCGGACGGGGGTCTGGGGGAGGGGGTCCCCCGCCCCGCCAGTCACCACATACCCAAGTGAGAAGGCTCTCGCACAGCTCCACCCGCTCCACAGACTCCACGTTGAACATCTTCCCCGGCTGGGGCTTGGCAGCGCCTCCCCGCCTCGCCAGAAACCGCTGCCGCTCGTTCCGGGGCTGCGTCGGGGGTCCGGCAGCTGGCCTGGCCTCCGGCCCACCTCCTCCTCGGGCCCGGGCGCCGACGCTCGCCGGGAGCTGGCAGCGGCTCCCACACCGTCACCCCCGTGCCCCTCCTTCTCCTCTCACTCGGGCCCGCGCGCCCGCCGCGCGCTCCCGGCCCCGCCCTCGGCCCCACAGCCCTCCTCCAGAGCGCCGGCCAGGCCACAGCGCGGCCGCCGCGCCACTGCGCACAATCCGGCCGGCCGCCCGCCGCGCGCCCCGGCGCCGACCCGCTGCGTGTCGCGGCGCGCACGCGCACGCGCCCGGGCCTGGCGGCGGCCCCCGGACCCCTCGCGGAAGCTCGGCAGTGCGCGTGCGCGGTGCCGCACTCCACGTTAGAGAAGGGACAGCTAGTGGTTGTCCGGGAGGGGTAGCGGGGGCAGTCCCCGGAAATAATCGCTATTCTCAGTCACCGGGAATTGGCGAGGTATCCTCTGCGGTGGAGAGGTACGCGCCCCCTCCCTCCCCCCGCCGGGCCGCGGCCGGCCACGCCCACCCGGATCCGGGCTCGCGGGAGCCGCCGGCAGGGCTCCGGCGTGGGCGGGAATGCCCGGGGGTCGGCTCGGGGCTGCCGAGGCTCCTCGGGGCGCGGGGAGTCTCTGTCTCGGACCCCAGGGCCCCGCTGTCCTTCTGGAAGCCCGGGGCTAAGCCCCAGGGGCGCCGGCTCCCGTCCTCCTACCCCGGAGACGGTGGCAGGGCCGACGTGGCGGGCCTCTCGGTGGTTCTGGGTGGGCTTGGCCGGCGGTGAGGAGAGCCTGCCGCTCCTCCTGGGTCGCGTGGAGCCGCGACCCCCTGAAAAGTTTCAAGTAGGGAGAGGGTGTGCGCCAGTTCGCCCGTCCTTGAGGACCCCGACGGTTCCTGGGGCCTGGTTCTCCCAGTGCCGTGCTGAGAGCTGGCCTTCTTCCTTAGTGGCTAGGTGGATCGTCTGGAGCTCTCACGTTTTTAAAGGCCTGAATCTCTGCAGAATTACCGATAAATTTTTATGCGATATAACATATTCAAAAAAGTGCATACAACGGACATGTTTCAAGAGTAATTGATAATAAAACACCCATAAAAAATAAAGAACATTGCCGGTACCTCAGGAATTCCGCGCGCACCTAGTGTTCCTTTCTGAGCACAATTCCCTCCCTATACTGACTTTTATCATATTCACTTTATTGCTTTTCCTTGTAGCTTTACCTCAAATGTCTGCATGCCCAAACAGTATATTTTTACTTTGCCTGTTTTTGAACTTTTATTGAGTGGAATCGTGTTATTTTGTGGCTTTGAATTAATAGTAAATTTGTATATATCTATAGGTATTTTTCATTGCTGTCTAGTATTCCATTTTATGAATATAACAGTGTATCCATTATACTGTTGATGAGCATTTTGTTGTTCCACTTTGGGGCTGCTAAGAACTATACCTAGATACTAGTGCAAATGTAAGAGTTTCTTTAGGGTACAGGCTTGGAGTCCTAGGAGAATTGTTGAGTCGTAGGGTATGCATGCATAACTTTACCAGATAATGCCAAACTTTTATTTGGGGTGCAGCAAAGTTAACTTCCCAGGACACATCTTTACTTTGCTTTGCAGTTCATGGAGCACCCCCCCCCCTTTTTCCCATTAAGAGTAAGTTTTGTCATTGAGCATTCAGAACTGCAAAGACAGCATTGAGTTCTTTTTTTTTTTTGCTGAGGAAGATGGGCCCTGAGCTAACATCTATTGCCAGTCCTCCTCCTTTTTTTCTCCTTTTTCTCCCCAAAGCCCGAGTAGATAGTTCTATGTCATAGTTGCACGTCCTTCTAGTTGCTGTATGTGGGATGCCACCTCAGCATGGCTGGAGAAGCCGTGGCCTCCAGTAGCAGAACACACGCACTTAACTGCTAAGCCACAGGGCTGGCCCCCAGCATTGAGTTTTTACTGATGCATTACGGAGTACCAGTTAAGAGTTCACATGTGCTAATTTATCATTTTGTGAATGTAAAAAATCTTATCCAAAGTCTTCTCAGTGGTCTTCCTTTTAAACGTTCTTCCATACTCTAAGGGCAGAGAAACGTTTAGAAATGATAAATTTGTATCTCCCCTGCCTTTGTTTCCTGTAGGGGTGCCTCTGGATCTTTGTCAAACCAGAGTCCCTCCATGCCACACTGGGCTGTTTCTGTAGAATCCCTAGCACTGTGAGTGACCATTACCCTTGTTAGACATGTAAAGTTAGTAATAAACCTGACTCCCAGGCACTTTGTCTTTGGATGTGGAGGAGAACAAGATGCTAGCCTTTTCTGGAAGGACTGTGGTATAGTGAGCACCTTTACTCCACCTGCTCAGGTTTTCAAGGCTTTGACACCATTGACCTAAGCTGCCTTTTGTCAGCTTGACTGCTCATCCACAATGCATTTGTGCAGGATGTTGCAGTGTTCTTGAGGTTTCGTGCTGTAGCTCCCATTACCTTGGATGAAGGAAATTATATTAAAAGCCTCTTGGGGGCCGGCCCCGTGGCTTGGCGGTTAAGTGCGCGCGCTCCGCTGCTGGCGGCCCGGTTCGGTCCTGGGCGCGCACCGACGCACCGCTTCTCCGGCCATGCTGAGGCCGTTTCCCACGTACAGCGGCTAGAGGGATGTGCAGCTGTGGCATGCAACTGTCTGCTGGGGCTTTGGGGAAGAAAAAAAAAAAAAAAGGAGGAGGACTGGCGATAGATGTTAGCTCAGAGCCGGTCTTCCTCAGCAAAAAGAGGAGGATTGGCGCGGATGTTAGCTCAGGGCTGATCTCCCTCACCAAAAAAAAAGAAAAAAGGTTTCTTGGATGTGAGTAATTGTCTGCTGAAGCCATGTGGCCATCACATTTCTACATGAGCTTGGGTAAAAAGACCTTGAGTTTCTCCTTTGAAGTTATGGAATTTCCTGTATTTCTCTTATTTTTCTGTGAGCTTTCTTTCTTTTTTTTTTCTTCTGAAAGCCTTGAAAAAGACGGAAGAGAGCTGAGTGGAACTTGTAGCTGTTTCCTTACTCCAGTTAGTCGGAGGCTAGTCCTCATCTACAGTTGTGTATCAGAGTCAAGTAAGCATGGTGGTATCCTGCGTGACAGGGTCCCCAAGTTTATCCTGTCTTCCCAGGGAATACACACTGAGAGCTTTGATTAAAGACACTTTGAGATGCTACATAGTATAGCCGTGAGGACGGCATGGCTAAGTGCTGTCATGGTTCTGCTGATTCCTTGACAGTTGTCAATAATAGTAATCAAAATATTATAGCTTCCATTTGCTGAGAGCCCATAGGATGGGCCAAGCAATATGCTAAATGCTTTACCTTCATTATCTCATAAACTCTACAAAACAAGGCGCTTTTTTTTTTGCCAAAAAAGCAGACATTTGATATGTTTCAAATTAATTTTATGTATTTACGTATGAGGAAACTGAGAGCCAGATTTTACGTAAGTACACAGTTATCTGACTCCAAAGCTTATGCTTCTTCGATATGTTAAGCTATTCTCCAATAAGACAGCCAGCTAACCAATGACTAAGTCAAAGCTGGAAACCAGCTCCTCTTCAGGTTTCTATCAGTTAAAACACACAGCTTCCAAGATCTACAGTGTTTTGTTTCTATAAATCTCAAATAGTTAAAAACAGAGTACTAGTAACTCTTATTTTCATATTTGATGGATTTTATGAGATAGATTAGATACCACGTTCTGTCAATTTAATAACTTTATTTCAGGGTTTCAAGTAAGCAGCATTTAGCGGCCCCTACAACATGTAATATTCCCTGTGCACTGCTCAGGGGAATAAGATGTGGTCACTATGGGTGCCTCCCAGTGCCCTTCACTGTCATCTTTAGAAGGCACCATCGGGAAACTGAGGGTGTCTAGGTGGTAGGTAAGAATGGGACTGGAGACAGACATTTTGTTTTATCATATTTATTTTTTGTTTGTTTTTGGTTTTTTTGCTGAGGAAGATTCACCCTGAGCTAACATCTGTTGCCAATCTTCCTCTTTTTGTATGTGAGCCACTGCCACACCATGGCCACTGACAGACCGGTGGTGTAGGTCCGTGCCCAGGGACTGAGCCCGGACTGCTGAAGCAGAGTGTGCCAATCTTAACCCCTAGGCCACTGGGGCTGGCCCATAGACAGACATTTTAAATCTTTGAGCACTGAAGCCTAATTTTCATCTCTCAAGGGAGGAAGCAGGCACTGGCTTTTATTTTTATTGTTAAAGTAATACATACTTGGAAAGAATTCAAGCTATAGAACCGTATCCTGGGAAAGGTGAAGCTCTCCCAGTGCTGCTCCCCACTTGTAACCACTTTAACCTTTGGTATTTATCTTTCCTGACTTTTTTTCTATACCAAAAAAACTCTGAATCAGAGAATATGGTGGTGGAAGAAATTTAAGAAATCCTGAAGTCCAGCTTTTACATTTGCAGAAAATGGGAGGCCCTGAGAACTTAAGTGGTAGCAGAACTGGAGCTACACTGCAGGGCTGTTGGTGTGCACGCAGCAATGCTCGGCTTGAGCTGAGAGCCTGTGCCACTGGGCAAAATCAGCAGCACTGATCTGTTCTACACAGGTCCTGACTGTGAAAAGCAAAAGTTGGAGAACTGAAGTTCAGGTTGACTTTGGAATTCATTTTCAGGATTGAGGTATTGTGTTATCTCCTCAAGTAGAAAATTGTATTTCTTTTTATTGTTTATCCCCTGTAATCTGAGATCGGCCTCTTTCCAAACAGAAGAGGTGTTGTAATACCTCATTTTTTGAGCCACTGGCTCCTGCAGTTCCTTTTTTTACTCTGATTATAAGAAGAACTACTGGTGGGAGTTGAACTATTAAGGCCCCCACAGTAGGTCCGACACCATCAGTAGTTCTCTGTGTGGGAGCCCTGGGTTTAGCTGGGATTTCCATATGACAGGAAGATGCAGCTGACCTCTCTGTTCCTCTCAGCAGCTTATCAACAGTCTCCCCCTCCTCCCCTCTCTCTACTCAGGCACCTTGTTTGGTGATACCAGAATTTGTGGTAGTAGAAAGTAACGCTGCATTTCAACACCATTGGGAACTTCTGCTATAAAATGATGCAAATAACATATGGCTCTGAAATATTTCAAGTATCCTGGATCTCTGAGCTCTTGGAATTGTGCATGAAGCAGCATCTTAAGGCTGTACCCGTAGAAGTCAAATATCTCTCTCTATTTTTATACGGTAGAATATATGTAATTTGTACAGTAGAATTTGGTCACATTACCACTGATTGTACTTGGGAAGACGTAGGAACAAATGTAACCCATTTTTTAAAAAAAAGTACCAAGTAGTAAACTGTGTAAATGTGTACATAGGAGAAAAGCCCCGCCACTCTGTGAGACAGATTCAGAAATTAGAGGCTGGGAATCTTGACACAGGGGAGTTTGAGCCTATTCTCAGAGTGTCCTGGTATACGCCTTCATAATGGAGATTTGAAACCTGTCATTAGAAAGTTGCTGATGTATCAAGTGATTACTACGTGTAAAGCTGATGAAAGCCGCCTTTGATCTGTTTGTTTGCTTAAGTTTCTTCCATGAGGTGATTTTCTTACTAGCAGCCAGTTCAGATCCTTTTCAAAGGTGTTCGACTTTCACAGTCAAGTGACCTCCTAACAGAGACTCACCTGATTAATGATTGTATTGAATAAAAACTTTTTTCAGTGCGGTAAGTTACATAAATACAGAATTTTGTAATTGTGAATAGTCATATGTATGTAATTGAATATTTATTTCCTTTATTTCCCTTTAAGTGTCTTATAAGTCTTTCAACTTTCCTGTTTTGCCAGTAAAAAATATGAATAAATTTTTCTGAAAAAATATGAATTACCTGTGATATTTGGACACTGATGTGGTTGGGCTATCTTCCCTCATACGTATAGAAATTGGGTATTACCATTTTTCTCTAGTTTAGTGTATGGGAAGGAGAGTTTCATACCCTCCCTTTTCTCTTCATAAGGAAATGCAGCCTCAGAGTGATTCCATATTCCAGGCAGTTCAAAGAATTCTGAACCATAAGATGAGTTTATTCCCAGGTGAGGTTAATAGTTTTTCAAGCACCAGAATTTTCATTAATTCAAGTAGTCTTAGTGTAGATATAAATGTCTTCTAGCCTCAATGTCTTTTACTTTTCAAATTACTAACACGATAAGTAAGGCGAATCACTCTTATTTAAACATATATTTATTAGGTCTTACTGTGTACAGGGCACTATGCTAGGTAATATAGGAATATTTACAGAAGAAGACAATATACTTCCTTCCCTATCCATACATGGTAAATTCCATGATGCACATTCAGTGCCATGAGGGAGAAGAAGGATCTGATTTACTTGGAGAATTTATTTGGTATTCAAGAGTGGGAAAAGAGCAGTTGTTCAAGAGGAATGTCTTTTTTTCTTAAAGGAGCTAAGCTTGAAGAGGAAAGGGTATTTTTAAAAAATCTGCTTTAAAAGAATGTAAATCGGGGCTGGCCAGGTGGTGTAGTAGTTAAGTTTGCACTCTGCTTTGGCTGCCCGGGGTTAACGGGTTCGGATCCCAGGTGTGTACTGTCACACCGCTCATCAAGCCATGCTGTGGCAGCGTCCCATATACAAAGTGGAGGAAGATTGGCACAGATGTTAGCTCAGGGCCAGTCTTCATCACCAAAAAAAAAGTAAATGGATGATAAATTATAGTAATTGTTTTTCTTAAAAGAAATAGAATATAAATATAAATATGTCAGTTATATGTATATTGCTTTTATTAGCATATTTCATTTTCACTGTGTCATTTGTAACTTTCATCTTGTTTCTGTATCTTTTAGACTTGGAATGGCCAAATATCAAGGTGAAGTTCAAAGTTTGAAACTGGATGATGATTCAGTCATAGAAGGAGTAAGTGACCAAGTACTTGTGGCAGTTGTGGTCAGTTTCGCTTTGATTGCTACCCTGGTATATGCACTTTTCAGGTGAGACTAAAGGACAAAAGAATTGAAATCATATGTATTTCCAAGGCCACTGACTTTATCACTGCTTCTAGTAATGTTTAATACTTAATATGAAAAGCAAGTAATAGATCTCAGGAATTGTACATATTTACTAAGGTATTTTCTTTTCCCCTACACTCTAAATGCTACCTTATATTTTTCCTGTCATCAACTGTCTTAGTGGATAAAATTTAAATTTATCATCCATATTTTGAATAAAATGTTAATATTTTCTATAGGAGTATCACAGTTTAAAAATGTAATTTTCATAATTGAATCCATCACCTTGTAGGTGATATAATAAGTGCAAAATATTTTCAGTTTTTAAATGGAAAAACTGAGGCAAAAAAAAGAACTTGGACAGTATAGAGGGGATTAAGATTAGAATTAAAATTACTGTTATAGAACCTGGAATAATATTTAAAGGTCTTGGATGTCTATATACCAATAGACGGAGACTAGGTAATAAACTAGAAATTTAGGTGTAAACACATAGAGATAAGTAAAATTTTATATATATCATTGAAAACAGAAATGGACAAAAAAGTATAAAATAGAAAAAAGATTAATTTCAAAAAGTGCAGATCAGTGAGTTTCCTGTAAAAATTATAGAAAGGATTATTAAATGGAATGTGAATATTTAGAAAAAAATGGTGATTAAATTACTCTTTTACCTCTGCATGGCTAGTTTCTTATTAGGGTAATGTTATCTTGATTTCAGTAGCGTATTTTACACAGTACCTGGTGATACACTTACGAACATAACGGGGAACTGATGACTAGATGATAGCTGATTTAAATGAATTTACACCTGGTTGACAGGTTGTTCCCAGGAGTACTGACTAATGTTCGAAAGTAAACCAAGAAAGGAAGACACTGAATTGTTGCCAGGCTCTGCCCTTGAGCCTTTTCTACTCATTTCTATTAGCAACTGGGATGAAGAAGACATAAGAAGCATCCTAATTAAATTGTCAGTTGGGAAGGATAGCTAATGGTACAACAGAATCAAGATTCAAAAATGGCTCATTCCATACATCTGTGGTCAACTGGTCTTTGACAAGGGTGCCAAGACCTTTCAGTGGGGAAAGATTTCAACAAATGATGTTGGGACAACTGGATAGCCACATGCAAAAGAATGAAGTTGGGCCCATACCACATTATTTGCAAAAATTAACTCAAAATGGGTCAAAGATCTAAATGTAAGAGCTAACCTATGAAAATCTCGTAAGAAAACATAGGAGTAAATCATCAGGATTCTTGGATATGACACCAAAAGCATGAGCAACAAAAGAAAAAAACAGATAAATTGGACTTCATCAAAATTGACAACATTTGTGCTTCAAAGGACAGCATGAAGAAAGTAAAAAGACAATCTGCAGAATGGGAGAACATATTTCAAATCATATGTCTGATAGGCACTTGTATCTGAATATATAAAGAACTCAAAACTCAGTAATAAAAAGACACATAACCCAATTAATAAATGGGCAAAATATCTGAATAGACCTTCCTCCAAAGAAGATATGCAAATGGCCGATAAGCACGTGAACAAATGCTTGACATCAGTAGTCATCAGGGAAATGCAAATCAAAACCACAGTGAGATACAAGTAAATACCCACTAGGATGGCTTGAATCAAAAAGTCAGATAATAACAATTGTTGTTGAGGATGTGGAGAAATTAGAACCTTCATACACTGCTGGTGGGAATGTAAAAATGGTGCAACCACTTTGGAAAACTGTCAGTTCCTCAAATGATTAAAGATAGAGTTACCATATGACCAAGCAATTTCATTCCTAGATACACATACCCATGAGAAATGAAAACATATTTCCACACCCAAACTTGAACAGGAATGCTCATAGCAGCATTATTCATAATAGCCAAAAAGTGAAAACAACCCAAATATCCATCAGCAGGTGAATGGATAAACAAAATGTGGTATATCCATACAATGGAATATTATTCAGCTATAAAAAGAAATGACATACTGATACATGCTACATCATGGATGAAACTTGAAAAACATGCTAAGTGAAATAAGCCAGACACAAAAGGCCACATCTGAATCTGTTCATATGATTGTCCACAATAGGGAAATCTGTAGAGATAGAAAGTGGATTAGTGGTTGCTTAGGACTGGGGTGGCAGGTGGGGGTATAGGAGGTGATAGCTAAAGGGTATAGGATTTCTTTTCAAGGTGATGAAAATGTTCTAAAATTGACTGTGGTGATGGTTGCAGATGTCTGTGAAACCATTGAATTGAACCTTCTAAATGGGTAGATTGTATGGTGTGTGAATTATATCTCAATAATTATAAAATAAAAAATGGGTCATGACTAGGCAAATACAAATGAAGTATCTGCTCTTTACCTGTTAAGAATGGGATGCAGATAGAACTTTATTTTCACGTAAAAGTCTCCGTGATAAATTGTTGAGTGAGAGACACATCACAAAACCATAAGTCAAGTAGCCGATTTTGTTTAAAAATTTTTATAAGATTAATTTTATTTTAAAATATTTTTCTTTTCCATTATTTGTTTTTCTAATTTCTCTACTATGGATATTTATTACTTGTATAATAAAAGTCTTTTCCCCACAGATTGGAATGATGTGAAACTGAAAGTTTCTATTTAATAAGGCAATTATATATCGTAAATGCCAAACACTTAACAGTATTAGGCTGCATTAATCAAAATACCCAGATAAATGTCACTTTTGGATTGTATTCAGTTTGGGTCAAGAATTTTAAAATGGAAAACATTCAGGGGAGGTTATCAGAATGAATAAAGCTACGGAAACAAATCATATAAAAATGCTTGAAGGAACTGGGGATATCTAGCTTAGGGAAAAAGACGAACATAAAAGCTGTCTTTAAATATGATGAGGGCTTGTTTTGTTGAAGCAGAATTAGATTTATTCTGTGTAGCTCCACGGGCAGAACGAAGGCCAATAGGTGAAGATAAATAATGAGATTTGGGCTCAACTTAAGAAATAATTTTTCAAATTATATAAGGTGCTCCCCATTACTTGGTCAGTGTTTTGAATCTGTCATATGGTTGGGTGGGAGGTCAGTTTAAATTCCTGTCCCTCTCTTCACATTCAGATTCAATTGGCAGTTGTAATCCTGTTACTTCAACTGAAGTAATCAATTAGTGATGAGTTGTGGGAGGAGTAGCATGCATAGTTTAAAATTCAAGCAAAGGAACCTTCTGTCTCTTTCCTGTAATTTCTTTGATATTTTTAGTCATTATAATTAATTCTTTCTTTTGTATTGTGGTAACATATACATAACATAAAATTTACCATTTTAAATGTACAATTCAGTGGCATTAAGTACATTCACAGTGTTGTGTAACCATCACCACTATCTATTTCCAAAACTTTCTCATCATCCCAAACAGAAACAGTACCAATTATAATTCCCTCTCCCTCCTCCCCATCCCCTGGTAACCTTTATTCTACTTTCTGTCGCAATGAATTAGCCTATTCTAGGTAACTCATAAAGTAGAAGCATGCAATATTTGTCCATTTCTGTCTGGCTTATTTCACTTAGCGTAATGCTTTCAAGGTCTGTCTATGTTCTAGCATGTATCAGAATTTCATTCCTTTTTATGGCTGAATAATATTCCATTGTATGTATATACCACATTTTGTTTATTCAGTCATCTGTTAATGGACATTTGGGTTGTTCTCACCTTTTGGCTATTGTGAATGATGCTGCTGTGAACATTGGTATTATAGGGATCTGAGTCTCTGCTTTCAATTAGAATTGCTAGATCATATGGTAATTCTATGTTTAACTTTTTGAGGAACCTCTAATCTGTTTTTCAGAGAGGCTGCCCATTTTACATCCCCCTAGCAATGCATGAGGGTTCAATTTTCTCTACATTCTTGCCAAAACTTGCTACTTTCTGTTTTTTTGATGAGTCATCCTAATGGGTGCGAAGTGATATCTCGTGGTTTTGATTTGCATTTCACTAACGACTAATGATGTTGAGCATCATTTCGTATGCTTATTGGCCATTTGTTTGCCTTCTTTGGAGAAATGTCTAGTCAAGTCCTTTGCCCATCTTTGAATTGAGTTGTTTGCTTGTTTGTTTTTGAGTTATAGGAGTTCTTTATATATTCTTTATATTGCACAAAAGTTTTTATTTATTTTTTTGCGAACTGGGTTCGGCACAGTGTTGTGTTTTTTTTTTTTAAGTTTTTAATTTTGATGAAGTCAAGTTTATCTGTTTTTTTGTTGTTGCCTGTGTTTTTGGTTTCATTAAAGAAATCATTGCTAAATCCAAGGTCATAAAGATTTTCTCCTGTGTTTCCTTCTAAGATTTTTATAGATTTAGCTCTTAAGTTTAGGTCTTTGATTGATTTTGAGTTAATTTTTGTATATGGTATGAGGTAAGGATCCAAATTCATTCTCTTGCATGTGGATTTCCAGTTTTCCCAGCACCATTTGTTGACAAGACTCTCCTTACCCCGTTGAAGGGTCTTGGCATCCTTGTCAGTTGACCACATATGTGCGAGTTTACTTCTGGTCTCTGTGTTCTGTTCCATTGGTTTATGTGTTTATCCTTATGCCAGTACCACACTGTTTTGATTACTAAGTTTTGATATCAGGAAGTGTGTGTCCTACAACTTTGCTCTTCTTTTTCAAGATTATTTTGGCTATTTGGGGTCCCTTGAGATACCATATAAATTTTAGAATGGGTTTTTCTGTTTCTGCAGAGAATGCTGTTGGAATTTTGATAGGGATTGCATTGAATCTGTAGATAGATCACTTTGGGTAGTATTGACATCTTAACAATACTAAGTCTTCCAGTCTATGAACATTAGGTGTCTTTCCATTTATTTGTGTCTCCTTTAATTTCTTTCAGCAATGTTTGGTAGTTATGATTCATTTCTTTTTAAATCTTTTTTATTTGTTCTTTCCTTCTTGAGCTATTAGTAAGTAGCTGCCATTTGTTGACATACCAGAAGCCAGTCTGGTATGCATTTTAAAGTGGTATGCAATTTAACCTATCAACCACATACTTTTGCACATTTGTAAACTTTGATTCAAACTTTCTTTCTTGACCCAGGGTCTGGGTATCATTTCTTTCCTCATATCAGAGGTTCCTGGCTCCTTTCCAGGGCCACGTATAACTTCACCGGTTTGATAGTTTTGGTTTCTTCTTTCAAAGAACAAGAAGGACCATAAATCGTTGGTAAATACAATAACAACAACAAATGTACTTTGGTTCTATATTAGAGCCACTGTTTTCCTTGGCATCTTACTTTAGACCTGCTTAGTGTCAAATGCCCTGTCATTTTCTTGTAGCTAAGGTGATCATATGTTCCAGATTTTCTAATCTAGCTTTCAGTCTATCTTAATTTATCCCATTGTTTTCTAAATTTTTGGTTCTGTACTAATAGTTGCCAGTCATTTAATTACCTGAGCTACAGGCCGTGTTCAGCATCTTGGGCTGTTTGTTCTTATTCTTTGGCTATATATATATATTTTTTGTTGTTTTTTTGTGAGGAGATCAGCCTTGTGCTAACATCTGCCAATCCTCCTCTTTTTTTGCCGAGGAAGACTGGCCCTGGGCTAACATCCGTGCCCATCTTCCTCCACTTTATATGAGACGCTGCCACAGCATGGCTTGCCAAGTAATGCATCAGTGCGCACCCGGGATCCGAACCCGCGAACCCCGGGTCGCCACAGCGGAGCATGCGCACTTAACCGCTTGCGCCACTGGGCTGGCCCCTCTTTGGCTGTATTTTCACTTTTCTAATACTCTACTACCAGATTTAAGAATCTTATATCTTTTATGTAAAGAAACCAAAAGAAAGACCTTCCAGTCACATGGTTTATATCTATACTTTAAAAAGTCATGACTATCTTTTTCCAGTGAAAAGGGAATGGTTTTCCACTGTCAAAAATGGAGAAATGCCACTTAGCTCGGTATTTACTGGTATTTAAATGAGATGGTTCCGGTGTTGTTCCTTGATAAATTATTTTCACCATAGAGTAGCTTACTTTCATAGATCATTTTTTCAATCACAGGAATATAGCATTTTACAATAAATAATCCACCAAAATTTAAGGTGTTTAAACAGAGTTCAAGTAGTTTCATTGTATTTATGTTGAGCTTGTGATTAGATATTTGACTTAAATTGTTTTTATGTCCACTCTGAACTAATGGTTATATTTTGTCAGCTTTCTTTTCTAAAATTTGAATTTTTTACTAAAAATTAAATATTCGTAGGATGGATTTCTTTAATTTTCCCTATCCCGTTAGAATATTGATTTAGAGTTCTTATCACTGTTGGATATTGGTTCACCTGGAGAATAAAGACTCTTCTATAGAGTAAAACTGGGATTGTATGCACTTAAAATTATTGCTGTTAGAGGTTTAAATTTAGAAAAACTTATACAGCCAAATGAAATTAAGCTGATATCTTTACCCCTCCGTACCAACCTAGCCACCACTTCTAATTTCAATACTCACGTCTTATCCCATCCTTTTATATCAGCCACTAACTTCTTACCTTGGATTCTCCATTTAAATCGTTAATGTTAAGATACTAGTGGAATGTTAGGTTTTGGCTTCTCTACATTATGTAATTTTAGTTTTTGTTTTTCTCTCTTCCCCTCTCCTCACAGGTGAAAAGTTGGGACAAAGACCTAATTAGATATGGAAAAGTGTTCAAATGTATAATATATAGAATTATATAGCTGCTTATTTTGAAGGAATTTTACAAAAGAAATAAATGTGTTGTTTTTTATATTATTTGTGTCTGCAGTTTCATTAAATCCTCAAGTACTAGACCTCTGGATTTCATCATTTGCCAGTTAAACCTGAAATGAGCTGATAATCAGTGATCTCAGAATAGCCTGGAATCTTCAGTCCTGGAACTGGAGTACAGTCATATGCCGTCATTTACATTTAAGTTACCAGTAGAACTAGGTTGAAAATTAGACCCTTAAAGAAAACTGATTCATCTGACAATATTTTATATTCAAAGTTTATTCTGTTTTATTCAACAGAAATGCACATCAAAACATTCACCCAGAAAACCAAGAGCTAGTGAGGGTGCTTCGGGAGCAACTTCACTCAGAACAGGTACTGTTGTTATATAGACATGCATTTATGTAAGAGCAGATGTTATTACTCCCCTCGCATAGGAAATTGTGAGGAAGCATTAATAAATTACCTTTTGGAAAAGTAAAAAATGGGCTTCTTTTCTGCTTTAAGTTACCTTAAATTATTCTATTGATTGTATATTTTCAGATTAGGCAAATGACTAGTCTTAACATATTCAGATGTTTTCATGAGTTGTTTTTTAACTTGCTTTAAAAGACTGCAGTTTTCCTATTATTTACTCGTGAGAAAATAATTGCTAATTGGCTTTAATGAAAGGTAGTGGAAAAACTATTCTTTCTAACATGTTTTCCCCTAAGACCTACACGGAAATGACTATAAGGGGTGGCTTTTTTTTTTCCTTTTCTTTTTCTTCAATGGTAAAAAGTTAACAAAACTAGTTAGGCAAAGACAAAAACTTTTCTCCTGTGCCTCTTCTTTGCTTTTAACCAGATGGACTCTCTAAGAACCAGAAATGTAATACATTTTATAAAAGCTGCATTAAGTAGGATATTGTACATCTTCATGCCAACACAACTAACATCAAAAAACAAAAATTAAAAATTGATTTCCTAGCTACCAAACTTTAATTCCAAAGAGGGTTTTATAATTTATCCATTCACCAATATTTATTGAACATCTGTCATACACCAGACACCGTTGTAGGTGTTGGGAATTCAATCATGAACTAAACAAACAAGTATTCCTGCCTTTGTATGACTTAAATTCATTGATGCAAAAAATAGTTTAAGCATATTAGTAGTACTCTGTTCCAGAGCTATTGTTATCAATAATTCATGCTGGGATAGTTTTTGTAATTTACAAAGTTGTTTCACATACAACTATCTTGTTTAATCTTCAAACATGATAAGTAAGGCAACTATTATCTCCATTTAACATATTAGATCCCTAAGATTTGATTAAATTCACACTAGGATTACATGAATAGATCTAGCTATCCAGGAGTCTCAGATTGAGGTGGATCTTCCAGATTTCTTTGCACCACTCTCCCATTCATCTACCTCACACCTGCCTCAGGCATGACATGTAGTTCTAGTTAGAATAAAGCTAGAGACTTAGCCTATTCTGTGCTGTCCTATATGGCAGCTACTAGCCACATGTGGCTATTTAACTTGAAATTAAATAAAATTAAGTAAAATTAAAAATTCAGTACTTGAGTCACACTAGCCACATTTAACGTACTCAATAGCCACATGTGGCTAGTGGCTACCATATTGAACAGCACAGATAAAGCTTTCCATTCTTGCATAAAGTTCTGTTGGACAGCACTGGTAATTGGGTTTTTGTCAATTTCCAAAGAAGAATAATGAAGAGAAAAGGTAGAGAGGGGGACATTAAGTGCTGTATGTTTTTCTTTTTTGCACCATTAAAAATGACATAAAAGACTATAGCATCAAGTTGTGACTTTGGCTTATAGAATATTCTAGTATTTTAGGACTGTTTTAGGACACAGAGGATTTTAGTCATGGTTTATTAATTTTGGGTGACAAAAATCTTTGATTTAGTTTACAATTAAGAATAGCTCAGGGCCGGCCCCAGTGGCCTAGAGGCTAAGGTCAGCACCCTCTGCTTTGGCGGCCCAGGTTCGGTTCCTGGGCGTGAAGCTACACCACTCGTCGGTGGCCATGCTGTGGTGGTGGCTCACATACAAAAAGAGGAAGATTGACAACAGATGTTAGCTCAGGGCGAATCTTCCTCAGCAAAACAAAAAAGGATAGCTCATATTTAGCAATTTGATACTTTTTTTTGGATAATTTGATATTTTTAATGCCAGCTACTTTGTTTTATAAGATGTGTGCTGGGTGCTGTAAAAACAGCTTTTGTTAAGTGTTTTAAAAGATACACATTCGGTACTAGTACTACATAATTCTCCAGTTCCTGGGGTCTTACTCAATGAGTCCTACAGATGAAGTCCTCGTCCTCACAGCACTCACGCTCTAGTGGGTTCTTTGATATCTAGTACAATCACAACAGTGATATAACTGAGAAACATTAAAATTTGGTAATCTGACCACGTGAAGGATTAAGTTCAAGTTACCAGTGGTCTTAAATTTTTCTACTTCCCAAATGGCCAATTATTCTTCTGAAAGTTTAATTCTGATCTCTTGTGAGGTGCAGCATACACGCAACACTTGCTGGGAATGTATGAATGAAAACGATGTTAAAAATGAGAGAAAGCTAATACTTGGGAAATGGTTTGACATTTCTTATTCTTCAGTGTATGCATTAGCTCAGCCTTGTGTTACTCAGAATAACTTACTCTAATGGAGTAAAAGAGAAACTCCTGAGTTCATCTAGGTTTTTATCTTTAAACTGTGTTCAGGAAGGAGGATAGAGACCATGCAGTTTAAATAAAACACGAATATAGCTTCATAACTTTATCAAACTTATACGACCTTAAACTGTCACACATCTAAAATTTGGTGAGGATTACACAGTATTGACTGTGTTCTTAAGTATAATTTCACATAAAGATAATTGTGGAAAGCCTGTGTGTGTCGCGTATAAACATATACACATGTTTTCTCATCAGGATGCGCCGGCTGCTGCTCGACAACAGTTTTACACTGACATGTACTGTCCAATCTGTTTACATCAGGCCTCCTTCCCTGTTGAAACAAACTGTGGACATCTTTTTTGTGGTAAGCAAACAATAATATACTTGGTAAAAAGTGACGATTTAGACTATGTGTGTGGGGGCCGGCCCCGTGGCTTAGCGGTTAGGTGCACGCGCTCCGCTGCTGGCGGCCCGGGTTCGGATCCCAGGCGCGCACCGCTTCTCCGGCCATGCTGAGGCTGCGTCCCACATGCAGCAACTAGAAGGATGTGCAGCTATGACATACAACTATCTCCTGGGGCTTTGGGGGGAAAAATAAATAAATAAATAGACTATGTGTGTGCACAGGCTGGATTCCTAATTTTCTCTTTGGCACATTTTGTATTTCGTGAATAGGGTAGATTGCTTCTGATATCCTGCTCTACTTGTCAGCCACTTTTATTTAGTGTCTGTGGGTTCAGAGATTTAAAAAAACTAGTTATTCAACTTCTCATTAAACAGAAGTGTGTTTCTTTGAATAGTAATTCAAGTATATCAATACCATGCGGGCTTCACTGAATCCCTCATTGTTCATCACCTTTTGGTAGTTTCATTGATTATTCATCTTTCCCAAGGCAGGAAGTTTCTTCTCTCAAGGACCCTGCCCAAGACCTTCCCTTAGCTCTGCTACCTCTTTTTCACTCTGAGTCAGGACAGAAGTTCTTAGCCTCTCTTTCTTCATGACCTCAAGAGGTTTGGTAAGGGAGAATGAGAAACCTAGAGCATGTAGTGGGACAAAAAAGGAATGTTGATGTCGCTTACTTAGTTTCAGTAAGGGATGCTTTCTAACCCTGGTCGTTTTTCCTGACCCTCCGGAAAGATTTCTTAGGGAATAATGAGATATCATACAGTCCTTGCTTGTTATGGTCATACGAGATTGGGGACAGTTAGTTATTACATGCCTACTATGCGCTGGACACTTAACAACTTCATCGCATCTGACCCCGTAGATGAGGAAAGTGAGGCTCAGAGATGTTAAGAAATTTTACAAAGGGTAACCCAGCTGCTAAGGGAAAGAGCCAGGTTTTAAACTTAGGTCTCACCTCAAAGCCAATGCTGAAGTCTTTGTGAATGGTGGCTTATACAACTACCCTCTACTTAAGATTTAGCCAATCACTCAACCTATTTTTTATTGGTAGTATTTCTTTCCATTTGAACAGCTGTATTCAAGATAGGGTTCTAATTGCTCCCAAAATGTACTCAATTTCCATATAAAGACTAATTTAAAATGTAGTATACAATGATCCTATAAATTGCTTTCTCCTCTTTGTATCTTTTGTCTAAGATTCATTATATAGAATTCTTCGTTGTGTAATGTTATAATTTATACTGTTGGGAATGACATAAGTATTGGAAATCCATACCATGCAATGCAGGGTTTTCTACACCTAGTGCTCATTTAGTAAGTACTGACTAATCCCGTTATTGCCTCATCCGTTAATTTCAACCTCTGCCCTAAGGTTTTTGCCTAAGCAGATAACAAATTATAAAACACTATTTCAGTGTTTATCTTTAATTATCTGATGGAAATGCTAATGAGCAGCAAAATAATGAAAGATCAGACTGGGAGAATTAAACGGCCATCAGAGAAAGCAGATACTTTTCCCCCTTTCAGACCTCTGGTAGATACTCCTAATCAATTTGATGCTCTTTTTCTGAGTCTGGACGTGGCCTCAGCCATCCTATAACGCAGGACTGCAGGCAGGTGTTAGGAATCAGTGAGGTTTGGCAGACAAGATGAACTTGATTTGCCAACCCAGGCTTAGGTATTTCACCGAGTGCATAACCCGGTCCACTGAAAGATGGCTGTATCGTGTTCTTGGTTTTACCTCTGGGACTGAGGTAATAGGGTAGATTGCTTCTGATATCCTGCTCTATTTGTTAGACACTTTTATTTACTGTCTGTCTCTAGGTTCAAAAGTTAAAGAAAAAACTAGTTATTCAAATTCTCACTAAACAGAAATGTGTTCCTTTGAATAGTAGTTCAAGTACATTGATGCAGTGTGTACCAAGAGCACTTGAGGGCCGGCCCCATGGCTTAGCGGTTAAGTGTGAGCACTCCGCTGCTGGCGGTCTGGGCCCAGATCCTGGGCGCGCACCGACGCACCGCTTCTGCGGACATGCTGAGGCCGTGTCCCACATACAGCAACTAGAAGGATGTGCAGTTATGACACACAACTATCTACCGGGGCTTTGGGGGAAAAAATAAATAAATCAAAAAAAAAAAAAGAGCACTTGAGCTTAGTAGTTCCTATACATGGAACGACAGCTCTGTTCGTTTATGGTGAGTTGAGAATAACAGCGACAGACTTCACCTTGCTTGCATTCATAACCCACATTATTTTATTTAATTCTCCAGCAGTTTTATGAGGTCTTATTCCCATTGTACAAATAAACACATTTAGAGAGATTGTGCCCCAGATTAAAGTCTTGGAGTCATCTCTCCCACCATCCTATTTAGGTGGATCTCTCTTTTTAAAGAGGGGGAAAGTTGAGGAAAAGGGAGAACATCAAGCATATCATAGCAGATGTGTGTGAACTGAAGTGTCTGATTGCTGGACCCTAGCTTCTCAGTGCAGGCAAGTGGTCGTTCCATAATTTGCAAAACAAGGACACCTATACCCCAGTTTGTGGAAAGAGATGTGGGATTAAATAACTTATGTCAAAACACACTGAACTTTTGGGTGAAAAGGAAATAGATAAATCTAAGGCACCATTACAGATGGTAATAATAATACTAACAGATTTATAAGTTGTGCTTTTATATAGTTTCTATACGAAATTGGATTGCTCAAAGAACTTAATAAATATTATCTAATTAACGCAGCACTCTGAGAGGAGGAAAAGAGATGAGATAAAGATTGTTTAGTTTTTAAATTCATCTTCAAACTGTTGAGCCAGTTTCTTTCCACAGTCACTGTAATGTCCCATTTGGACGGCCTGTGCTTAGCCGTTGGTTTGCTCACCGGTCTCCTCACACACCATTTATTTCTGCCTCCACGTTGCTCTTGCTGTTCATAGAACCTGGAGCATCCTCCCCGCTATTTTCTGCCTAAGTCTTACCTCTGCTACAAAGTTCAGTTCAGATCCTTTCTCCTCTGCAAGTTACTCTAATGCATCCCAGAGAGTTCTCCCTCTGTGCACTCCTTTTGTACTGAGTTAATATTACACAATTCAAGATGTAATACCTTCTGATTGATTTGAACATGTCACCTGGGTCTCCTCAATTTGATTGTCATTGCTTGTTCTGAATTCTGGACATTTATTTGATCTGGAGGAATCAGCATAGGGAACACAGGAGGGCTAAGCTAGGTTGCTCCAGCAAGAGTAAGACTACAGAGAAGATCCTGGGGGCTGAGAGAGACAGGAAGCACTTGGTTCAGATTCACAGTGGGACCTGGGTGGTCCGAGAAACAGGTGTCCTGCAGAGAAGAAAACAAACTGGCTCCTTAAACATCACACGGTATTTAAAAGTATTCCTTCTTCGTTTGTTCCTGGTCTGAACTTGAGTGCTTATTCTCTTAGTTCACCAACCACTTTTCGAGGTCTATAAGCTCTTCCTTTAGGCTGTGTTTAGCTGTTTTGCTGCTCATGAACACCTTAAGCAAAACCAAATACTTCCAGTTCTAAAGTTGATTCAGTTATTACACTGGATGATAAACTTGATCAGGGCAGAGAGCATGTAATCTCTGTGTCCTCTGGTTCCTTGCTTATACTGCTTAATTGCTGTTAGTGATGTTTAAGTAACTTGGCTTTCTAAACTCTTAAAAAAATAGAAGTTGTATTTTTGTAACATACGTACCAAATTTGGAACAGAAAATTTATGCTGTGATTTGTTGATTGTCATATTTACAATGATGTTTAATTACTGTTTTATTTATTTTACATAGGAAATGCAATATTTTTTTTCTTTTTTTTTTTTATTGATGTTTTAATGGTTTTTAACATTGTGAAATTTTGGGTTGTGCATTTTTGTTTGTCCATCACCATATATATGACTCCCTTCACCCCTTGTGCCCACCCCCCACCCCCACTGCCTGCCCCTGGTAACCACAGTACAGTTTTTTCTGTCCATGTGTTGGTTTATATTCCACATATGAGTGAAAGACAAATACAGTGTTTGTCTTTCTCTTTCTGGCTTATTTCACTTAACATAACACGCTCCAGGCCCATCCATGTTGTTGCAAATGGGACGATTTTGTCTTTTTTTATGGCTGAGTAGTATTCCATTGTATATATATATACCACATTTTCTTAATCCAATCGTCAGTCGAGGGACACTTAGGTTGCTTCCACTTCTTGGCTATGGTGAATAATGCTGCAATGAACATAGGGGTGCATAAGCCTCTTTGGATTGTTGATTTCAGGTTCATTGGATAGATTCCCAGTAATGGGATGGCTGGGTCATAGGGCATCTCTATTTTTAAGTCTTTGAGGCCTCATAGCATTTGAAGCAGTTAATGCATGCTTACTTTTGATTGTGTAAAAATGTCTGTCTTAGCTGGTAGTTTAAATAAAAATATTTTCCAATGGCTGGGAGTTGTTATTAGATTTGAATTTGTCAGCAACTAGAAGGATGTGCAGCTATGACATACAACTATCTACTGGGGCTTTGGGGAAAAACAAATAAATAAATAAATAAATAAATAAATAAAAGATTTGAATTTGTCTGAAGAGTTGGTTGGGTGAAGTAAAAAATATTTTAAAATAAGGTGATACCGTTAAAATATTTCAAATCTTTGAAACTTTCTGAGGATACGTGGACTTTAAAACATCAGTATTAATGTTCTTTTTTCCCATTAGGTACCTGTATTATTGCGTACTGGCGATATGGTTCATGGCTGGGGGCAATCAGCTGTCCAATCTGTAGACAAACGGTAATGTTTGTATCCAGAAAGCATCATTTATGCTAGTTCATTTTGTAAATTTTTATACTTTTGTGTCTAACTTTTGAATTATTTTGATATTTTCACCAGAACTTCATTTATCCAAAGCTTCTATGATGTTACTCCATTATTTTTTTTTAAATGTCTTTAAGACACCTCAAAAAAAGGGAATTCCCTTTGAAATCCTTCAGTTGTAGTAAAAAACAACCGGTAAAGGACTCCTCCCCCAAATCCCAGTTAAGTCTTTGTTGTAATACCAGCAGAGGAATCACTGAACTTAATCACACTTAAGCAAATATCCCCTACATATACTTCTTTTGAAAAAAATTGTTTTTCCTTTTTAATTTATTTTAATTGATTTTGTTTTATTTTTTTTTTTTTTGGTGAGGAAGACTGGCCCTAAACTAACAGCTGTTGCCAATCTTCCTCTTTTTGCTTGAGGAAGATTGTCCCTGAGCTAATTTCTGTGCCAGTCTTCCTCTATTTTGTATGTGGGTCACTGCCTCTGGCTTGATGAGTGGTGTGTAGGTCTGCGCCTGGGATCCGAACCCGTGAACCCCGGGCCGCCAAAGTGGAACGTGCAAACTTAACCACTATGCCACCAGGCCGGCCCCTTTAATTTATTTTTAATCTGCCCTTCTCCAGTGAGGGTCCAGATAGCTTTAAATGATGAATAATGATTTTTTTAAATGTCCCTTTTGGAGACATAATCACATTGCATTATCCAGGACAGATTAGACTATTGTAGTTGGTGTAGAGGCTACCTCAGGAGGGAGGCAGTAAGTTTTATAAATATATATTGAAGACTGAAATGTCAGCACAGATGAGATGTGCCAAATTTTCTCAATTTCTTTGACAAACTGGAAAAATAAAATACTGAAAAACCTGAGGAGCTGAAGTTCTTAGTTTTTTAATTAGTAAATTTAGCAAAATAGGACATTCTATCAGTTGTATACAGTTTTTCATAATTTATTTTATACTTATTTTATTTTTCATTTAAAAATATATACCTTTCTGATAACAAGTTATGAACTCGTAAAAAGACAGCATTTCCTTAGGAAGTCTTCAGTGTGCAAAGTGAAGTTCTGCAAAGGACAGAGAACTTCCAGGTAAAGACATCAAGCTGAATGCGTATATCTTCTTGTGCTCCCTCTCACAACCCCACTGAAACAACAGTAAAGGACATTTTATGAAGGCATAACCCACAGAGAGCAAAAAATAAAATAAAATGATAGAAGAGGTGATCATTTTTCAAAAATTCTTTGTAAAATATAACAGACATACAGAAAAGCACACAAAACAAAGTACAGCTCACTGAGTTATCACAAAGCAGCACTTGAGTGTCAATACTCAGATGAAGACACAAAAGCTGGCCAATAGCCCCAGATCCTCCCAGGACCTTCCCAACCTCCACCCTGCTCCCTCTCTGAGAGGTAATGGCTGTCTGACTTGTATGATGAGTATTTCCTTGATTCCCTTTATAGTTTCATGATCTTAGCTTGCACCTCTAAGATTATTGTTTAGTTTTGCCTGATTTTTGGAATTTATATAAACAAAACCATATAGGAGGTATCGTTAAACATATATACACATGTGTGCACATACACACACACACACACACACACACACGTATATATACCTTTCAGCCTTTGTTCTGGCTATCCACTTCCCCCCACCACTGCTTTCTTTTTTGATACAGAGAGGGAAGTTCAGGTCTTTCTCTTCTTTCTTTCTTGCTTCTAGATTTCCAAATTTGGCCTCTTTCACATTTGACTTTTTATTGCATGGTCAGGAGGAAAATTGATTTTTTTTTATACTGCCTCTCTGCTGATTTGATGTGTGACACTAGGCAGTCAGCACTGAAGCTTATTTGCCAATAGCACCTCTTATCATCTTAAGCTATTGGCCAGCATCACTGAGACAGGCCATAGGTCTTACATTAAAGAATTAGTTCCGCCACCTATCTCTTCTTGGCTCTACCAAGGCTTTTCATAGGGCATATATATAGAGAGTAGCTTATGGTGTCCTTTGGACCACCCATAAATTGGCTAGAGGCTAGAAAGGTGGAGATACAGTTGTTTTAATGTAATAGCTTTTGGTTCCTTGACTGTAGAGTAATTTATCCTGGAGGCAAGACAAGTGGCAGGTCCCTGCTCCACCTCCGGTTTCACTGGAAATCATAATGCACAGGCTGCGGCCTCTGACTGGAGCACACTCACCACTTCTCTCCTGAATGCATACACTAACACACCAATGGGCCTACCTGCATTTCAAGGGCTAGCTTAAGTTTCAAGCTTTCTGGACACCCCAGGCAGAAGAAGTCCTTACTCTCAAGCATCAGTACAGTCATGTGCCACATAACAACGTTTGGTCAATGATTGACGGCATACATGACGGTAGTCCCATAAGATTAGTACCATAGAGCCTAGGTGTGTAGTAGGCTAGACCATCTAGGTTTGTGTGAGTACACCCTGTGATGTTCACACAATGACGAAATCGCATAATGATGCCTTTCCCAGAACACAGCCCCGTCATTAAGGACAGATGACTGTACAACACCTACCACTGGGCCTTAGAACAGGCTTTTGAACAGGTCTGCCTCCCCTTCTGTCTTGGGTATTATGACCACCAAGGGGCAAGGCCGTGTCTTCATTTTTTGTATATCTAGCACTCAGCGTGGCCCCTGGCCCACAGGAGGTGCTCAATTAGTATTTATTAGGAGAATGCATTTTTATTAACAAATTTGTTAAGAGATGGCTGCACCTGCTCTTTCTGCCACCTGCTGCTCTTAGTCACTCCTCTTTGGAGCTGTGCGGAAAGCGTCTGAGCAGTGGGCGGCCCTGGTTTTACAGCTGAATGGAGGAACGATAAAAACAGCTAGATGACTTAAACCTGAATCTGTCACTACTCCTTCCCGTTTTATCTCATTGCAGAGCTCATCAGTGACCCTTTTCTGTAGTGGCTGTTGTAGTTTAAAATGTGCATGTCTTTCGAGGTCCTGTCATCTCCTGATTACCTGTGTGTGGTCCTGGGGGACCTGTGTTCCCCCTTACCTCTGCCACAGGAGAAACCGGGGACGTCTTAGGTTAGACGTACAACAGTATCGAGAGGGACCTCTGTGGCTGTGGTAGCGACGGGTGCCTGAGAGCCAGTCCCTGCAGGAACTTGACCGCTGTGTCGTGGGTGGTAGCTTTCAAAGGTATTTCAAATACCAGTGAGGGTAAGGACTCATGATTGTGATACCAAAAAAGAAATCCCTAATTTTTCTCTCTCAAACTGATAGGTATATATTTTTATGTCACTTTGCTCCTGAATGTTTTCATCATTCCGATATCTTCAAATATGTGTTAGCCCATACAGAGAACTACTGACTTTATCCCTGGTGTGGACTGGAAAATATTAGAACCAGTGTTTGGATAAGGTACCATTTTATTTCATAGGATTTCAAATTACATTTTTCATCGGATTTTATTGTAATGCAATAATAACTTACTCCCCCTCGTGTTGCCTTTATTAAAAGAAATGAATGAAAACATAAATTCAGAAGCTTTTCTCATTCTATTGAATAATAATACAAAATGACAAAATTAATGCTGCAGAGAGGTGTAACAATTTTTTTCTGTAACATACAGGTAACTTTACTGCTAACAGTATTTGGTGAAGATGACCAGTCTCAGGATGTCACACCATTGCATCAAGATATTAATGATTATAACCGGAGATTCTCAGGGCAGCCCAGATCTGTAAGTAATGTTAAAGCAGGTGCAAAGTTAGAGTATAATGATACTTCTCTTTTGTAAAGTGAGATTTAACCAACAAATGTTCTTCGACTATGAAAAATCTCTTGGTTATGCATGTCAGGTCAAGTTTTTACCTTCATCATTGTTGTCATTCATTGAATCACAGCTTTCCCAAAGACTACAGTTTTCTCTCTTAAAAAAAAAAAAAGACATTACGTAAGTCTTTATGAAATACCAGCAAAACAGCAATAGGAAAAACTGGAAGGAAATGTAAAATTATCGACTCCTATGTGATTCTAAAATAGGGTTTGTCTTATGAGAAAACTTACAACTGAGAACTTCTGGAGAGTTTTACAATTGTGATTTACTCTGTTTTGTTTACCCCAGCCACCTGTTTGAAATGTTCCCTTAAGTAACACTAGGTTTTGGGGGTTTTTTTCTATGTCATCTTAGCTATTCAAAAGCATTCTATTTTTAAAGAACATATTGATTCTACAGTTGACCTCCCCCCAAAAAAGGCATTTGATAAATTAAAAACTGTCACATTTTCCTGACTCATTCCAGTTTTCTGAAAATCCAGCAAAGAATTCTAGCACTGTGTGTATGACTGACTATGTACTTCAAAAACCGGAATTTACTAAGTGCAAATTTATGGGGAAAGCCCCGACTTTGGTGTCCAGCTGCTTAGCTGACGTCTCTACTTGGGTATTCCATAGGCATCTCAAACTTAACATGCATAATATTGAACTGATTCCCTCCTTAACTCAGGTACGTCTCTTCTCAGCCTTACTCAGTTCAGCTTTAGTTTCCTCCTCTCCCTCATCTGATCTATAAATAAGTTGTATCATTTCTTTTCTCTTTTTTGTGGATCCTGTCATTTTTACCTCATAAAAACGTCCTGCGCCAGTCGCCATCATGCCAGTCCAAGCCACCACCAACTCTTGCTTGGGACAGCTGCAGTGGCCTCTTCACTTGGATGTTTTTCTCCGCACAGCAGCCCGAGTAATATTTTGAAAACATAAGTCAGACCATGAGGCTCTTGTGTTTTAAAACTTCCACATTGGAATAATGTTCCAACTCCTTACTTGTGGCTTACAAGGCCCCGCGTGACCCAGCGCCTCCCTCACTCCCTCACGCCTTGGGCCACTCTCCCCTCAGCCAGTGCACTTCAGCTACACGGGCCTCCTTTCAGCTCTCAGAATGCAATCCCAGTCTGTCC
This sequence comes from Ceratotherium simum simum, assembly GCF_057802395.1. NCBI lineage: Eukaryota > Metazoa > Chordata > Mammalia > Perissodactyla > Rhinocerotidae > Ceratotherium > Ceratotherium simum. Next base: position 39,537,470 of record NC_141927.1, on the reverse strand, counting down.
ACCTTAACGCCTTCACACAAGCCATTTCCTCTGCTTGGAGTGCTTGTCCCTCTGCTCTTCTCATGGCTGACTTCTCATCCTCTAGGTCATTCTTAAGCAGACCTTCCTCAGAAGGGCTTTCCCTGATCAACTGAGGTATTCTCTAGTATTGCCCTCTGTACCTTTCCTTCATGGCTTTTGTCACAAACAGTACTCAAGTCTCCTTCATTAGTTTTCTCTCAGTAGAGTAGAAGCTTCCTGAGGGCAAGGACTGGGTTTATTTACTCACTACTATAGTCTCATAGCCAAATTTAGTGCCTGGGATACAGTAGGCCCTTAATGTTTGTTGAATGAATTCATGAGTTATCCTTAAGATAAAAACTGATACTACTACTCCCAGGCAAGAACACAGGCTATTAAAATGCTCAGTGTTAACCCCCTGTGTGCTCTTGTGCTCGCTTGCACGTACTGCTTGTTCTGGGATGTCCTGTACATCAAGGGGCATACGGTTTCACCTGTTGTGGATAATAATGGGTAACTCTTTTAGATGTTTAAGCAACAAGAAAAACAATCCAGTCACTGTTGTCCTCCATAGTTATTTGGGAGCCTCTTCTGCTATTTTCCTCCAGCAATTTTTTTACGTATCTTCTAATGACATCTATAGGATGATTCTTTGAAAATTAACATGTTTCAAATTCAAGAACTACCACTGAACTTAAAAAAATCATTTTAAGATATTCATTCTTATTTTTGTGTGAAGCATACCATTGCTCAATTACTATTTATTGCAGGTGTCAGATAGATATTTAATGGGTAGGAAAGCTGGTATGTGATGAAATTACAATATAATGAAGACATTTAGCTCTTACTTTGGTATTCTACCTCATTCAAAGTTGAAGTAAGATTATGATTAATATACAAACATTCTTAATAACCCATTTCATATTTCTTGTCTAATTATTACAGATTTTATATAAATGATACCATATGAGAAGTGAACAAAATAGCTCTGATAAAGGACAGAAAAGTATTCAAAAAACATACTGGCTGGTCATTAGTAATATTTAAAGCAGTTTACCAGAGACCTTGTGAAAGCTGTATAGCTGTTTTGCTTTAAATATTAGTTTCTTCTATAAAGAATAGAAAACATAGGAAGTGATTCTAAAAAGCCCATTTTTGTTCTTTTGTGACCAATTTTCCAAAGAGTTACAAGATTTTCTTTATCTGGTGGAGTTTTAAAACTGTTTTCTCATCACTTGCTCAATTCTTCCCATTTTTGTCTCCAACTCCCTCTCAACTTATTTGGCACTTGTTAAATAAAATATAGACATAGAATTGGATTTATGATATTTATACATATGGTTAAAAATAGCTGAACTGTGGGCAGTGGAATGACCACAGGAAGTGATTTACTTCCTCTGGTCAGTTTCCCTTGCATCTACCAACCCCTGAGAAATGAGATAATGAAAGAAGTCATGTTGAGGAGTCACCGTAGTTCGTTACTACACAGGACCTTAGCTCCTGTTGTCAACAGCTACAGAACAAATGAGCAGTGTACAGACAGAGAACAAACTGACTTGCTCAAGATCATACAGATAGATATTGGTACTCTCTCTTTTTTTTTAACAGCTTTGTTTAGATGTAATTTACATGCCATAAAGTGCACCTGTTTAAAGTGTACAATTCAATGGTTTTTAGTAAATTTACAGAGTAGATATAATCTAATTATCACCATAATCTTAATTTTAGAATATTTTCATCATCCCCAAAGCTTTAGCAGTTCCTTCCCCTTCTCCCCTCTACCTTACCCTCTCCCTAGTTCTTTGCAACCACTAATCTACGTTTTCTATCTCTATAGATTTGGCTATTCTGGATATTTCATCATTTCATTTAAATGGGATATTATAATATATGGCCTTTTGTCTCTGGCTTATTTCACTTAGCATAATGTTTTCAGAGTTCATCCATGTTGCAGCATATCTCAGTACTTCATTGCTTTTTATGGCCAAATAATATATCACATTTTGTTTATCCATTTATCAGTTGATGGACATTTGAATTATTTCCATTTTTTGGCTATTATGAATAATGCTGCCATTAACATTCGTTTACCAGTTTTTGTGTGGACACAGTTTTTATTCCTCTTGGGTATAAGCCTCATTGTGGAATTGCTGGATATTGTGATAACTTTATGTATAATATTTTGAGGAACTGCCAAACTGTTTCCTGTTTCCAAAGGGGCCATACATTCCCACCAACAGTGTATGAGGGTTCCAATTTCTCCACATCCTTCAATTGTTAAAATTTTATGTAATTTGTTACATTTCAGCTGTGAAAATTAGGCTCATTTATGTAAAAACCTAGTGATTGATGTGTTTCTCTACATATTCAGAAACAATCATTTGCAGCAAAGTAGGGCCTGGCATTCCAAAAATCTTTGTGGCAATTAGTAATTCGCTTAAACTCAAACTAAACAGAATAAACATCCTAAGAAGGAATCAGTTTCATTGCTATTCTTAGACTATCAAAGCCATCAAAATTGATGTATTTAATATATACTACTTATATGTTGTCTGGCAGTTTATAAAAGTCTTTTATATACACTGTCTCTTTTAGTTCTTAATAGTGCTCATGGCACATGAATACTCAATTAGTCGTTGACTTATCTTTAGTAGGTTAAACAACTTTCCCTAAGGTCACTTGGCTAATAAGTGATTGACTTTGAATTCAAACCCATGTCTGTCTGATTTAAAGCTGAGACTTGAGCTCAAGCCTCAGACTCTAATCCTACACACTAGGTCCTTCATTTGGTTTATTCTACTAACTCAGATTAGAGAGAACTTGAGTTCTGCGTTACTATAGCCTATATTTTAGGTTTGTTGACATTTTAGTTGCTTTTCAGTTATCTGCAATGACCTATTTTATAAGAACCTAGTAATCAAAGAACTGTTTTTAAATAACATGCATAACTAGAAAATATGGCGTTCAGTCAGTATGTGAAACTCCTTAATTCACGTTAACTGAATTTGTCTGCACGTTGTAAGAAAATTATATTATTTTGAAGTCTGACACATTAGATGCCAAATCACAATATTTGTTCTTCCCTTACCAGATTATGGAGAGAATTCTGGATCTACCCACTTTACTGAGGCATGCATTCAGGGAAATGTTTTCAGTTGGGGGCCTGTTCTGGATGTTCCGTATCAGGATAATACTTTGTTTAATGGGAGCTTTTTTCTATCTTATATCACCTCTAGATTTTGTACCTGAGGCCTTGTTTGGGATTCTAGGCTTCCTAGATGATTTCTTTGTCATCTTTTTGTTGCTTATCTACATCTCTATTATGTACCGAGAAGTGATTACACAGAGACTGAACAGATGAAAAAAAAATGAGTTTACTAAAGTATTTGAGCTAATGTGTGAAATCAGACAAAAGGACCCATGGCAGTGTAAAGCATCTGAACATTATCTTACAAGCTTAAAACCACTGTATTACAACAAACATTTGATTATCATTTGGCAAATGCCTAGCAGTATATGACTGGAATTTTTACATGTTGCAGATTCTAATATTAAGGTTAGAATTATAATAATTTACAACTGTATCTTGATTCTGTGTTTTCTATAAGGTCTCTGGAAAAAATATGGAATTATATAAAAAGGGATGCTTTTAGATCTTTTTCTTTTCCCCAAAATTACTCAGATTAATTGGATGTATAGTAAGATATTGTTAAAAGTACAGTTTATCCAATTTGTCCTTCTCAGTGAGTACGTATATGATAATATATTGCTATAAAACTCATCTAAATATTTTTGTTACAATAAAATATTGTATAATATTGGGGAAAAGTCATTGTATTTTTTAGTACTAGCTAAGTTTTGTGCATTTGGAGCTGTTCTGCTTTTCCATTCTGATGTAATTCTCTATTATCAGCTGAAAGTGAAAGAAGGAACTTGAACTGTATAATTTGATTTCATATCTGGTTTACAGAACACTTCTTAATTAATAGAAGAATTAACAAGATGTAAGACATTTATCTCCATTCAGCACACTTGATGGTCTCAGTTATGACATTTAAACAAGAGTTTGGTCCTTTTATAGGAATAGTATATAAAAGTAACTTATAAAGGGTAATTTTTTCAGGACTCCTGGGTAATACTGCAAACACATAGTAGTTTGATGCATTTCTGAGGAAAGTGGATCTTCATGGCTGTGAGCATCAAAGACCTTAGGAGGATACTAAGAACACTATTTAAATTTGACAAGAGAAATGACTGGTGAGCTATAGCAACAGAATGGATAAATGTGGTTAGTTTTCTCTTGTCAGAAAACTTTTGTAATATTGTCCCTAGATGGCAGCATATCGCCCAGATACATCCGTCTCATGCAGAATGAGCAAATGCTGTCTGTGATTCAGTAAGAAAGTTATCTTGGTTTTTTGATGGCTACAGCATAAGTATCTAATGCTCTCTACTGCAGTTTTCTGTTTGAGAAGAATTAAAACCGCAAGTATTACGAAATCCTAACTCCCTCAGTGGCACTGCTCGTTAGTGAACTGGACAGCAGGGTGGTCGTTGATGCCCAAGGCTAGCGTTCGCTCTGTCACCTGTAATCACTCATGGTCGCACTGTCCATTCATGTATTAGTGATCTTCACTATGAACAGATAGGGAGAAAAAGAGCAAGTCTGTCATATGCTCCCAAATTAATCAGATTAGCCATTAACTAACGAGATGCTGAATGAAATATCAATAGTGTTTTCTAATTTGGGCCTAGGACAAAGCTGTTGCTTGTCATAGAGAAAAACTATAATGCTTAAATATAGCACATTAGAATTAAAGCAATTTCTCACATAATTTTCATTTTATCCTTAAGACAATTATGTGAAGAAGGCAGGGCATCGCCTTCCCTTTCATAAAAGAAATCCCTATGTTATAGATGAAAGTTTTTTTGCCTAAAGCCACGCACAAATAAGTAACTGAACTGGAATTAGATTCTTCCTAGGACTCCTGCATGGCTTCAGAGATGTGAAGGCTGTTATGAAGAGGGGAAGCAGGAAAGAAACTGGGATCCTTTAGAAGTCTTTTGGAACACGTTGGAGTAGGATAGCTTGGGTGCTCCTAAAAGGAAAGGTCTAGAAAGATGACATATCAAGACTTCATGAATCCTAATTCTACACTTCCAAGTCAAACGTCTAATAGGTTGGCATACTTCATAGAAAAACATGTCAGCTGCAGCCACCAACCTGAAAAGCTAGTGAGTAGGAGTTTGTTACACCACATTTACCAGACTAGAAACGCATTTCCTACCAATGACAAATTTGGTGTGGGGCTATAGCAGTGTTGTTTTTGAAAGGATTTAATTTTCTGTGCATGTGTTTGCTTCATGTGTTCTGTTCTATTTCTAGTTACAATAATTTTATTGTAATATTTGGAATTTCTTAGACTTTCCTGGTAGAGGTGTATTGTACCAAATTTTGTAACGTAGAAAAACACTGTGTGATCTGAAATCTTATTAAATTGCAAAGGGAACATGCTGCCAGAATTACACCTTCCTGCTTATTATGTTATCTTTATTGATCACCGATAATAAATGTAGATGGGATCTGAGAGAATATTTAAAGCAAGTAGAGTCTATCAATGTTTTAAACATCATAGAAATCTTTCTATGATTCAGTTAAATTATATAAATCAAAGCAACAATTTGGATTTTTGTAAACTGCAATATTGTAACTTTCACAAAAGCAGATGGTCCAACCCCAGGAGCAGATGGTAACTTGGGCAGCTCTGTGGGGAACAGGACAGAGGAAACGACTGTTGTAACTGCCCACTAGAACAGTGGTTTCAGCTACTACAGGTCTCAGCGCTAGAGAGCAACAAGGGAGGAAAGGACTGTGTGGTCCCTATGGCTGTGCAGGTACCTTCCTCACAGAGCTGTTGCCGAGGATGGACGGTTTGGTGTGGTTCAAACCTCGTGATTTAAGAGTTTGTCAAGCAGTTATTCTTTTGAATAAAAGCAACATATCTAAAATGAAAAAGTAGGTGTTATTTCCCTGTTTCTTGCTATTGTTTGCTTTAAAACTCAGAACTCCTGAAATACCATTCCGTATAATTGTTACAATGGCTTTCATTTTCACTAATGGACATCCAATATCTCATCACATTTCTAATTAATTTTTCTGAGATATTTTTAAATTTAAAAAGTAGAAATGTTTTTGCTTTTGAGAAAAATTATTTAATCTGGGAAGTCTGTATTAATTCTGGACAGTAGGGTGGGATTGGGGTTAGAGATTAGGTCTGTTCCCTGATTCCCCACCCATTTCTTCTGAGTGTATATTTGGTAACTGAAATTGTGTATTTGATAACTGGAATGTTCTTTTCTGAGTCTGTGCCCTTATGTTTGCATCAATACTCTCCCCTTTTTCCCCCCTGCTCTTTGAAACACTAAACGTACCCCAGGCTCTTCTGGTTTGCTAAACAGCAACGCATAAACCTGGGACTGGGTCGGAATAGGAAAGGGCACTCAAGGTTGGAAGGCCCTAAGAGTTCAGTTTCCCAGGACCAGGCCAGTGGGCTTTAAGGGCTGCTGACAGGAGGTGATGCTATCACAGAGATAAAGACAACCACTGAGCTTTTGTTCTGTCAGAGCCAGACCATCTTGATGGCATCAACATTTGTTTTAAGCACTGAGTCCTTGACTGCAAGCAAATTTGTGGTGTTATCAGTCACTGTCTCCTTCATCCACCTGCATCCTCTGCCTTGTCCCATGTCCCAGAAGGGTGCATAAGAGAAGTAAACACCCCGTTAGGAAACACTGAGCGTGTCTGGACACCGTCCTTCTCTCTCAGGCTAGTGGTATAGGCTGTGGGCCATTTGAGGGGAATGTAATGGGTGACGTAGGAGAGGACTAAGGGCTCAAGATGTTTAAAACTGATACCTAACAGTTTAGATCTTAATTTGTTTAAAAACACAAATTAAAAAAAAAAACTATTTAAAAATACCTGATATTCAGGTCAAAACACTAACCCTTCTAATCAGTCTTAGAGAAAACCTCTAATTTATATCTACATGAAAATTATCTTTGTTTCACTAATCTTAGAATATTAGAGCTGTGAGGGTCTTTAGAAATTGACTAGTTTTTGTGTTTTATCTGTGAAAATCAGATCAAAGCTATGGATAGCTCCCCAGAAAAATGCATATATACACCTATATGTATAATTTGGATTCATTTTCAGGGGCTTCAAAGACCTGACCATTCATGGATTCCAAATTAAGAATTCTTCACTTAGTCCCACAGCCATACTCTACACATAAAGATAATGAGGCCCAGAGAGAATGAATGCTAAGGTATTTTTTAATAAAAATTGTTTACAGGAAAAGAAAGCATAGTAAGATAGAAATTAAAATCTAAACTGTTAGATATCGGTGAGGTTAAACATCATTTTTAGCCCTTACCTCTCTCCTACATCAAAATAAGTGGCTTATTTTTTTTCAGTGTATCAAATGAGAACAAAGTTTATCCTTCTGGAATAATTGTGACAAAATGTACCCTTTTAATGTCAATGGTTAAATTTTCTTTTTTCCTTAAAAGTGTTCTATTGGTAAATAAATTAGTTCTTGGCCTCTTAAGACTTTGAAAAACATCAAACTTCTAATTAATCTTCTTCAGTTTATCCCTATTTATTCTCTTTCCCTTAAATGGTCATACAAAGCTAAAGCATATATTCATTTTTGATATTTATTGAAGGGGTCAAATGAGCATATATCTCATTCTCTTAAAAAAGGGCAATTTTGCATCTTGTGTGACCCTTGTTTCCTTAATAGGCTGTTTTATTAAAGTAGAACAAACACCAAACATTTTATAAATCATAAGGGTCAGATGATGGGCTGGCCCAGTGTCTTGGCGGTTACGTGCGCGTGCTCTGCTGCTGGCGGCCCGGGTTCGGATCCCGGGCACGCACCGAGGCAGCGCTTGTCCGGCCATGCTGAGGCTGCGTCCCACGTACAGCAACTAGAAGGATGTGCAGCTATGACACACAACTACCTACTGGGGCTTTGGGGGAAAAAATAAATAAATAAAATTATAAAAAAAAAATAAGCGTCAGATGATGAATTATAAAGTGAACACAGTGTTTAACCAACATCAGTCAAATGACACAACATTACCACCATCCCATAACCCCTCCTTTATTGCCTCTCTCTTCAAAAGCAACCTCTTCTGGCTTTGGTTTTACCTACATTTTTTTACTCCATAAAAAAATAGAATCATATAGTATATTTTCTTTTGTGTCTGACTTCTTCAACATTATGTTGTGGGTCCATATTGTTGTGGGTCGTAGCTTCTTTATTTTGATTACTGTATAGTATTCCATTGTATGACTGTACCACAATTTATTCATTTGTGGTGGTTTCCATCAACATTTTTAAAAGGCAGACAGACATCTTTGAAAGTAAAGATGCTTCCTCGTGGTCACCCCTTGACAAGTAAAGAACAATTATTCCAGCTTTAGGAAATGTTAAGAAGAAATGGGCAAAGGAAAAAGAAGAAAAACAGACAATGGGTGTAAGTTAGTTTAGAGGAAGTAAAAATTATCTTTCTATTAATCAAATAAGTTAACTGGCAGACCACACAGTGAAAATTTAGTTTGGGGGATGTTTTACAAATAAAAATTCAACATTCAGTTTAATATATATTTTTTAATTGTATGCAATTCACTTTACCAATAAATTTACCATTTTGAAGTAAGGAAACATTAAGATTATATTCAACAAATAATAAAAATGTATATTTCATTTCAAAATTATGGTAGCTAGAAGAGAGAAAGCAGAAGAAAGGGGAGTGAAGAAGTGAACTTGGCTGAGGGAAATCCAACCAGATAACTAAATGGATTGGTCTCATTCTAAGTTAGTGATCACAGTCCTCAACAGGGCCCTGTGCACTGGCTGGTGATCTTCGCATGCTTCTCTAGTAGCTTCATTCCCAAGCTCTGAGAACTAGTTTATACTTTCTCTCTCGTCTGACATTCCCCAGTCCTACAACCCCACAGCAGATGACCCAGCTTCTTAAATCCTCCCCCGCTTCCAAGTCCTCTTTTTGTTGGAGACGTAGCTCCCCCCACTCCCTGCTTTTTTTTTTGGTGAGGAAGATTAGCCCTGAACTAACATCTGTTGCCAATCCTCCTCTTTTTACTGAGGAAGATTGGCCCTGGGCTAACATCCGTGCCCATCTTCCTCTACTTTATATGTGGGATGCCACCACAGCATGGCTTGATAAGTGGTGTGTAGGTCTGTGCCCAGGATCCGAACCCATGAATCCCACGCTGCTGAAGCAGAGTGCACAAACTTACCGGCTATGCCACCAGGCCAGCCCCAACTCCCTTCTTTTTTAAAGGCCATCTACATCTCAGTAAAAGGCACCACCATCCATCCATCTAAATACTCAAGCTCAAGTCACCCTTGATATCTTGATGCCTCTCTTTCCCATTCTCATATCCATCTATCAGCAAGCCCTGGTGTTTCTACCTCCCACATATATATCTGCTGCCACCACCTTAGTCCAAGCTACCAACATCTCCTGCGTGCCTGCAACAGCTTCTTAATTGGTCTGCTCATTTGCACGGTTGCCCCTCTAAGATAATATAATAGCCAGAATCACCTTTTACGAATGTTTATTATTAGATCATGTCGCTGCCCTGCCTAAAATGGTCAGTGGCTTCCTGCTGCACTTAAAACCCAAACCAACAACTTCCCTCCTTCAACCTCACTTCATGCCCTTCTGCCCCTGGCTCACTGGGCTCTACCACCACAGCCTCCATTCAGTTCCTAGAAAATATCGCATCTTTACTGCCTGTGCCACGAATGCTCTCCCCAGCCTCCCCACCTTCATTCTTCACATTACTAGTTTTTCCTTCTTTGGTTCTCAGGTTAAATGTTCCCTCCTCAGACAGACTATCTAACTGCCTGAGCTGAAGCAGGTTGTGACCCTCTCCTCCACCCTGTATTCACCCTTACAGCACGCTAATGTATTCTTGGCATCTTAACACAATGTTATTTTATTTATATTTTTGTTGTCTGTCTTCCCCTCACTAGAAATATAAGCTCTATGAAGAAAGATAGGGACTATTTTAGTCCTGGCATGACGCCTGCCACTATAATAGGTGGTCAATAAATAAAGGTTAATAAAAAAACGAAAGGAAAAAAAGGAAGGGAGAGAAGATGAGGAAAAGTCACTTCTTACTCCTTCACTGTTACCTCCCAGGTATAAGCCACCATCATCTTGTCACTGACTAATTGCCCCTAGGAACTCCAGGGTGGGTTTGGAAGCATTTAACTGTTTAAGAGATGCAATCACCAGCACTCTGAACCAGACTGAGCCCCACAACAGCAGGCCTATGACCTTTGCCTCATTTTTAATGCTAAGATCTCCTCTCCAGCAGGAGCTTAGGCCTTATTACCATAACCTGCAGTGTATGTGGAAGCACCTTTTCCAACTGAGCCTGCGCAAGCGAATGCCCACCTCTCCCTTTTGAATATTCATTTCCCATCCGACATAAAAGGCCCCGGCTTCCCTTTGTTAGGGGACAGCCACAACTTTGGAAATGATTCCGCGTGGCCTCCTATTTGCTGCAAAGAAGTCCTACTTTGTGTGACAACTACTTTTGGTTGAGAGTCTGACTGTAATTCGCCAGGAGGCCAACCCACTTTTGGTTCGGTAACAATCTCTCACCTACGTTACCGCAGAAGCCTTCCTACCAGTCTCCCTGCCTCTAAGCTGCGCTCCTGTCTATACTCAACAGCAGTGATCATTTTAAAAGATTGTCTCACTTCTCTGCTTAAGAGCCTGCTCTCCATTTCACTTAGTACAAGTCAAAATCCTTACGCTAGCCTACAAGGCCCTACGTGACCTTGTCCCGTTTCCTCTGACCTTATCTCATATTTGTCCCCTCGAGCTCACTCGGCTCCAGCCACACTGCCTCTCTGCTGTTCTTTGAACAGGCCAGGGACACTGAGCCTCAGGAGTTCTGCCTCAGCCATTCCCTCTGCCTGCAAGGTTCTCCCCCAGATATCCTCAGAACTAACTCACCAACTCCAAATCTTTGCTCAGTAGTCACTTTCTCTATTAGGCCTATCCTGTTGTTAAACCACAAAATTCAACTGAGTAAATTAAAGATCAAATTGGCTTTCTTCATGATTCCCGAATCAAGCAGCATCCCATCTAGCAAATAGAAAGGAGCTCCAGGAGCTGTACAAACTGGCAGGCTTTTACATGCAGGGGGAGGAAAGAGGAAGTTTCTAATAGAGTGGATTGTTTCAGGCAAGGTCACCTTCCTCTGGGGGAAGGGCTGGGGTCTAACGTGCAGATGACCTCACTAATTCCATATTCACTGGTTAAAGGTCACATTCCTGAGAGGCTGAAACTGCATGAAGTCTTGGTTGGCTGTCATGGAGGCAATGGTTCCACTGGGCCTGTTCTTTACACTGTCCGTTGTATTTAAAATTGCAACCCCCTCACCCCACGTGGCACTTTTCACCTTATAACATGTGGTCACACAGGTTCTCGGTCTGCCTCCTCCAACCCTCATTTGAATATTAGCTCCATGAGGGCAGAAATCTTTGTCTTGCTCACTAATGTATCACTGTGCATAGAACACAGCAAGTGTTCAGTCAATATCTGTTCAATCAATTGACAAGGAAAGGATTTCAGTGAACTCTTAAGTGAAAATATGCTTTTTCAGTTCACCAACAGTATCACCTTCTGATATCTATTGCACAGCAAGCCAGAGGAAACTGCCGCCTGTCTCAATGCCTGGAAATGCTAATGAACTATTACTTGAGTATTCTGGTACAGGGATAAGGCTCTGAAACCATTTTAGACACATGGCTTCTAGGACTGGTTGATTTAACCATTTTCTGGATACTTAATTTATGTCAGACACTGCGAGCTGGCGGGGTTACAATGCTAAGTAAGACACAGTCCTTATCCTCAGCAGGATCTCAGTTCTGATGAGGAAGACAGACAAGTACACAGACATTACAATATGGTCCATAATTGTAGACAGAGGTAAGTGCAAGTTTTCATTGGAACAAGAGAGGTGCCTAAGTTGGGGAGCCTAGGAAGTGAGGGTAAGGAAAGCATTTTAGAAAAGATAACACTTAGGCCACATCTTAAGGGTGGAAAGGTCTGGGAAAGGCATTTCAGGCCAAGGGAAATAGCCTATTTAAGGAAGCCAGGAGAAATTCTGCCCTCTGTGTAAAATATAAAGCTGGAAAAAAGTTCAAGACAAGTGGAGGGAGATGACAGTGAATAAGCAGAGGTACCTGATCCTAAAGGGCTTTATGGCTCACCATAAGTTTGGATTTTATCCAGTAGAGAGGGTAGCTTCTGAAGGATGTGAGCAAGGGAGGGTCCGTTTCTGTGGAGCATAGATTGGAGAGAAGCAAACCAGGAGACAGTTACAGGCTGCTGCAAGAGTAAGAGACCATGAGAGCCTGATCAAGAACAGTGACAGGAGAGATGGAAAGGGATGAATTTAAGTATTTATTCTATAAAATCAAGCTGGTCATCAAAAGGATGTGGAGGGTGTGAAAGAAATCTAACATGACTCCAAGGTTTCGGTTAAGCAACTGAATAGTAATTCACAGGTGATAATACCGAAGGCAGAACAGATTTACATAAGAAATACAAGATTTAGGAAATCAAGGCATTTGGAGTTCAAGCAGCAGGGTGTTTAGGGTGAGAGGTGGGCAGAGGATGGAACCCTGGGGAAACATCAACATTTAACGGGGTGGGAGGATTGTGGGGAGAGGCAGAAAACGCGTTAAGAGGCCACTTTCCAGGTCTCCAGGCTCTGCTCTACACAGAGGAGAGGGGCGCGCAACCCGGAGACAAAGCCTCCCTCCGATGTGAACATCGCTGCCGCAGTTCGCGATCTCGAGCACAGCACCGGGAGATCACCACGCAACCAGCGGACTTCGGGAGCCTCAGCCCGGCAGCTGCTGGCCGCGGCCCACTGAGGGTCCCCGGAAGATTCGGTTTGGGGCGGGTGTGTGTGGCTTCTTTCATTGCTAAAACTCTGCACCCGGGCTCCTTGCAGAGCCCTGGGATACCTGAAGAGACAGGTAATGGGACGAAGGTTAGGTCTGGGAAAGGAGCCCACAAAGTTTTACAAATCATACACCATCTGTGGCGGCCCTTTTTAAATGGGCGCGATTACCCAACGATGTCAGCTTTACACTTGCGTTCTTTTAGGCAAGCAGACCATACTGTTCTCCACCCTAAACCGCCCCAGATAAATTAACCCAAGGAAACACCACGAGCGAGGAGACCGCGCATGGGCTCACACTACTCACTACTCCCCTCCCCTCCGCTCGCCTCCTTTCCCAGGCAGTTCCTTTCTTCTTTCCGGAAGCTCGGGGCCCCGCCCACTTCCGCAACGCCGAGCCCGCCGCAAGACACGCCAGGCCTCAGCCAATGGCCTGCTTCCCAGGAAACGTTACCTCTGACCTCAGGGCTAATCAGAGACAGTAGGACGAACTCCTCGCGAGAGGTGAGCTTGAAGCAGCCTCCGCCATCTTGGAGATGGGAGACGGGCGATGGCTGTGCTCCTCCTGCTAATGCAAACAACAAAACGGGCACGTTAGTTCTTCCTACGTGAGGCTATCGTCACTGTGACTGTTGACCAGGGCTACAGAAGAAGCGCAGGTGTCAAAGCCGAGCGCGGCGACACTGCTAGCTGCTTCCCTGCCTGCTGGGGCGGCAGAAGTGAAGGGACTGAGGACCGGAAGGATGGTGCAGTCCTGTTCCGCCTACGGCTGCAAGAACCGCTATGATAAGGACAAGCCCGTTTCTTTCCACAAGTAAGGACCGTGCGCGCCTCGCGGCGCCGCCGCAGCTGGGGCCGGGGGCGCGCGGCCGGTTAGACTCGGGGGCGGAGCCAGGCGCGTGTCCGCGCGAGACCTCGTGAGGGGCGGGGGCAGAGGCGGGGGCGGGGCGCGGCGCGCCCGGCGCTGCTCGGCTCTCCCGGAGCGCTGGGCGGCTCGCCGGGGTCGGAGCCCGCGCTCGGTGCCGGGGTGCGCGTTCTCGGCGCGCGTCGCCGCTGCGACCGTTTCTCGCGCTCGAGGATTGGGCCCGGGCGCCAGGGCCGCTCGCTGTCTCGGGTGGGCGGGTTCGGGGCCGCAGGCGGTGTCTGGAGGCCTCGTGGGTCGTGGGGTCTCCGGGCCGGGAGGCGTCTGAATTTCCCCACCGGGTCCGAGAGAAGCCAGGTGGTAACTCTTCAGAAGGAAGTTTAAAGCAGAAACAAAGACCTTTAACAAGACGAAGTCACACTTTTTCGCCCTTGCTGTGGATGGGAGGCAGTATCACAGCAATTAAGAATTGATTTGGGGCCAGGATTTCAGGGTGGATGTTTTTGACCCAGTTTCTAGGAACTGACCAAGGGCCTCCAAGTTTTAGAAAAAGCTTCTGGTGCTGTCGCGATGGATAGTTCTGTTTCCAGCACGCAATGATGATGAATGGACCGTAATGATAGGGACCATATTAAAGGTCAGTGTGAGCTGTTACGGCCGCACAGAGGAAGCCCTTAGAGAAGAACCTGCCCCACAGCGTTCAAGGCTGTGCTATCCAGAAGGTACTGCAGCTCGAGTCCTGGAGGGGAAAAGGTTCTCTTGAAAAGAAAACCGCCAAATGCAAATGACTTAATGATAGTCATATGTCTGCAAAATGTGACACGATGGCGTTTTCATTCAGCCAATTCAGTATTTACAAATTGTATTTACATTAAATTTTTTTTGCAAGAATTCCCGACTATAAATGGATGATAGCTAAGAAATTAGAACTAGTGGTAAAATACGTGAATTATTCATAGCTAAATAATTACAAAAGCAAAATTTTAAATACTCCTTCAGTTTTTTTGGTGGGGGCTGTTTTTGTTTAACAGAGGATGTGGGTGCATTTTTATGTTTCGTATAATAGGAGAGGGACCTTACAGAAATGAGTGTCTGGAGCATGGAGAGATCTTGAGAGTGGGGGTGAAAGACTTAACACTTAACAGGATTCAGTTCAGTGTATCTCAATATTACCTCTTGATTTATTGGAATTTCTGCAAGTTGATGAATTGACCTCCAGCACCGTCCAAGTGTAGGAACAGGTCAGGAGGTGGGGACACGACTGTGTGCTTTCAACTCCCCACCTCCCCATTTCTAATGATCTGGCAGAGGGGCTCTAAAAATACGGAAAACGCTTCATTGGCGCTAGAAACCTTCATTCACACATCAGAAATACTGAGTTCCTGCTGGCTCTTAAATGATTGAATGGAAAGAAGGGCTAAGCTGCATCTCATCCCTTATCTAAAAGAACAGTTTTTTGAGAGTAGATGGGAAAGGTCTTGACAGAACCTCTCAAACGTCCTGAACATTTGTACTCCTTGAGTCAGGAGGCCCTGGGTGCGAATGTTACCAGTGATTGCTTCCCCAGCCTGTACTTCCAGAGGCCGTTTCCAGTGGGGGTCTTCTGGGAGCACTTCTTTTCCCTCTCTGCAGTGGCGGTAGGAAGAGCTATGCCGGTCAGGGAAAAGGGAGTGTCCTAAAGGTGGCTTAGATCTTCATGACAGTCGCAGAGTCAGGTGCTAGCATACCTTACCTGGAAGAGAAACTGGAACGTAGCATCGGAACAGCCTTTGGCTACTTTCCAGTCCCCCAGCTCACTGAATCCTTGACCTGGAAAAGTAAAATCACAATAAATTTAAACTCTTCCCGCCTCCCTTTCTCTGGGCCTAACAGACATATTCCTGTAGATGACGAGGTAAATCAAGATAAATAATTTTGTTTCCTTATCATCATGATTTGATTATAACTTGATTAATTCATATTTGTCAGACTGATTCTAAGAACTAGAAACTTCTTTCTTGTATGTAGAAATAAATGCAATTTAGTTTATGGTACACAGAAGTCACTGGTTAAAAAAAAAAAATACAGAGTCACCCTATAGTGTGTATTTTACTTGAAACTTTGTGTCTTCAATATAAAAAGTTAAACATTAATAAATGAGATAACTAGATAGCAGAGCTACACAGTTTACCTGTGTGTATTTTTGTGTGTGTGTCTGAGGAAGATCAGCCCTGAGCTAACATCTGCCAATCCTCCTCTCTTTGCTGAGGAAGACTGGCCCTGGGCTAACAGCTGTGCCCATCTTCCTCCACTTTATATGGGACGCCACCACAGCATGTCCTGACAAGTGGTGCATGGGTGTGCACCTGGGTTCCCAACCCAGGCTGCTGCAGCTGAGCACGCGCACTTAACCGCTTTGCCACTGGGCCGGCCCCCCACTGCGTGCATCTGTTCACATGGCTAACTTTTAATGTGTATATTTTTACATTATGTAAATTCTTTTTTTTTTTTTTTTTAAGATTTTTATTTATTTAATTTTTCCCCCCAAAGCCCCAGTAGATAGTTGTATGTCATAGCTGCACATCCTTCTAGTTGCTGCATGTGGGACTCGGCCTCAGGATGGACGGAGAAGTGGTGCCTCGATGCGCACCCGGGATCCGAACCCGGGCCACCAGCATTGCAGCGCGCGCACTCAACCACCAAGCCACAGGGCCGGCCACATTATGTAAATTCTTAATCAGCCTGTCTTGTTTAGATGGTATACATCATTATATGTGACATTCTTGTAACTATTGTGTGATCAGTAAGATTCCTATAAGGAAAACTGCTTTTTAAAAAAGCAAAAATACCATGCCAAGAGGGGTGACATATCCCACATTAGTAGGCAGTCACTTTATTTATAGGGTCATGAAAACAAGTACATTTTTTTTTTTTAATTTTTTGTCTATTGCAGTAACATTGGTTTATAACATTGTAAAAATTTCAGGTGTACATCATTATACTTCTATTTCTGCATAGATTACATCATGTTCTCCACCAAAATACTAATTACAACCCATCACCACACACATGTACCGAATTATCCCTTTCACCCTCCTCCCTCCCCCCTTCTCCTCTGGTAACCACCAATCCAGTCTCTGTCCCTATGTGTTTGTTTATTGTTGTTATCTACTACTACTTAATGAAGGAAATCATACGGTATTTGACCTTCTCCTTCTGACTTATTTCACTTTGCATAATACCCTCAATGTCCATCCATGTTGTCACAAATGGCTGGATTTCATCGTTTCTTATGGCTGAGTAGCATTCCATTGTGTATATATACCACATCTTCTTTATCCATTCGTCCCTTGATGGGCACTTAGGTTGCTTCCAAGTCTTGGCTATTGTGAGTAACGCTGCAATGAACACAGGGGTGCATGTACCTTTACGCATTGGTGTTTTCACATTCTTTGGATAAATACCCAGCAGTGGAATAGCTGGATCATATAGTAGTTCTATCCTTGATTTTTTGAGGAATCTCCATACTGTTTTCCATAGTGGCTGCACCAGTTTGCACTCCCACCAGCAGTGTATGAGAGTTCCCTTCTCTCCACATTCTCCCCTTCACATGTTGTTTCCTGTCTTGGAAAACAAGTACATTTTTAATGAACTAAGGTGAATAAAGGTGCAACTAAAAACTCAACAAAAGGGGCTGGCCTGGTGGCGCAGCGGTTAAGTGGATGGGTTAAGCGTGCGTGCTCCACTGCAGTGTCCTGGGGTTCGCAGGTTCGGATCCTGGGCGCGCACCAACGTACCGCTTGTCAAGCCATGTTGTGGCAGCGTCCCATATAAAGCAGAGGAGATGGGCACAGATGTTAGCCCAGGGCCAATCTTCCTCAGCGAAAAGAGGAGGATTGGAATCGGATGTTAGCTCAGGGCTAATCTTCCTCACCAAAATAAATAAATAAATAAAGAGAAAGAATTAAAAAAAAAATTCACACAAAAAAAAGAGAGATAGTGGAGCTAGCATTTTAATCTAACACTCCCTAGTGTGTTAACACCGATGGAAGATAGTTCTTTCCTAAGCAGGAAGATTTGGCTGTCTTTATTTTTTAATAAGGTTAGAGAACTGAATAATGTCTTCTTCGTAGGTTTCCTCTTACTCGACCCAGTCTTTGTAAGAAATGGGAGGCAGCTGTCAGAAGAAAAAACTTTAAACCCACCAAGTATAGCAGTATTTGTTCAGAACACTTTACTCCAGACTGCTTTAAGAGGGAGTGCAACAACAAGTTACTGAAAGAGAATGCTGTACCCACAATATTTCTTTGTACTGAACCACATGACAAGGTAATATGTGCTTTAAAATATTGGTTTGTTTTCTATTTATAAAATTAATGTGTTCATTGTGGAAAATTTGATGTTAAGAAAATAAATGTTACCTGGGACCCATCACTTGTAAATAATCACCGTCAGCAGTAATACAGTTTTAAAAAAATACCAAATGCAGTTTATTAAATATCCTCACACTAAGAAACTCAGTCTACATTTGTGACTTACTTTAAGATCCCTCTATACGCCTACTTGCATGTTGATAAGTTTTGGTTTTTCTTTATCAATGACAGTTCAGTTTCAAAGTATTTTTCCCCTCAGTTTTAAGTGTTTAGTACTTAATTAAATCTTATTAATTATTCTTTCTTGCATCCCTTTCCTACTTCAGGTAGGAAAGTAAAATTAAAACTTAAATGATTTTCTCATTTTGGAATGCTTTTATACCAAAGATTCACAAAAAAGTCTAGTATTCTTAAATTCCACAGATGAATTCTTTCAACTGTTATCTGCAGTTACTGCATTCACGCGTACTCTGCATTATTGTTTTAGAAGGAAGATCTTCTGGAGCCGCAAGAGCAGCCTCCCCCGCCCCCTTTGACGCCCCCCATTTCCCAGGTCGACGCTGCCATTGGATTACTGATGCCACCTCTTCAAACCCCTGATAACCTCTCAGTTTTCTGTGACCACAACTATACTGTGGAGGATACGATGCACCAGAGAAAAAGGATTCATCAGCTAGAACAACAAGTGGAAAAACTCAGAAAGAAGCTCAAGACTGCACAGCAGCGATGCCGAAGGCAAGAACGACAGCTTGAAAAATTAAAGGAGGTTGTACACTTCCAGAAAGAGAAAGACGACGCATCAGAAAGAGGTTATGTGATTCTACCAAATGACTACTTTGAAATAGTTGAAGTACCAGCATAAAAAAAAAGGAAATTTGTATTGGTTTTTAATGGGGCAATACCACATACCCTCTTCTAGCCTATAAAGGAGTTTCATTTGAAAAAATAACACTTGATTACTTGTATAAAAACAGTTTAGAATATTTTTTTAAAAAAATAAATTAGATATATACTGTAAAATTGTAAAATTTTTGTTTGTAATTTCAGGGTTTTTACATTTTAACAAAATATTTTAAAAGTTCTAAACTAACCTCA
The DNA here is from genome assembly GCF_057802395.1 of Ceratotherium simum simum. Classification (NCBI taxonomy): domain Eukaryota; kingdom Metazoa; phylum Chordata; class Mammalia; order Perissodactyla; family Rhinocerotidae; genus Ceratotherium; species Ceratotherium simum. The sequence goes on along the minus strand of NC_141927.1, from coordinate 39,518,140 downwards.
GAGCTCCACTGTAAGTTGGTTTCAAGATTGGGGATTTTTGGTTTTTAATTTGAGTATTTGTAGAAATAATGTAAAAATAAAAAGTAAGGAGAATGAGAACAGAACATTAAGGTTGATTTAAGTTTAAAGTTTAAAATTTAAAATTAATGCAGTTTATTGAGAGAACTTAGTTATATTTTAAATCAGAAGTATGGGTCAGATCATGGACATAACTTCTCAGAATATATATATTCTTATTCACACATTCTTATTTGTAAAGTGAGAAGATTCATTTGTCTTTCTTAATCACTTGGCAAAAATAAATTGGCAAGTCAATACTTTAAAAAAAAGATTGGTTGTCTTCAAAGCAGAAAATGAAGAGTCATTCCATACCTAATGAGTATGGTTAAATAACTTTATAAAGAATGGATTTTTTTAAAGTGGGCCCCTCTTTTTTCCCCTCACTGTCTAGCATTATAAAATTAGCAGTGTATCTCCAGTGGAAGAAACATTCTTCGAAAAACAAAATAGGTATTATTATCAGTGAAGTAATAAAAATGGGGGCTGATCCCTGGTGTGCCTTTTTCTCCCAGTACCCTGAGCTAAGGGCATCTCGCTCCCCAGTGTAGTTCTGTCTGCATCCAGATCCCTAAGAAATGTGCTGTGTTAGTAGAGTTTGAGTTGCACCATAATATAGTGATCTTGCACTTAACTGATTGATTTTGGTTAAGCCTTCACGTAAAAAATTTCTTCACTTTTAACACAAGTTAGAAATTATATCCCATTTACTTAAATGAATGATTTATATTCAAAAGCGACCTAATATGTAGTGTTTATTTTACTGAATGTTGAATTTAAACACTGAGGTTTCTGTTCAAACTGTGAGTTGTGTTCTGACTGTGAGAAATTTTACATATATTTGAAATGAAAATATATTCTGACTAAACAAATACTGCCATAGAAATTATCTACTTAGATTTAGAGTAACTGTTCCAAGTGTAATTATTTTATATTTCAAAGTACACTGAGATAGTTGAAGAGTAACAGACCTTTTAAGGCAGTATTAAAGATATGAAACAATGGCATTCGAAAGTGTCTTTTGTAGACCTGGTGTTTGGTATAATTCACTGCGATGCTGCCAGAGGATAGTAGTTTGATTCGTGGAGATTTGTTTTTTTATGAGCCAGTATTTCAAAAATAGAAAATAATGATTAGAAGATTACTTGAAGTTACATAGTCTGATAACATTTAGAACTAACTATAATGAATATTTTTCCAAGTATATATCTTCAATCCAAATTGTCATCTACATAAAAGAAAATCTATGTGTGTCCAGAACCAAGAATCCACCATTGAATTGTAAAAGTAGTAATCTTAATTACTTAGCATCTTAGCATTATGATTTAACCTGAAGCTGCTTTCTTTTCATAACAGACATAATCTCTCATTGGAGAGAACTGAGTGAGCGGCATGGACACCAACTGTCTGCATTTAAATAGTTTATTATAGCTTAACATAGGGAGTTTGAGTACAGGTGCTTATTTCTGAATTTGAGATGTAACATTTGTTGAATGTTTTTAAAATTCATTTTATCTATTGTTTATGATATTGCCAAGAAAAAGAGAACATTTAGGCTAAAGTAGGTCCTGTTCAAGCATAGCGAAACTCAGTCTGAAACAAACAGGGACAAAGTTTCAATCTGGAACAAATGAGGAGAAGACACATATGAGTTGCAGCATATTCTGAAAGATGACATTTATTTTAAGCACACATGGTAACAACCTAAAATTTCCTTCTATGCGTGACATAACCTGGCAATAATGATGAGAAGAAATAGCTGTTTCTTAATAGAACTGCTAGGAAAAGTATAGAATCATAGAATTTTAGAATTAGAAGGGACTTAGAAATCACCCACCACTAACCTAACCTCCAGACCCTGCAAAATCCCCTTGAAGCTATCCCTGACAAGTGGTCATCTGTTCTCTGTTTGCTGTTTACGTTTAAGCAATTATTCTGCTTAGATTATTTAAAATGGATTTTTGGATGAGAATACAATTAGTTGCCACTCTTTTTATACTTGTTTATATTGCAAATATAAACTTCACTTTGAATTGCTTCATAGTTTGAAATATCAAATTCCAAATTAAAGAAGTTTTAAAATTTTGAAAAGTAAATGTTTACTAATTGTATACTTTTTATGTGTACTAAAAATAATTCTGTCATTGCAGTAAAGAAATGGTGGTGGTGAAAATTATTAGCCAAACTTTTTACTTGGAAATCCAAGTACATGAGTTTTTTTCTTTTAACTATAATTTGTGTAATCCCTTGCTTAAAAGTATAACAATGATGAAGGCAAATGAAAGGTTCACTTGATATGGATGTTTTTAGGTTAAATTAATATTCTCTCATCATCTTAGTTATTAAAAAAATTATAGACACATACCTATGGCTTTTATACCCAACACCTATGGCTTTTATAAAGTCAGTAGTAAGCAACATAATATATTTAAAAGTTCATATGATCTATAAAAAGAAAACTCATTTTTTTTATACAATTTTTTATTTTTTAATTTTTTTCTGAGGAAGATCAGCCCTGAGCTAACATCCATGCTAATCCTCCTCTTTTTGCTGAGGAAGACCGGCTCTGAGCTAACATCTATTGCCAATCCTCCTCCTTTTTTTTTTCCCCCAAAGCCCCAGTAGATAGTTGTATGTCATAGTTGCACATCCTTCTAGTTGCTGTATGTGGGACGTGGCCTCAGCATGGCCGGAGAAGCGGTGCGTCGGTGCGCGCCCGGGATCCAAACCCGGGCTGCCTAGTAGCGGAGCACGCGCACTTAACCGCTAAGCCACGGGGCCAGCCCAAGAAAACTCATTTGTGTTCCAGAATTTTTAAAAGATAGCTGGCCATGCATAGCGTTTAAAGGAAAAAGAATCAGAACTGATTTGCTTGCTTGGTCATTACTCTTCCTGATTTTGGGGACCGTATGAGTTGGATGACCAGTGAGTGAAGAGCATTGCTCTTGGCTGATGTAACTGTAACACCAGTAACTGGTGTTTCTGGGCATTATGGTTTTAAATATTTGTGTATTAAAATACAATCCTTGATGTTAAAAATATCAAAGAGCAAACAGTGATTTACAAACAAGCAAAAAAGAAATTATAATTATTATACTTAAAATAACAGAAAAGTTTGCTCAAAGTAATATTCTCTTAGAATTCCATGTCTTGGTATCTTTTTTACCTTGGATGTGGTTTTATTGTGAATTTTTTTCCTGAATGATTTAACTCTAAAAATTTGAGAATTTTTATTCATTCTTTTTTTTTTTTTTTTTAAATTTATTTATTTATTTTTCCCCCAAAGCCCCAGTAGATAGTTGTATGTCGTAGTTGCACATCCATTCTAGTTGCTGTATGTGGGACGCGGCCTCAGCATGGCCGGAGAAGCGGCGCGTCGGTGCTCGCCCGGGATCCGAACCTGGGCCGCCAGCAGCGGAGCGCGAGCACCTAACCGCCAAGCCACGGGGCCGGCCTTATTCATTCTTTTTTAAATTCATAGTATTTTGGGTTTTGAGGTTATCAAAATTTCATTTTTTAAATATCCTAAGAGATAGATATGAATAACCTTTTATTGTTTTAAACTGTTTTTCGTGAGATAAACTGTTACAATATTAACAATAAATAGACAAATGACTTCTGGAATGGCTACATGAGGAGCTCCGACCTGCCCCCCACCATAACTACCATAACTGAAAAAGTTTTTTTAAATAATCATTTAAAGTCTCTGCATATTGTCCTAAGGGCATACAGCAAATGAGGAAACATTTAGGAAAATCTAAATCTCTGTAATAATATTAAGAGTCGGTGGCATTTATGCCACAACATATTCTCTCCTTAACCTCTCTATCCCCCTATACACACAGCTCTGCTACAGAAGCTCCACTCTGAATGGGTATGGCCTAAAAGACAATGCTCTCTCCTCCCAACCCCCAATTAAGGACTAGGGTATCTCCCAGGGACTGGCAGGTTGCCACTGTTTCTTATGCCCCTCTAGCTTTGTGATGCAAAGGCTAAACTCCAGGTGAGTTCAGCCATGAGGTCAGGACTCCATTCCTCCACTCAGCTCCAACTCATAGGGTGGAGGCTCTACCCTAGGTGCAGCAAGCCAAGATTGGGGCCCTGATCACCCTCTCCCTAGTTCTCTCATAGGGTAAAGGTTCCATGCCAGGAGAAGCAAGCCAGGAAGACCAGAGGCTGCCACACCAGCTGAGCCCTGTTCATAAAGCAGGCATATCAATCTTAGAGAAGCAGGTGATGGGTCCCCCACCCCTAGTTCCACAACAGTGACTTAGATTTTTTCCTAGGGGAGAGGCAGACCGTAAGAATAGAGACTTCTGAAGCTCTCCCCGAAGGAACTGATTTTGTTTGGAAGAGTGTTGGGAAGTTCAAGCCTAAAGGTGCTCTCAAGAACAATGGAGAACCTAGAGGTAAGCAATTAAGAGGAGGCTGGTAGCTCCACAGGAGCAGTAAGCTAAATTGTAGGCTAGCTAACTTATCAGAGAGAACCAGAAAGAGACAGGTAAGGAGAGCCTTCCTGGGGTCATAACAAACCTCAAAGACTAGCCTCAAAAGCTACCTCTGCAAAAGGCCCAAATCTAATTAAATCAGACTGCAGAGCAATTTATGCTACAGGGCATCATCAAAACCAGATCAATCAACTGGCAGTTGGAGATAATGTCTGAGTGTGATGCCAGCAAAGGCAGATAGTTTAAAAGAGAGATCAGGGAAATAATCAAAAGAAACCCATGTTAAAACATCTGTCACCCCAGGTGACTGCATGCCCCACGCACCTCTAAGGAATGAAATCAGAGATTTCACACTGAAGAGAAAATAAGCTTCACTGAATTAGTGCAGTCAAGTAATTGTATAGAAAAGCAAACAAGCCTGGTGAGAGGGGGAGGGTAACTGGAATCAGTGATCAGAGATCCTACAATGTATAATATAAAGTGTCCAGTTTTTAACAAAAAGTTATGAGACATGCAAAGAAACAGGAAAGTAACTCGTATACAGAGAGTAAAAAAGCATGTACCTGAGAGGGCCCAGATGTCAGAATTAACAGGCGAAGACTTCAAAGCAGCCATTATACACACATTCAAAGAAGTAATGTAAACCATGCTTAAGGAAGTCAAGGAAGATATGATGACTATATCTCATCAAAAAGAAAACATCCATAGGAAGATACAAATAAGAAGAACCAAATGAATATTCTGGAGTTGTAAAATACAATAACCAAAATGAAAAATTCACCTCAGAAGCTCAACAAATTTTTCTGTTGAAAAAAAATCAGTGAACTTGAAGATGATAGACAGAGATTATGCAATCTGAAGAACAGAGAGAAAAAGGAATGAAGAAAAATGAACAGAGCCTCAGACAAACATGGTATACTATTATACACACACCAATATATGCATAATGGGAGTACCAGAAGAAGAAGAGGAGAGAGAGGAGGGCACGAGGGAGGGAAGGAGGGAGAGTGGAGAGAGGGAAGAAGAGAGAGAGGAGCAGAAAAGATATTTGAAGACAGAGTGGCCGAAAACTTCCCAAATTTGATGAAACACACTAATCTACACACTCAAGATGCTCCACAAATACCGAGTAAGATAAACACAAAAAGATCCACACCCAGACACATCATGGTAAAAATGATCGAAACCAAAGACAAAGAGAAAAATTAGAAAGCAGCAAGAGAAAAATGATGTTACATGCAAGGCAACCCCAATAAGATTAACAGCTGACTTCTCATTAGGAAAAATGAAGGCCAGGGGGCAGTGGGATGACATATTCAAAGTGCTGAAGGAAAAACTTTTTAACAAAGAATATTATATGTAGCAAAACTATCTTTCAAAAATGAAGGTAAAGAAGGAGATGTCTGGGAAGATGGTGGAGTGGGAATCTATCTCCCCACCTAGGCAACAATGGCACTAGCAGAATCTATCTGACAGAAGTATTTGAAATTCCAGAATCTATTGAAGTTTTGCAACTTCCAGGGGAAGGCTTGGATGATAAACTGCAGTTAATATCAGTCAATTTTAGCCCTTAGGTCAGTGACAGCTGCCCATCTCCCACCCCCAGCCCCATGGCAGGCTGTGGAAGAACTGCAGGAGAAGCTTTCGTGCAGCTTGTGAGAGCCATGGTCGGTAGTAAGGGTCACGTCCTCCAAATATCAGAGATCTGTGCTTCTGATCATGAAGGTGCAGAGAGGTGGGCAGCCATTGTTGCATCCCCCTCACTGCTGTAAGCCTGTCCCCTCTGGCTGAAGTGACTTCAGGGGATTTAAAGGGCTAGTGCCTTCCCTTTCCCACTTCATTTTTGCTATCCATTACAGAGCCAGGCATTAAAGACTAGGGTATTCAAAAGCACCTACACATACAGGGAAATTAGAAAGTCACCATGCATACCAAGGGAAAGATGCAGGCTCAGAAAAGACCTTAAGTCTACAGTTCATGCTGATCCTCAGCAGGTCCTTAAGAGATAACCTAAAACAATAAAATAAAACAAAACAAAAACAAAAAACAGCAAACCCTGGGGAGGGGGAAGAATCTGATTTCTAGAGTTACCACATCATTAGATTCAAATGTCCACTTTTCTTTTTTTTTTTTTAAAGATTTTATTTATTTTATTTTTTCCCCCCAAAGCCCCAGTGGATAGTTGTATGTCGTAGCTGCACATCCTTCTAGTTGCTGTATGTGGGACTCGGCCTCAGGATGAACAGAGAAGCGGTGCCTTGATGCGCACCCGGGATCCGAACCCGGGCCACCAGCATCGCAGCGCGCGCACTTAACCACCAAGCCACAGGGCCGGCCCTAAATGTCCACTTTTCAACAAAAAAAAAATCCCTAGGCATACATGAAACAGGAAAGTATGGCCCATTCAAAGGGAAAAATAAATACAAAGCAACTGTCACTGAGAAAGAGCAGAAGGCAGACATATTATACAAAGACTTTAAAATAACTGTCTTAAAGATGCTCAAGAACTAAAGGAAGACATGGAGGAAGTCCAGAAAGCAAGGTATGAAAAATATGAAAATATCAATGAAAAAAAAAACTTAAAAGAAACCAAAAAGAAATTCTGGAGCTGAAAAGTACAATAATAGAAATGAAAAATTCACTGCACAGTTCAAAGGCAAATTTGAGCAGGCAAAAGAAAGAATCAGCAAGCATGAAGCTAGGACAACTGAAATTACTGAGTCTGAAGAAGAGAAAGAAAAAAGATTGAAGAAAAATGAACAGAGCCTAAGGGACTTGTGAGACACCAATTAGTAGACCAACATACACCTAGTGAAAGTTCCAGAAGGAGGAGAGAGAGAAGGGGCAGGGAGATAATTTGAGAAAATAATACAAGTTTAATGAAAGACATGAATATAAACATCCAAGAAGGTCAATGAACTCCAAGTAGAATGACCTCAAAGAGACTCACACTTACATTATAATCAAACTGTCAAAAGACAAAGAGAATATTTAAAGCAGCAAGAGAGAAGTGACTCATCACATATAAGTGATCCTCAATAAGATTATCAGCAGATTTCTCATGCAAAGCTTTGGAGACCAGAGGCAGTGGGCCAATATATTCAAAGTGCTAAAAGAAAAAAACTAAACCAAGAATCCTCTATCTGGCCATACTGTCCTTCAGAAGTGAGAGAGAAATTATGACATTCCCAGAAAACAAAAAGCTGAGAAAGTAATTACTGCTAGACCTGTCCTGAAAGAAATGTTAAAGGGAGTCCTGTAGGCTGAAATAAAAGGAAACACTAACTTGAAGCACTATGAAGAAATAAAGATCTCAATAACGGTCAACACATGGACAATTATAAAAGCTAGTATTATAGTAACAATGGTTTGTAACTCCACTTTTTGTTTTCTACATGATTGAAGAAACATTAAAAAAAAAAACAGTCTAAAGGCTAGTATTACTGTAACTTTGGTTTGTAACTCTGCATTTTGTTTTCTACATAATTTAAGAAACATGCATTAAAAAAAGTGTTAGTTTACGTTTTTGAACACACAATGTAAAATGAAATTTTGTGACATCAATAACCAAAAGGGATGGGGACAGAGCTGTAATGGAGCAGAGTTTTTATATGTTACTGAAGTTAAGCTGGTATGAATTCAAATTAGAGTGTTACAACTTTAGGGCATAAAATGTAATCCCCATGGTAACCACAAAGAAAGTAGTTATAGAATATACACAAAAGGAAATAAGAAGGGAAATAAAAGTGTTTCACTACAGAAAAAAATCAAACACAAAAGAAGACAGTAGTAAAGGAAATAGACAAAAAAGCTATAAAGCATATTAAAATTAAATAGCTAAATGACAGAAGTAAATACCTCCTTATCAGTAATTACTTTAAATGTGAATGGAATAACTCTTCAGTCAAAAGACAGAGATTAGTAGAATGGATTAAAAAACACATCTAACTATGTGCTATCTCTAAGAGACTCACTTTAGATCCAAAGACACAAGTAGATTAAAAGTGAAAGGGTGGAAGAAGGTGTTCTATGCAAATAGTAAGCAGAAGAGAGCAGGGATGGCTATAGTAATATTAGACAAAATAGGCTTTAAGTTGAAAAAGTTTACAAGAGACAAAGAAATACATTTTATATTAATAAAAGTTTCAATATAGCAATAAGATATAACAATTATAAACATTTATGCATCTACTAACAGGCCATTAAAATATATAAAGCAAAAATAGGGGCCAGCCCAGTGGCATAGTGGTTAAGATCGTGTGCTCCGCTTTGGTGGCCCAGGGTTCATGGGTTTGGATCCCAGGCATGGACCTACGTACCACTTATCAAGCCATGCTGTGGCAGTGTCCCATATATAAAGATGGGCACGGACGTTAGCCCAGGGCCAATCTTCCTCAGCAAAAAAAAGATGAGGATTGGCAACAGATGTTAGCTCAGGGATAATCTTCCTTGCAAAAAAAAAAAAAAATATATATATATATATATATGTAGAGCTAAAGTGGACAGAATCGCAGGGAGAAAGAGAGAGTTCTACAAAAATGAAGGTGAAGTAAATGTATTCTCAGATAAACAAAAACTTAGAATCTGTTGCTAGCCAGCCCACCTTAAATAAATACTAGGGAAGCTTTTCAGACTGAAAGCAAGTGACACCCTACAGTAATTTGAATCAATAAAGCAAAGATTGCTAGTAAAGGTAATTATGTAGGTAATTATAAAAGACAATATTACTGCATTTTTTTCTCTTAACTGATTTATGACTGTATATAATTGTATTGTTAGGCTTATAACATTGAGAATGTAATCTACTTGACAATAACTAAGTGGATAGGAAAAAAGCTGTACTGACATACATAAATATTGTAAGTATACTGTACTGAAGTAAGGAAATAACACCAGATGGTAACTTGAATCCATAAGAAGAAATGTAGAGAAACAAAAATGATAAATAAAAGTTACCATAACAAATTATAAATATATACTTGCTTTCCTTTCTTCTCTTAGCTTCCTGAAGATATGAAATTATATATTGTAGTAATCATAACAATATATCATTGGATTTGTAACATATATAAATGTAATATGTATAATAGTTATAATAGGACAAACAGGAGAAGAGGTGACACAGCTACATAAAAGTAATGTTCTATATCTCACTGAAATTAAGTTGGTATAGCTCTGAAGTAAATTATGATAAGTAAGATGTATATGGTAAGCCCTATAGCAACCACAAAGAAAACAACTCCAAAGTGTGGTGAAAAACATCGTTAAAGGAATTAAAATCATTAACTAGAAACATTCACTTAATACAAAAGAAAGCAATAAAGGAGGAATAGAGAAACAAGACAGGATATATATAGAAAACAAAAAGCAAAATGCCAGACATAAATCCAGCTATAACAATAATAGCATTTAATATAAATGGATTAAACAATCCAGTCAAAAGGCAGAAACTGTCAGACTGGCTAAGAAAAATAAGCTCCAACTGTACACTGTCTGCAGGAGACACACTTTACATTAAAGATAAAAACAGGTTGAAAGCAAAAGGATGGAAATGACATACCAGGCAAAGAGCAACCAAAACAGAGCTGAAGTGACTATGCTAATATCAGAAAAAACAGACTTCAAAAGAAAAAAAAATTACTGGCTGTAGAGGGATATTTTGTAATGATAAAGTCTCAATTCATCAGGAAGATATAACCATTATAAACATATATGCACCTGATAACAGAGCCCCAAAATACATGAAACAAAAAGTGACAGAAATTAAGGGAGAAATAGATAATTTAACAATAATAGTTGAAGACTTCAATACCCCACCTTTAATAAGGAATAGAACTACTAAGAGGTATATCAACAAGAGTATAGAAGACATAACAATACATAAACAAACTAGACCTAAGATCCATCTATAATACACTGCACCCAACCACAGCAGAATATATATTCTTTTCAAATCACAAGAACATTTCCAGAATAGATCATATCCTGGGCCATAAAAATAGTCTCAATAAGTTTTTTTTTTAATTTTTTAATTTTTTTAATTTTCTTTTTGTGAGGAAGATCAGCCCTGAGCTAACATCCATGCCAATCCTCCTCTTTTTGCTGAGGAAGACTGGCTGTGAGCTAACATCTATTGCCAATCTCCTCCTTTTTTCCCCCTTTTTCTCCCCAAAGCCCCAGTAGATAGTTGTATGTCATAGTTGCATATCCTTCTAGTTGCTGTATGTGGGATGCCGCCTCAGCATGGCCAGACAAGCGGTGTGTCGGTGCGCGCCTGGGATCTGAACCCGGGCCGCCAGTAGTGGAGCGCACACACTTAACCACTAAGCCAGGGGGCCAGCCCCTATTTATTTTATTTATTTATTTATTTATTTTTTGAGGAAGATCAGCCCTGAGCTAACATCCGATGCCAATCTTCCTCTTTTTGCAGAGGAAGATTGGCCCTGGGCTAACATCCGTGCCCATCTTCCTCTACTATAAAGCTGCCACAGCATGGCTTGACAAGCGGTGCATTGGTGCGCGCCCGGGATCTGAACTTGCGAATGCTTGGGCCACCGAAGCAGAGTGCGCATACTTAACCGCTACGCCACTGGGCTGGCCCCTCAATAAGTTTTAAAATATTGAAATCATACAATGTATATTCTCTGACCACAATGGAATTAAATTAGAAATCAATAATAGACATAAATTTGATAAACTCACAAGAACGTGAAAATTATAAAGACACTCTTAAACATCCAATGGATCAAAGGAGAAATCATAAGAGAAATTAGAAAATACTTTTAGATAAAAATGAACATGCAAAATACTAGAACTTATGGGATGTAGTTAAAGCAGTGCTTAGAGGGAAATTTATGGCTTCAATTAAAAAAGAAGAAAGATCTCAAATCAATAACCTAAACTTCCACCTTAAGACACTGGAAAAAGAAGAGCAAATTAAATCTAAAGCACACAGAAGGAAGAAAATAATAAATATTAAAGTGGAAATTAATGAAATAGAAAATAGAAAAACAATACAAAAAATCAAAGAAACCAAAAGTTGGTTCTATGAAAAATTTTAAAAAAGGGACAAACTTTAGCTAGACTGACCAACAATAATTAAATACTGGTATGGCTGCCTGCTGAAGATATGAACAGGAATTTCACAGAAGTGGAAACACATTTGGCTAATAAACATATAAGGAAATGTTCAATCCTATCAATAATTAGAGAAATGGAAATAGAGACCAAAATGAGATATAATTTCATACCCATTTGACTGTTAAGTGTTAAGAAGTCTGACAATACTGAGTGTTGGAGAGAATGTGGACCAATACGATATTTTACATACTGCTAGTGAGAGTGTAAACTGGTACACCCATTTTGGAAAATAATTTGGCATTATTTTGTAAAGTTTAATATTCACATGACCTACAAACTAGCACATCTGTTATATTTATATGCTCAAGAGAAATCCTTGCACATATGCACTAGAGACATGTACAAGAATGTTCATAGAAACACTGTTAGAGAACAAAGAAAAAAGGAAACGGTCCCAATCCCCGCTGATAGGAGAATGGATAAATTGTGGTTTAGTCACACAACAGAATATTATGCAACAGTGAAAATAAAATGAATTAGAGCTCATGAAATAACATGGATGAATTATTGTAGCAAAATCATGTGTGAAAAAAGCAAGTCTTAGAGCACAATATATAGTTTTGTACCCTTATTCTAAAGTACAAAACCAACAAAATTAAATAATATATTATTTAGCCATATAGTTATATATTGTATAACTTAATTTTTTAAAAAAGAAGTTAGGAGTAACACAAAATTCAGCATGGTGGTTATCTCTGGGAGGGGGAGGCTAAGGAATAGGACAAGGTAAGAGCCTTTAAGTAGATGTATGTTATTGGCAATATCCTAGTTCTAGGATTGAGTGGGTTCATCTGTGTCAAATATATTATTAAAACAAGCAAATATACAAAAATCAACAATTAACACAAATTAAATAAAACGAATAAAACAAAAGAGCACCAGACACAAGCCAGTTATGATAGTGGGTTATGAACCAAGGATTCTGATTAATGTAATTTTGTACACCTGAGGTTCCAAAAACAAAAAAGGAAAAATATAACAAAAAACAGCTAATCTACTAGCAGTGGTTAATGTACTTTAGACACCTTGCCAAACACTTCCTGCTGTTTGTTCCTGATCCTCAGGACACCGCAATGATCAGGGAGGTACTATTATTATCCTCATGTTACAACTGGGACCACTGAGGGACAGAGAAATCCCACAGTTGGAAGGAGGCAGAGCTAGGATTTGGACTCTGGCAGCCTGACCTGAAAAGCTGCACCATTAACCATCAAGCTATCCTGCCTCCCCTAAGAGGTAGAAAACAGGTCCTAACTCTAGATGATAGAAGTATATGGTGAAGAAAACCATGCCTATTAGACAGGATACTATTTACAAAAGTGAAAAATCTGAAAACCAGGTCCTGACCAGGGTTCCAGACTTCAGAAAATGAAATGGTTACACGTTTTTTTTTTTTTAATAATTTTATTTATTTATTTATTTTTCCCCCAAAGCCCCAGTAGATAGTTGTATGTCATAGTTGCACATCCTTCTAGTTGCTGTATGTGGGACACGGCCTCAGCATGGCCGGAGAAGTGGTGCGTCAGTGCGCGCCCGGGATCCAAACCCGGGCTGCCAGCAGCGGAGCGGGCCCACTTAACCGCTAAGCCACGGGGCCGGCCCTGGTTACACGTTTTGAACATGCTGCATTCCAGCCTCTCATGAGGAAGTATTTTAAATACTAGAAGCAAGTTGGAGATGACCTCAGGGGTTTCTATGCACAAATTGCAGGGCATGTGGGGAGCTTATGAATATTTGAGCAAAATTAGTAACACCTTTGAACCTGATCCCCAAACACTCACCATTTCTTGGTGTAATTTTCTACCCAATCTTCAGCAAGGCCCTTTCAGCTAAAAGCTTCTAGCAAATGAATCATGCATCTGAGGCCACAGAACTGGACTTTTTGTCCTGTACTGTTCCCTCTGGGAAGTTTCCCAAGGTCTGAGCTGCCAGCTGTAGGTCCTTGAACTTGCTTCCAATGTCTTTGGAGAACAGGCTCACAGCTATGAAAGAAGGGTGAGTTTGGCTCATTCCTAATCAGAAGAACACCCCCAAAACCTGGAACAAAGAATAGCCCTTCCTCATCCTCAATGCACTCCAGATTTAGTCTACATTTTTGGATTATTTCTAGAAAATGTCAATAATCCTCATTCACAAATAAAGATGTGTTAGAGGCTAAAACGCAAGGTATGTGGATGACAAAGTCAAATTTTAACATCTACACTATCTTAAAAATTTGTATTTTAAGTTATTTAAATTGTAACTTGCGTAAATATTGGTCTCTTTTTTGTGTGTGTGAAGAAGACTAGCCCTGAGCTAACATCCGATGCCAATCCTCCTCTTTTTGCTGAGGAAGATTGGCCCTGGGCTAACATCCGTGCCCATCTTCCTCTAGTTTATATGGGATGCCGCCACAGCATGGCTTGACAAGTGGTGCGATGGTGCCCGCCTGGGATCCGAACCTGCGAACCCCGGGCCGCCGCAGCAGAGCATGCACGCTTAACCGTTGCGCCACCGGCCGGCCCCCTCTATTTTTGTTTTTTTATCTTAATTGAAATTAAAATTAAAAATCTTTTTGAGGAAGTAGTACTTGTAGGTGGTACAAAATTCAAATGATACAAAAGGACATACAGCAAAAAGTAGGTCACACTCTCTCTGCTCTCTCCAAGTCTTCCAGATCCCTCCTGAGATCACCATAAATAATTTATTGCATATTCTATAAGAATTTCATTCATTTGCAAAGAAAAAGACGTTTTTTTGCATCACTAATTCTTTTCCATAATCATTATTCCCACAGAAGACTGGTTTGTGGTTGCTTAAAAATAAAGTAAAATAAATTCTAAGAAAATGGGGGAATTTTCCATAAGTATAGACTAATCTGGGTGTCTGTCAGGCCATGATTGAAAGAATCTGTATTAAAAAACACTGGTTTCAGAAATAGTTTTAGTGGAGATCATTCTGGATCAGGACACAGAAAAATTGGATTCTGGTGTCAGTCTCTATTGTTTAAAGTCTTACGTAAAATACGTGATATATTTAGAAATTCTAGCTTCTGTACTTGTGTCCTCCATCTTGCTCTCTTCTTCCTCCTTTAGGTAATTTTTTTTAAAAAAACAACACAGTTTACCTTCCATTTTAAAATGGAAGTACAAACTTTTACTTGTCAAATTTCATGTTTCAGCTTCTTAATTAAAATGTCTTGGTCTGAAACCACCTGATTAAAAAAATGGGCAAAGGACTTGAGTAGCTATGTCTCCAAAGAAGATACACAAATAGCAAATAAGCACATGAAAAGATGCTCAACATTATTAATCATCAGAGAAATGCAAATCAAAACTACAATGAAATACCTCCCCATACCCATCAGGATGGCTACTATCAAAAAACAGAACACAACAAGTGTTCGTGAAGATGTGGAGACGTTGGAACCCTTGTGCACTATTGATGGGAATGTAAAACGGTACAGCTGCTGTGGAAAACAATATGATGGTTCCTCCAAAAATTAAAAATAGAATTACCATATAATCCAGCAATTCCACTTCTGGGTATATACTCAAAAGAATTGAAAGCAGAGTCTTGGGGCCGGCCCCGTGGCTTGGCGGTTAGGTGCGCGTGCTCCACTGCTGGTGGCCCGGGTTCGGATCCCGGGCACGCACCAATGCGCCGCTTGTCCGGCCATGCTGAGGTGGTGTCCCACATACAGCAACTAGAAGAATGTGACATACAACTATCTACTGGGGCTTTGGGGAAAAAATAAATAAATAAAAAATTATTAAAAAAAAAAAAAAGAAAGCAGAGTCTTGAAGAGATACCGATACATCCGTGTCTATAGCCACATTAGTCACAATAGGCAAAAGGTAGAAGAAACCCAAGTGCCCATAGACGGATGAATTGATAGATCAAATGTGGTATATGATACAATGGAATATTGTTTAGCCTTAAAAAGGAAGGAAATTCTGACACATGCTACAACATGGATGAACATTGAGGACATTATGTCCTCAAGTGAGATAAGCCTATTGGCAAAAAGACAAAAACTATATCTATATAATTTCACTCATATGAGGTACCTAGAGTAGTCAAATCCAAAGAGACAGAAAGTAGAATGATGGCTGCTGGGGTTGGGGGCAAAGGGAAGGGGGGAACTATTATTTAAAGAATATAGAGTTTCTGTTTTGCAAAATGAGAGGAGTTCAGGAGATTGGTTGCACAACAACGTGAATGTACTTAACACTACTGAACTGTATACTTAAAAATGTTTAAGGTGGTAAATTTTGTGTTATGTGTGTTTTATCACAATTTAAAAAAATGCATTCACTTCACACCTGTTAGAATGGCTATCATCAAAAAGACAAGAGATAACAAGCGTGGTGAAGATGGGAGAAAAGGGAACCCCTGTGCACTGTTTGTGGGAATGTAAATTGGTGCAGCCACTGTGGAAAACAGTAGGGAGGTTCCTCAAAAGATTAAAAATAGGGTGCTGGCCCCGTGGTGTAGTGGTTGAGTTCAGTGTGCTCCACTTTGGCGGCCCGGGTTCATGGGTTCAGATCCCAGGCATGGACCTACACCACTTGTCAGCCATGCTGTGGCAGCGACCCATATACAAAATAGAGGATGATTGGCACAGATGTTAGCTCAGGGCTAATCCTCCTCAAGCAAAAAACAGGAAGATTGGCGATGGATGTTAGCTCAGGGCTAATTTTCCTCAGCCAAAAAAAATTAAAAATAGAACTACCATATGATCCAGCAATCCCACTTCTGGGTGTATATCTGAAGGAAATGAAAACAGGATCTTGAAGAGATATCTGTACTTCCATGTTCATTGCTGCATTATTCACGATATCCAAGGTATAGAAACAGCCTAAGTGTCTGTCAGTGGATGAATAGATAAAGAAGATATGGTATATATAGACAATGGAATATTATTCAGTCATGAGAGAAAAGGAAATCTTCCCATTTACAACAAAATGGATGAATCTTGAGGGCACTATACTAAGTGAACTAAGTCAGACAGAGAAAGACAAATGCTGTATGATCTCACTTATATGTGGGATCTAAAAAACTGAACTCATAGAGAGAGTAGAGTGGTGGTTACCAGGGGCTGGGTGTTGGGAGAAATGAGGAGATGTTGGTCAAAGAACACAAACTGCCAGTTATAAGAAGAATATGTTCTGGGGATCTAGTGTACAGCATGGTGATTATAGTTAATAATATTGTACTATATACTTGCTAAGAGAGTAGATCTTAAATGTTCTTACCACAAAAAGGGAATGGTAATTATGTGATGTGATGGAGGTTAGCCAATGCTATGGTGGTAATCATTTTGCAATATACAAATATATCAAATCAGCCTGTTGCACATCTTAAACTTATACAATGTCATATGTCAATTATATCCCAATAAAGCTGGAAAAAAGAATGTATGATAATAGGTTTCTGTCACTTAATAGCATAATTACTTAAAAATTATTGTCCTTATTATTGTCATTATTCATGAGGAAAGCACTTCTTCTATACAGTAAAATCTTTTTCATTCACTTTTTAAAGTTTTGACCATAGTTTGGTTTGCATTATTCTAAGTTCAACGTTAAATTCTGATTCAGATAATGATGAATAAAAATCAGATTTTATGTTGTTCTTCTACGTGTAATTCTCACTTAACTTGGAAAGAGTAGTTTCTAGCCCTGTAATAATTTTTTTAATTTTTAAATTTTTTTTTGGTGAGGAAGATTGGCCCTGAGGTAACAACATCTGTTGCCAATCTTCCTCTTTTTGCTTGAGGAAGACTGTCCCTGAGCTAACATCAGTGCCAATCTTCCTCTATTTTGTACGTGGATGTCACCATAGCATGACTTGACGATCGGTGTGTAGGTCCATGCCTGGGATCTGAACCTGCAAACTCAACCACTACGCCACCTGGCGGGCCTCTAATAAATTTTTATTTTTGTCGTGATGTGCAATGAAAAGTTTTATACAAGGGAAGAATGTCTTGGTCTGAGGATACTAGTCCAGAATTTTTCAATTTCTATTTTCTCATAACTTAACAATTCAAAATTTTTGAAATCTTTTTAAGGAGCTGGTATCTTCCAATATTTGAAGGACTTTCCAAAAGTAGAAGTGGAAATAATTTTGTCTGTTTTTTGTGGTTCTGGCCTCCCCCAGAAATTAACCATGACTTTTTTTCGCCATGGGCCTCCATAGAAGGGTATTATGATCTCACCAGTAGGAGATTTTATCCCAATCATTCCTGTATGGATGTTTGTCATTCTTTCTGACTGCCCACATCTGAACCTTCTTTTTATATTTGGAGAATTCCCTCATCTATAAGGAACCAAGCCCGCTTTCTACTATAAAGGCCAAAAATGCCAGATTCTTGTTTTCTCCGTCTCTCTTTGTGGCAAAGGCATTAATACCCACTCTGGTCTTTATATCAGAAGCCAATAATGCAAACAGGTGAGACATGGTCTCTAGCAGGGGTTATAATAGAGCAAGGTTGAGTTCTGGTCAGCATTGGCTGTGATGCTGGTACGGTGGCTAGGGCTAGGGGTGTTGGTGGTATGAATTGCAGCATCTATGCTTGGGACTGGGAGGAGAGATGTTGATGCTATACCATTTTTCAGGCATGATTTTGGGCATTGTTCTTGGCTTCTTGACTTCAGTTTGGCTCTTCAGCCCTCTTGATATTCCTATTTACCATAGCATCTTAATTACCATCAAATGTAAGAAACCTTCAAATGATCAATGAACCATTAGTTCATTGACAAACATTTTTGCCCGTATAACGTTGCCCTCTATGCCACCAAGAGCTTCAGTGATGGAGCATTTATTAAAAAAGCGCTGTACCATTGTTGGCTGAAGTTTCTTCCAAGTCCTTGATACCAGTTTTTCAAGTTGTGATGCTCACACTTTCTTGATCTTATCATAGATGTTAACAGAAGATTTGCAGGCAAAAACCAGGGCTTGCATTCTTTCCTTAAATGTCCAGGGTTGCAGTTTTCCATCATACTATGGAACGTCAACCTGGTCTGCACGTGTTCGGGCAATGACCACTGAGTCATGACTATCACCTGGCCAGCAGCAGTTATAAGGCACCATCTATTGGAAAACATTCCTGATTTCAAAAGATGTTAAAAGTAAAAAATGTGTGTATAGGAATTGATGAAATATGGTAATTCCTTTTCTGCTTAAGTTAGCCAGAAGTGATTTCTCTTTGCTTAAAACCAAGAGCCTTGACTGAAACACTCTGTAACTTACACATTCAAATTAAACATTCATAATACCTAGGGCCTTAAAATAGAACTTTCTTGGGGATATGGTGCTCAGAAGGACTTACAGTGTGCCCACCCCAATCGCTTCTCCATTCTACCATCTAGTGTAGGACGCCTGGTTGTCAGCTGGATCCCCATTCTCCATCTTGCGGGAATCATGATGAGAAGGGTAACCACTCAGTTGGCTAAAGCAGGTGTGTCACACGGCCCTGTCTGCCGCCTTAGGCACAGGAATTAAGGCTTCTTGCCTAAATTCTGCTGAAAGGCAGGGAAATGTTCAATAATTGAGCAGCTTTTGGCTTGGGACAACTGCAGGGTACCTAGAGTGATGGTGGCCATTGGCTACTTCCTCTGTCACTGTTTATTGAAATCCTCTGATGCTTTTTTTGCTTTTGTAATGTCTTTATTTTTCATGTATGTCCGGAAAAATCACTTTGTTCTCCTCACCCTCACGTTTCCTGTCAGGGAACCTGTAGCATATTTGGCACAGGATTCCCTATTAGGTCAGTGTAAGACTTTGGAGGGCTATTGCTACTCATATTCATCTGATGCAAGATGCCTGGACATGTATGAGCTTATCCATCATGGGGCTGCTGAACACACTGCTGTGATATGAGACGCGGGCAATCAAGGCGATAGCTGTTTAACATTTTCTCACCTACTTACTTATACCTAAGTCATTTGACAGTGCCCATCAATAAAAAGATACTAACACAGAATGTAAACAATGTATATACTCTGAATGGGAGAACTCATTTTGGGGTCATTTTATCCTAGGAGAGATCTAGACAATTTCTTCCAATTAGAAGATACTAATGATACTTTTCCATGGGTCAAGGTTTGTAAATAAGTAGTTCTTAGTTCATTTATTAATCTTTAAAAAATATATGGTGATTATTTTATTCTCATTGCTTCATATCAACAATAAGAGTAGTTACTGTGAGAGAGAACATGGTTAAGCAGAACTTGACATTTTCTTAGTGAAAGGAGCTGCTGTGCAGGAGTTTTCAGCTACCTAGTCCTCTTGGAGCAGATTTTCTGTGATCTGGGAAAAAATCATGCATCGTTTATTAGGTAAATGTAAACAGATAGGTACTGTATGCAAAGGGAAAACATGTCCATATTTTTGGTTTGACTAGGTTGCCTTGCTAAAAGAGAATTTTATTTTTAAAAGAAACTAGTGGATGAGAAAGAAGTGAATAAATTTGCATAATGATGAGGGAGTCCTCTGGGAGAAAAGGGACTAAGATTTGGACTACCTCCTCACCTCTCTCTCTTTTTAAAAATTAACTTTTTAGGGCCGGCCCCGTGGCTTAGTGGTTAAGTGCGCGCGCTCTGCTGCTGGCGGCCCGGGTTCGGATCCCAGGCACACACCGACACACCGCTTCTCCGGCCAAGCTGAGGCCGCGTCCCACATACAGCAACTAGAAGGATGTGCAGCTATGACATACAACTATCTACTGGGGCTTTGGGGGAAAAAAAAATAAATAAATAAAATTACAAATCTCTTTAAAAAAAATTAAAAAATAAACTTTTTATTTTGGAATAATTTCAGTGTTATAGGAAAGTTGCAAAGTTCCCGTATACCCACCTCCACCCTCTGCCCAGTTTCAGCTTCCCCAGTTTTCATCCTACATGGTCATGGTAACTTTGCCAAAACTAAGAAACCAACGTTAGTATATTACCATTAACTAAACTCCTAACTTTATTTAGCTTTCACCAGTTTTTCCACTAATGTCCTTTTTCTGTTCCAGGGTCCACATTGCATTTAGTGGTCATATCTCTTTAGTCTCCTCTGGTCTGTAGCAGTTTCTTGGCCTTTCTTTGTTTTTCACGAGCTTGACAGTTTTGAGGAGTACAGTGGACTCCCCTTTGGAGATTCAACATTATTAGAACCTTTCTGAAGAAGAGAATGATGTCTACCAGCAGGAAAGGCCCCATGGGCCGCTCTGGGGAAACTCAATATGAAGAAATGGAGCATCTGGCCTGGTGACAAAGAGCCCAGGGCAGGGTGTGAAAGTCCTACTCCATCTTCCTCAACTCACAGTGGGTGTGCTTAGGCAGTAACAGCTGAGCATGGGAGTGCACACGAAAGTGTGTGGGACAGCCTTGACTAAGCGAGGGCTGAGAAAGTGGGATTGTCCATGTTAAGGACCACTGTGGCTAGTAGGGGATTTGTACTAGCCATGGGGGTTGCAGAGGAGCAGGGGCCATGTAGCTTGGAGGTGACTCTCCCAAACAGCGGTTCTCTGGAAGATGCTGCTTCAGCAGTGCCTGTGACCATCCCTTACCCTAGGCGGTTTTCACCACTGGTTATGGCTTGCCTTAGCTTTGAAGGACTTGCATCTGGGTTCCTGCTTTCGCAGGAGGAACCCAAGAAAGAGAAATGAGGTTTCTGCTAGTCTGGACATGGTGGATTTGAGTGATTACTTTGAGAAATAAAAGTGATATGGGATTAAATACCCTTTCATGATAAAAACACTCAACAAAATAGGAATAGAAGGAAACTTTGTGGTTTTTAGTGCCACGGAATCGATTTCTACTCCTAACAACACTGTGTACAGCAGAGCAGAACCCTGCCCAGTTTTTTGGAGCCATCCTCTCACCTTCCAGCACTCTATCATGTAATGATATATTGAAAACTACAAAATATGGAAAGAAATTAAAGAAGATATAAATAAATGGAAACACATCCCATGTTCATGGATTGGAAGACTTAATATTGTTAAAAGTACTACCCAAAGTGACCTACAGATTCAATGCAATCTCTATCAAAATCCCAATGACATTTTTTGCAGAAGTAGAAAAACCCATCTTGAAATTCATATGGAATCTCAAGGGATCCTGAATGGCCAAAGCAATCTTGAAAAAGCAGAACAAAACTAGAGGACTCATACTTCCTGATTTCAAAACTTACTACAAAGCTACAGTAATCAAAACAGTGTGGTACTGGCATAAAGACAGACATATAGACCAATGGAACAGAATAGAGAGCCCAGAAATAAGCATATGGTCAAATGATTTTTGACAAGCAGCCAGAACATTCACTGGGGAAAGGACAGCCTTTTCGAAAAATGGTGCTGGAAAAACTGGATATCTATTTGCAAAAAAACAAAATTGGACCCTTACCTGACCCCATATACAAAAATTAACTGAAAATGGATTAAGGACCTAAATGTAAGACCTAAAACAATAAAACTTTTAGAAGAAAACAGGACAAAAGCTTCACAACATTGGATTTGGCAATGATTTCTTGGATATGACACCAAAGGCACAGGTAACAAAAGAAAACATAGACAAATTCATGAAAATTAAACAATTTTGTGCATCAAAAACATTATCCACTGAGTAAAAAGGCAATCTACAGTAGAGAGAAAATACTTGCAAATCATATATCTGATAACTGATTAATACCCAGAATATATAGAGAACTCCTAAAACTCAACAACAAAATAGCAAACAACCCGATTCAAAAATGGGCAAAGGACTTGAACAGCCATTTCTCCAAAGAAGATATACAAATGGACAATAAGCACACAAAAAGATGCTCAATATCACTAATCACTAGAGAAATACAAATCAAAACTACAATGAGATATGTAACCTCACACCCATTAGGATGGCTACTATCAAAAAAAAGAAAAGGAAACAAGTGTTGATGAGGATATGGAGAAAATGGAACCATTGTGCACTGTTGGTGGGAATGTAAAACGGTACAGCTGCTATGGAAAACAATATGTTTTCCAACAGTTCCTCAAAAAGATTAAAAATAGCATTACCATATGATCCAGCAATTCCACTTCTGAGTATAAAACAGAAGAACTGAACGCAGAGTCTCAAAGAGATATTTGTACACCCATGTTCGTGGAAGAGTTATTCACAATAGCTAAAACACGGACGTAACCCAAGGGTCCATCAATCACTGAATGGATAAGCAAAATGTGATATATACACACAACAGAATATTATTCAGCCTTAAAAAGGATGGAAATTCTGCCATACGCTACAACATGGATGAGTCTTGAGAACATTCTGCTAAGTGACGTAAGCCAGTCACAAAAAGACAAATACTGTATGATTTCACTTATATGAGGTACTTTAGAGTAGTCAAAATCATCAAGACAGAAAGCAGAATGGTGGTTGCCAGGGGCTGGGTGGGGGGAGCGTGAGAAGTTGTTGTTTAATAGGATTCGAGTTTCAGATTTAGAAGATGAAAGGAGTTATGGGGATGGATGATGTTGATGGTTGCACAACAAGGTGAATGTATTTAATACCACTGAACTGTATACTTAAACATGGTTAAGATGGCAAATTTTATGTTATGTATATTTTACTATAATAAGAAAAGTGATGTGGGATTATTGAAGCTGAGACTGGTGAAACAGTTCACACAGCTGCTATTTATGAAGTGTCTGCTACTACACACACTTAAGTCTCTCTAACCTGCGAGACCAGTTTACCATTAATGCCCCAACACCATAGACGAGGTGAGGAGAGACAAGTTCAGGTGGAGCTGGAGGCTCGTCAGGAGCTTAGCAAGAAGCTGACCCAGCAGGATGTATTCATTGTGGTTTTTATTTTCTGTACCTTACAGTGTGTGGCATTTCTCAGGGGGCCTTTCAGATCCGGGGAGAGCTGGCTAACTCCTGGGGGTGGTGGACAGCTTGCCTGGAACACACCTTTCCTGGCAGACTGTCAGACCCAAGGCCATGGCCTGCCCATTCCCTTCTCTATGTCTCACACAGAAGCCAATATTTCCCCTGCCCTGACACCCCAGGGCCAGGAATGGGACAACTGGAGACCACCTCTATAGCCCGAAGCCCAGCAGAGTTCTTCCAACGAGCCAATCCTGAGTTGTGTACTCTGCTTGCCTTTCCCACGGACACCCCAGTGAAGGCTCTGGCCTCTGCTTCCCCTCGCTCCTGTCTTCTGTTGCCTGATCAAACCTGGCTTTTCCCCCGTAGCCCAGTGTGGCAGCGTGTGTTCCCGTCTCCTGGGAAATGTACTGTAATAAACTCTTCTTTCAAGACATTGACCTCTCTGTGTTGGCCCTCAGTCACCTCCATAAATTAAAATCCCGTGGGTATAATTTTAGAACACAGGTCAGACAGGCTGAAACCAGAGGTCGATTCTGGAGGTCCCTCATTCTGAAAAGGCCATTTCCTTCTCTAGGAAGTTCCCATATTATGGCTTCACCTAAATGTTCCCTCTGGCCCTCCCCGCCCCCACACATAGCTAGAGTGTTATTATGGGAGTGGAGTCCTTCCACTGGGCACTTCTGTGTGGGCCCAGCCACCTCTGCCCAGCCCCGCACACTGACCCGCAGGATGGCAAAAGCACAGGCAGACTTTGGACTCTGCTGTCTTTCTGCCTGGGAGCTTCCAAAGAAACACTATTCTTCATTATAACTCATGGTGCTAGTGACAGGTGGATTTGGGACCCTTTTGCACAAAGCAGTCACAGAGAGAGGTTTATTAACTTACCCAAAGTCTCACAGCTAGCAAATGGCTGCACTGGGATTTGGAACCCAGGTTCCAAATGTCAATATTCCTGACTTTAAGAGGCTGCCCACTGCCTCTTACTTTTTTCAAAAAAGCATAAGACCATCTCTGCCCAACATTTCCCCACTCCAAGCATATAATGCTACTGAAATATTGCTATTACACAAAGCAGCCAAGTGACAATTCAGGACGGGATGTAATTAAAGGCCATAATCAGTGGTCGTGACAGTAAAATGACTTGATTTTTACACCTTCTTGCCTTTGATTTTTCTCCCTTCCTGGAATGGCCTCGCCCCCCCAGCACCTGGGAAATGCTTCTGGCATTTTTGTTCTCCTAGTAAACCTGACTATCCCTCCTTAGTGCTCTGGAGACTCTCTATCACAGTACCTGTAATACAGTGTTGAACTTAGTTGTTTACGTGCCTGTCTCTCTCTGCCAGACTGCAATTTACTTGAGAGCAAAGGTCAAGTCATTCATCTTAGTCCCCTAACGGGGTGCTCAGGACATTGTAAGCATTCATCTTTAAGAAATAATATCCACTGAGTGGTATTCCATTGTGTACATATACCACATCTTCTTTATCCATTTGTCCTTTGATGGGCACTTAGGTTGCTTCCAAGTTTTGGCTATTGTGAATAACGCTGCAATGAACACAGGGGTGCGTGTATCTTTACGCACTGGTGTTTTCAAGTTCTTTGGATAAATACCCAGCAGTGGAATAGCTGGATCATATGGTAGTTCTATCCTTGATTTTTTGAGGAATCTCCATACTGTTTTCTATAGTGGCTGCACCAGTTTGCACTCCCACCAGCAGTGCTATGCAGAAATAGAAGTATAATGATGTACACCTGAAATTTATACAATGTTATAAACCAATGTTACTGCAATAAACAAAAAATTTAAAAAATAAAAAAAAATAAAATAAAAAATTAAAACACAGGTAAAAAAAAAAAAAAAAAAGAAATAATATCCAGGGGCCGGCCCGGTGGCGCAAGCGGTTAAGTGCGTGCTCTCCGCTGCGGCGGCACAGGGTTCCCCGGTTCGGATCCCTGGCACGCACCTACGCACTGCTTGTCAAGCCATGCTGTGGTGGCGTCCCATATAAAGTGGAGGAAGATGGCCATGAATGTTAGCCCAGGGCCAGTCTTCCTCAACAAAAAAAGAGGAGGATTGGCAGCCGTTAGCACAGGGCTGACCTCCTCACAAAAAAAAAAAAAGAAAAAAGAAGTAATATCCAAAACATGGAAATAAGGCAAAAGATCACTGCAAGTCCCTTCAGTGTCCTACAGAGCATTATCTAAGGCCCCCCAAAGACTACTGAATTCTCTTAAGAAACTAACCTTGTTTGATTCACCATTCACTATTGATTAGGACTAAGACCCTTTGAAGTTGCATGCTAGCCTGTAGACTTTCTCCCAGTAGGCAGACATGAGATTTCCGTCTGGTACAAGAGATAACTCCACAGTTTTATTGCCCCATGTAAACATTAACCTGTTTTGTATCTAATCTAGCCATTGTAATCCAGCAACTAACTTCAGTTCCTATACATATTCAGTCTTTCAAATATAGCTTTATTGTCCTGCTGGTTCCCTCATGAAGGAGTTAAATAAATCTTTGACAGATGCTCACTATATATCTGTGTGACAAGTCATGCTTTTAATTAAAAAAAATAATACTTTGACAGTTTGGGAGGCACCACCAGGATGTCCCTGTGGACTCACCTGTCATAGCCAATTAAACTGTGTTGCCCAAGAAGTGCACCTCATGGGCTGTTTAACCCCAGGCACATCTTTTCTTGGCTCCCAGAATGAATCCCAAGTAGAATTCAGTGGAATTCCAAGTGGAAACAGAACTTTACTCTCATGACTCTCTGATTCTTTCTCTTTTTTCTTCTGATTCTGTGTTTTTTATTTGTTTCTGGTTCTTGGGCATCTGTTAGTCCTTTCACGGTCCCTTTCAGTAACTGGGTCCAGGGCCTAGTGTGTAATGGACCACTAAGTCAGCCTCTATGAGTGGCAAGAGAACATCCTGTGCATATGTGACTATGGTTTGTACACGGCCAACAAATTACTCCCCATTGGTGGCAGCAATATTTGGGAATCCGATTTTATGGTCTATCTGTTTGGTGATCTCTGTTGAAATGATGGGGATATTGTCTGTTGGGTAAGAGATAACAGAGAATCTGTTTTTGTCTATTTGTTTGTCTATTTGTGGGGCCAAATTGATTAGGAGGATATCTTGTCACTTGGACTGGTGAGTTTTTGTTTTCTTTGTTTACTTCTGACCAATGACTGATGCTGTAAAACTGAAGTTGTAAGCTCTCTGGGTGTTTGTGTGGCTGTGATTGAGACAAGCCTTTACTTTTTTTTACATGTATGAAATATTGTCTTACTCCTGGAAGGTTATTCACAAATTATATGACAGTCTCTTAAAATAGAGGCTCTGTTCTGATTGGTTTGTAGAGACTAATTAAGCACTTTCATAAATCTAGTGCTCCCAGGATTCCCAGAAAATGAAGAAACAGAACTTCTAATGTATTAAATGTAAGAAAATTTTAAGAAAAATCCTTCTCACAGAAACTGCTAGCTCAGAAGCAATTTTCTATAAGAAACCAAGTTCATGTAATCAATGTGAATCCTTGGACAAATCAGGCTGGTTCAACAATGTCCTATCGTCTCATGGGCATACAAGGAAGCCTTTTCTCTTTCTTCTTTATATAGATTCCTCTAACATATAATTTAGTAGGCTATACATTTGTAAAGTGAAATGAAATATTCCTTAAATGTTCTCACTGACCCCTCAGAATTCAGGAACAGATATTTCTACGGAGTCTTTTAGTTTTCATGGCAGAGAACAGATCATGAGAAAATATGCCCCAATTCATTTTATGTGACCAATACACCATATATACCAGACAAAACATACCAGACAAAAGAGCATAAGAAAAGAAAATTATAGGCTGAGCTCACTTACTCTGAAATAAACTCATTAAGTTTATGCCCAAAATGCAAGGATGATTTAAGTCTGGAAAAATCTATTAAGGTAATTCACTAGATTAATAGAATAAAGGAGACAAACCAAATAGAATTATCAATATATGCAAAGCCAAAAAGATAAATTTTAGCAAACATTCATGATTTAAAAAAAAAGCAAACTCTCAGAAAACTAGGAATAAAGAGTACTTCCCAATAAGATCAAGGGCTGTACAAAGGTGCTGGTTTTCACTATTTCTATTCAACGCTGTGCTACATCCTAAGACAGTGTGATAAGATCAGAAAAATAGATAAGAGGAATGAGGATTTGAAAGGAAAAACTGATCATCAAAATTCATAGAAAATATGATTGCCTTCATATAAAATCCAAAAGAATCTACAAATAAAGTCTTAGGGGTTAATAAAAGAATTTAACAATGTTACTGGACATAAAATCAAAATAAAGATCAGTTGCATTCATATACTCTAGTACCAAAAAATCAGTTAGGAAATCTCATTTTAAAACTATACATTTACAATAGTCTAAAAATATGAAATACCTAAGAATGAATCTAATAAAAGAAATTCAAGATTTATGAAGAAGATTATAAACCTCTATTGAAAATGACCTAAATAAAACATATTCGTGAATAGAAAAACTCAATAACAAAGGTTCCCCTGAGTTGATTCATAGACCCAGTGCAAAAGTCCATCAAGGACATGAACCTAAAACCAGAAAGAGATATCATTGCACGCCTGCCAGAACTGCAGCAATTCAGAAATCTGACACCAGCAAATGGGCATGAGGATGCAGAGCAATGGGAACCCTTATACATTGCGGGCCAGAGCATAAATCGATACAACCATTTTGAGGAACAATTTGGCAGTGACAAGAAAGACAAGATGTGTAAACATTATGACAGAACAATTACATTATTGCTATCTAAGAAACTCAGCGTTTACACATGCGGACCTATTCTAGAATGTTGAGAGAAGCAATGTTTGTATTAGTAAAAATTTGGAATTATCTAAATGCCCATCAAAGGGAGTGTGGGCAAATAGATGATGACATATCCATTAAATAGAATTCTATACAGCAGTGAGAATGACTGCCCTGGTCAACATGGATGAATCGCATAAACATAATGTGGGTTTAAAAGTAACCTGCAGATTTCATACAGAAGAGTCCATGCAGGATGATATCATTTACACAAACTTTAAAAACATGCAAAACAATACCAGCATTGCTTAGAGATACATACATAGGTAGAAAAATTATAAAGAAATGTGTTGGGATAGTATACATACAATTGAAGATAACGAAGATAATGGATTCTTCTGAAGAGGAGGGAGAGGCAGTCAGGGAGGAGTAGACAGGAGATTTCAATCTTTATTGATAACATTTTGTTTTTAAGGCTGGCACGTTAATGTTTGTGGTGTTCTTTATACTTTGTATGTTTATTCAGAAGATATTTTTAAAAAACTGCATCCAACTGCCAGTAGGTGGCAGGGAAAGCTTGGTATTTGCAGTATCTGAAAGATGAAAACAGGTTCCCACCCCCCCCCACCCCCCCATCATAGGAAAAGAACACCTCCTGTAGAGTGCTTGTGACCACATGTCAATCTGCAAGTGCAAACGAGTTAACTGAAACCATTATTTTCCTTTTTCATACACATTTGCATTCTAGGATTCATCATTCCTAATAATAACACTGTGATCTTTCTTTCAAAACGTATTTGACTTTCCAGAGGGGCAACTCTGGCTTGTGATCTCCTACTGTCACTAGGGCGATGCTTTTGTGAAGCAGGCTTGCACTAAAGGTTCTTGGTAACAGGGTTATTGCAGCGTGCTCCACACGTGTGCATGCACACACACATGCACACACACAATCAAGCTTCAGCCATCTCATCACTGTGATTTTCTCACCATCTTCCTCTCCTTAGGTGCAGACCGCCGCCCGTATTGCTGAAATCTCCTTTCATTCTCACTCCCAAGAACTTTCTTTGTCTTTCTTTTGCCCCCAAATTCTACAGAAATTAAACATTTATCTTACTTTATTATGTAGAGCAACTAAGCAATGTAGACTAGCTCAGCAAAAAGATCCATCAGCATGTTCTCCTAGGTAACACAGCAGTCATCCACCTAACAGATACTCTGTTTTTCCCCTGGAGCAGTTAGAAAATTGAGGGTCATCCTCTGAATCTGGCCAGCAGATACATTTTGTGGGGCCACAAGCTATTTAAAATGTTTTTTAATTTGTCGAAATTAAAAATCAAGAGAGATCACATCAAATTGAAATTTTACATTTCTTTCAAAAAATCAGAAATTCTGGCCACACCATTCCACGTGGCCCAGTGGGCAGGAGCGGAGGGGGCAGCTGAGTCTCTGGAAGGGGCATATGCAGGTCATCTCGCCCTGCCCTTTCACTCTTGGCTGTTATTTGATTGGCTCTAAAGGTATTTGGGTCGAGGTGTTGAGTTGCTGGGAGCAACAGGCTTAAACTGCACTTGTTTTTCAAAACAGTAAATACTCCCCCCCCATTACCTTACATTTCCCTCACGAACCTCGTGGGATAGAGGCAGGCAGCCGAGGAGCTGGGTCTTATATATACTGTCATCTTTCTCCCCATCTCTCTACTATCAACGATAAGAGCAGCTTAGGAATATCAGATCAGTATTTTCAACTGTCTGCAGTTTTGTTGCCCTAAAAAAAAAAGAATCTCATTTATCATACTGTTTTTTTAAAATACCAGAGAGGAGT
Source organism: Ceratotherium simum simum (assembly GCF_057802395.1). Classification (NCBI taxonomy): domain Eukaryota; kingdom Metazoa; phylum Chordata; class Mammalia; order Perissodactyla; family Rhinocerotidae; genus Ceratotherium; species Ceratotherium simum. Next base: position 39,488,013 of record NC_141927.1, on the reverse strand, counting down.
GTAATTTAGTTTTCTTTTTTTCTCAGATATACCTTAACCCGAACCCAAACCCGAACCCTAACCCTAATCCTAACCCGAACCATCCATTAGCTTCAAAAGCTTAGAAGATTTCCCATTTTCTTTTCTTCTTTAAGTCCGCCATGGGGATGTCAAAAACTTATGAGTTTGCTGGAAAGGGATATTCAGGAATTTATTATTTTTATTATTATTTTTTCACATATGCAGAGCACATAAAAACTGTGATGGAAGGAAGAAATTTTTATCATCAGTGTAAAGGACATTTGTGGAAAAAAATGCTAAAGTATTTGCACTACTTATTTGTGTGTAATTTTAATGTAACCCATTGTGCACTTTTCTTTAAAAGCAGCCTATAGTTTTATGTATCTTTATTTTTCAAAAATTTATGGTTTAGCAGCTTTGGAGTTGGAAGCAGCCGGTGCCTTTTTGGATTTCTGCATTAGCAACAAGCTCAACTAACCCCAGAGTCTTTTTCAGTTATACATCCAAATTTATACCAAAACATGCATTTAAAAACACCCTTAGGCCCGGCCGGTGGCTTAGCGGTTAGGTGCGCGCGCTCCGCTACCAGCGGCCCGGGTTCGGATCCCGGGCGCACACCAACGCACTGCTTCTCCGGCTGTGCTGGGGCGGAGTCCCACATACAGCAACTAGAAGGATGTGCAACTACGACATACAGCTATCTACCGGGGCTTTGGGGGGAAAAAAGGAGGAGGATTGGCAACAGATGTTAGCTCAGAGCCGGTCTTCCTCAGCAAAAAGAGGAGGATTAGCACGGATGTTAGCTCAGGACTGATCTTCCTCGCAAAAAAAAAAAAATATTTATAGTAAAAAACACCCTTAAACAGCTCTTAACGAGGCATTTAGAAGGAAAGAAAAAATGGAACCTCTTTAATCTCATATATTCTTTTTTAATCTGCAAGGTTTTTGTAGCAGAGAATTCAGAACTTTGAGAAACATGTCCTTCCAAGTTTTTTGCTTGTTTATTTTTTTAGGCAACCAATACTACCATGCCTTTTATTTCCTATTTAGCAAATTGACTTTCTTTTTAAATTTTATATTAAGCCCAAACCTAATTTTAATTTCAGACCAAAACTTCGCTTGATTAACTTTGTTAGAAGCTTTCTTTATATATATACATATATATATGTAATGCCACGGTAAACAAAGTAGCCCAAACTATTCAGTCCAGTCCAATTTGGCCATTATTATATAAATGTGACCTTAAGACTGGAATCCTTGAAGTAATATGATTTAGTGTTTAGATTGGGAGCTATCATAATCCTATCTTATAGCTCCTTGACATTTAAAATGCCTCTTTACACAGAAAGAAAGGGTCACTGTTACTGGTTAGCAAGCAGGATTCAGGCCAGTGTAACCACAGGCTCTAAGGCTTTCCTCCCTGTGATTCCAGGTCTCATCTGAGTCGGAGAACTCTCATTATCATCGTGCCTTTACCGTCTCACTGTTTTATGCATAAATATAATCTCCATACATGGTATTTATGTAGTAGATCAAATAAACCCCCATGTTCACTGCAGTATAAAGAGTTATCAAACTTGACCACTGCTTTTTAAGAGGGTATCTTCTGGTTTGGGTAAGTGGTTAGGAGTTTGCATCTCTGTGCCCTAATGAAGGTTCTTGAGGGTGAATGCTGTGGTTGATCTCAAACATCCATTCCACCCTGGATGATTAGGCTCTACATCAGCAGGGCCTATGATTGGCCTATGATTCTCCTTGCCTGTGATTGGCTTCAGACTGGGTATGTCTTAGTTCTGACAGTTGACATGAAGGAGGATGTCTGCTGGGGGTCTCTGAGAAAGTTCTCTCTCCTGACAGAGTCGCAGGAGACAGACTTCTAGTTAAATATGGTGGATTGGACAAATGCCTCCCATCCACCAGAAACTTCATTAAAATGCTAGAAAAGGGATTAGAAACAGTATAAGTTCATAAGAGCAAAGATAATGAAAGGAAAGGACAAAATTTTGGAAGCTAGAACAGAGACAGATGAGTGATAACTGACTTAATGAACCCAAGAAAGCTGAAACCTAAGCCAGCCCTGGAGAAAGCCCTAAGTCAATCGGCACTGCAGAACCCCAGGAAGACCAGCAATTGGAGGCACTGGACACTTATGAAATGAGGGGCGCTCGTGAGGGTGAAAACAGGAGGGTTTTGGAATATCTATATAACAAGCACTAGACTCCAGGTCTCCTTGCCTCCACCAAGCAAAAGACTAGAGGTTCATTCTCTTGAGATATTGAACCAGAGGGACTCTGGCCCAGCTAAGGATGGAGATAGGAGGAGGGCACCATGCTGAAAATAGGGAGGTAAAGGGAAACATTTCACTTTGAGTGATGAGAACTTCCCCAGGGCTTGGTAAAGCAAATGAAGCACTTGCCTTGGGCATGAAATTTAAGGAAGCACCAAAAAACTCAGTAATCAAGATAAAAACTTTTGTTTACATCAATCCACATGTTTATAATTTTCTTTGCTCACTATTTTTTGTTTCATTTCATTTTTTTTTTTTTAAAGATTTTATTTATTTATTTATTTTTCCCCCCAAAGCCCCAGTAGATAGTTGTATGTCATAGCTGCACATCCTTCTAGTTGCTGTATGTGGGACATGGCCTCAGCATGGCCAGAGAAGCAGTGCGTCGGTGAGTGCCCCGGATCCGAACCCGGGCCGCCAGCATTGGAGCACGCGCACTTAATCGCTAAGCCACAGGGCCGGCCCTTCATTTCTGGTCTTAATGTGATCACTTTCCTTCTTTCTTAGCTACATCCTTTAGAGTTACTATAGTGAGGGTCTCTTGGTTAACTCAGGTTTTGTGATCCCTTTGTTGAAAATGTCTTTTTTCATCCTTTTGAAAGATAGTGTTACAGGGTTTACAATTCTAGGTTGACTATAGTTTTCTCTAAGCACTTTGAAGATACTATTCCACCGCCCTCTGACTTCCATTGTTACGTAAATTTACATTCTGTCTAAATGCCATTTCTTTGTGCATGATCTGTCTTTTCTACCTGCTTGCTTTTGAGATTTTTTTCTTTGGTGTTTTGCACTTTCATTGTGGTGTGGATTTCTTTTTAATTATCCTAATTGGTATTTATAACAATTTCTGAATCTAATGTCTCTCATAAATTCTAGAAAATTCTCAGTCATTATCACTTTATCTGTCACATCAAGTCTCTTCTTTTTATCCTCTCCTTCTGGAATATCAGTTAGATGTATTTTAGACCTTCTCTCTCTATCCTCTGCGTCTCTTAATCTCTCTCATATTTTCTATCTCTTTGTCTCTCTGTGCTGCATTCTAAATAACTTTTCAAATCATTATTTCTTTATGTCTAATTCCAGGCTAAACTATCCATTTAGTTTCTAATTTCAGTTGTTATATTTTTATTTTCTAGAAGTTCTATTTGATTTTTTTGCATATGTGTTAGGTCATTTTGAGAGTCTCTTTTTCCTTCATCATATTTAGGATAACCTCTATTGTTTCTCTTTAAAACATGTGAAATATCTTTCAGAATTTGTATTTGATAAGTAATCTAATAACTAAAACTTTGCAAGTTTTATTCTGTAGTTTATTGTTTCTTTGGACCCTTGCTCATGGTGGCTTATTTCCTTATGTGTCTGTGATTTTTAAAAACTGTTGTTCATGTTACTTAGAATCCTATCTGTGGGAATTTTTTGAGGACTGGGCTTCAAAAGGGTACATCCAAAAAAGTATGCTTTGCTTCTTTCAGGTATCTGCCAACCTGCGCACTCTGTGCCTTGTAAATTGAATTTTCCCCTTGGGGTTGCCTGTGTCACTGAGGCAGGGTGAATTCCAGGCCCAAACTCAAGTTCTGCCTTTACATGTGTGCCAGGGGGTGGGGGTCCTGCCGGGTTTGTTTCCGCCCACTTTAGGACCAGGGATCAACAGATGCTACTTCAGGGCAAATGCTAGCTGCATTGCTCGCTCACCTATCTGATTTGGTTTGCTTACTTATGTGGATTTGGGGCCTCTATTTTTTATGGGTTTTTTTGCTTTTGAGGATTTTCCTTTCTTTCCTGCCAGCTCAGCCATGCATTAAGAAGATTTTTTGTATTTTTAATCCCATTTTTAAAAATTGAGGTAACGTTGGTTTATAACATTACATGTTTCAAGTGTACAACATTATAATTTGACCTCTGTATATACCACAAGGTGCTCACCACCAAAAGTCTGGTTTCCATCCATCACCATACGATTGACCCCCTTTACCCATTTTGCCCTCCCCCACCCCTTTCCCTTCTGGCAACCACCAATCTGTTGTCTGTATCTATGAGTTTGTTTTTGCTTTTTGTTTGTTCATTTTCTTTTTTTATTTCACGTATGAGTGAAATCACACAGTCTTTGTCTTTGTCTGACTTATTTCACTTAGCATAATACTCTCAAGTTTCATCAACGTTGTTGCAAATGGCAAGATTTTATCTTTTTTTATGGCTGAGTAGTATTATATTGTATATACAGTTATGCTCTGCATAACAACATTTTGGTCAACCATGGACCGCATATATGACAGTGGTCCCATAAAGTTAGTACCATATAGCCTAGATGTGTAGTAGGCTACACCATCTAGGGTTGTGTAAGTATACTCTATGATGGTCACACAATGACAAAATAACCTAACAATGCGTTTCTCAGAACTATCCCTGTTAAGCAACATATGACTGTATATACTACATCTTTTTTATCCATTCATCCATTGATAGACATTTAGGTTTTTTCATATCTTGGTTATTGTAAATAATGCTGCAATGAACATAGAAGCGCATATATCTTTTTGAATTACTATTTTCATATTCTTGAGATAAATAGCCAGAAGTGGAATAGCTGGATCATAAGGTAGTTCTATTCTTAATTTTTGAGGAAACTCCATACTGTTTTCCACAGAGGCTGCACCAATTTACATTCCCACCAGCAGTGTAAGAGACTTTCCTTTTTTCCACATCCTCTCTAATACTTGTTATTTCTCATCTTTTTGATAATAGCCATTCTAACAGATGTGAGATGATGTTTCATTTGATTTGCATTTCCCTAATAGTTAATGATGTTGAACATGATTTCATGTGCCTGTTGGCCATCAGTATGTCTTCTTTGGAAATATCTATTCATATCCTCTGCCATTTTTTAATCAGGTTGTTTGGTCTTTTGTTGTTGAGTTGTATGAGTTCTTTACATATTTTGGATATTAACCCCTTATCAGATATATGATTTGCAAATACCTTCTCCCATTCTATAGGATGCTTTTTTGTTTTGATGATGGTTTCCTTTGCTGTGCAGAAGCTTTTTAGTTTGATGTAGTCCCACTTGTTTATTTTTGCTTTTGTTTCCCTTGCTGTTGGAGTCAAATCCACAAATACATCGCTAAGACCAATGTCAAGGAGCTTGTTGCTTATGTTTTCTTCTATGTATTTTATGGTTTCAGGTCTTAGGTTCAAGTCTTTAATCCATTTTGAGTTAATTTTTGTGTATGGTGTAAGATAGTGGTCTAGCTTCATTCTTTTGCATATGGCTGTCCAGTTTTCCCAACACTATTTATTAAAGAGACATTCCTTTCTCCATCATGTGTTCTTAGCTCCTTTGTCATAAATTAGCTGTCCATAGATGTGCGGGTTTATTTCTGGGCTCTCAATTCTGTTCCACTGTTCTGTGTGTCTGTTTTTCTGCCAATGACATGCTGTTTTGATTACTATAGCTTTGTAGTACAGTTTGAAATCAGGGAGTATGTTACCTTTGGCTTTTTTCTTTTTTCTCAGGATTGCTTTGGCTATTCAGGGTTCTTCGTGGTTCCATACAAATTTTAGGATTTTTTGTTTTATTTTTGTGACAAATGCCCTTGTGATTTTGATAGAGATTGCATTGAATCTGTAGATTGCTTTAGGTAATATGGACATTTTAACTATGTTAATTTTTTTTTTTTTTTTTAATTTTTTGTTTATTGCAGTAACATTGGTTTATAACATTGTAAAAATTTCAGGTGTACATCATTGTACTTCTATTTCTGCATAGATTACATCATGTTCACCACCAAAATACTAATTACAACCCATCACCACACACATGTACCCAATTATCCCTTTCACCCTCCTCCCTCCCCCCTTCCCCTCTGGTAACCACCAATCCAATCTCTGTCCCTATGTGTTTGTTTATTGTTGTTATTATCTACTACTTAATGAAGGAAATCATACGGTATTTGACCTTCTCCCTCTGACTTATTTCACTTTGCATCATGCCCTCAATGTCCATCCATGTTGTCACAAATGGCTGGATTTCATCGTTTCTTATGGCTGAGTAGTATTCCATTGTGTATATATACCACAGCTTTTTTATCCATTTGTCCCTTGATGGGCACTTAGGTTGCTTCCAAGTCTTGGCTATCGTGAATAAGGCTGCAATGAACACAGGGGTGCATGTACCTTTGCAAATTGGTGTTTTCAAGTTCTTTGGATAAATACCCAACAGTGGAATAGCTGGATCATATGGTAGTTCTATCGTTGATTTTTGAGGAATCTCCATACTGTTTTCCATAGTGGCTGCACCAGTTTGCACTCCCACCAGCAGTGTATGAGAGTTCCCTTCTCTCCACAACCTCTCCAACACATGTTGTTTCCTGTCTTGTTAATTATAGCCATTCTGACGGGCGTGAGGTGATATCTCATTGTAGTTTTGATTTGCATTTCCCTGATAGTTAGTGATTTTGAACATCTTTTCATGTGTCTGTTGGCCATCTGTATATCTTCTTTGGAGAAATGTCTGTTCAGGTTTTTTGCCCATTTTTTAATTGGGTTGGTAGTTTTTTTGTTGTTGAGATGCATGAGTTCTTTATATATTTTGGAGATTAAGCCCTTATCAGATGTATGGTTTGCAAATATCTTCTCCCAATTGTTAGGTTGTCTTTTCGCTTTCTTGATGGTTTCCTTTGCTGTGCAGAAGCTTTTTAGTTTGATGTAGTCCCATTTGTTTATTTTTTCTATTGTTTCTCTTGCCCGGTCAGATGTGGTGTTTGAAAAGATGTTGCTAAGACTGATGTCGAAGAGCGTACTGCCTATGTTTTCTTCTAGAACTTTCACAGTTTCAGGTCTTACATTCAAGTCTTTAATCCATTTCGAGTTAATTTTTGTGTATGGTGTAAGGTAAGAGTCTACTTTCATTTTTTTGCATATGGCTATCCAGTTTTCCCAACACCATTTGTTGAAGAGACTTTCTTTTCCCCATTGTATGTTCTTGGCTCCTTTGTCAAAGATTAGCTGTCCATAGATGTGTGGGTTTATTTCTGGGCTTTCGATTCTATTCCATTGATCTGTGTGTCTGTTTTTGTGCCAGTACCATGCTGTTTTGGTTACTATAGCTTTGTAGTATATTTTGTATGTTAATTCTTACAATCATAGATTGGAATATCTTTCCATTTCTTTATGTCTTCTTCAATTTCTTTGAGCAATGTTTTATAGTTTTCAGTGTATAGGCTTTCACTTCCTTGGTTAAATTTATTTCTAGGTATTTTATTCTTTTTGGTGCAATTGTAAACGGAATTGTTTTCTTAATTTCTATTTATTTATTTATTTATTTTTGTGAGGAAGGTCAGCCCTGAGCTAACATCCATGCTAATCCTCCTCTTTTTGCTGAGGAAGACCAGCTCTGAGCTAACATCTATTGCCAATCCTCCTCCTTTTTTTCCCCAAAGCCCCACTAGATAGTTGTATGTCATAGTTGCACATCCTTCTAGTTGCTGTATGTGGGACGTGGCCTCAGCATGACCAGAGAAGCGGTGCGTCGGTGTGTACCCGGATCTGAACCCAGGCCGCCAGCATCGGAGTGCGTGCACTTAAACACTAAGCCACGGGGCCGGCCCGTGTTTTCTTAATTTCTGTTTCTACTAGTTTGTTGTTATTTTACAGATACGCAACAGATTTTTGTACATTAATTTGGATCCTGCAACTTTGCTGTATTTGTTTATTATTTCTAGTAGTTTTTTGGTGGAGTCTTTAGAATTTTCTATATATAAAATCATGTCAGCTGCAAATAGTGACAGTTTTACTTCTTCTTTTTCAATTTGGATGCTTTTTATTTCTTTTTGTTACCTAATTTTTCTGGTTAGGACTTCCAATACTATGTTGAATAAGAATGGTGAGAGTGGACATCCTTGTCTTTTTCCTGATCTTAGAGGAAATGCTTTCAGTTTTTCATCATTTAGTCTGATGTTAGCTGTGGGTTTGCCATATATGGCCCTTATTATGATGAGGTACTTTCCTTCTATACCCATTTTATTGAGAGTTCTTATCATAAATAGCTGTTGAATCTTGTTAAATGCTTTCTCTGCCTCTATTGAGATGATCATATGGTTTTTGTCTTGCATTTTGTTAATGTGGTGTATCACGTTGATTAATTTGCAGATGTTGAACCATCCCTGCGTCCCTAGAATAAGTCCCACGTGATCATGGTATATAATCCTTTTAATGTATTGTTGTATTTGGTTTGCTAATATTTTGTTAAAGATTTTTGCTTCTGTGTTTATTAGTGATATTGGCCTGTAATTTTCTCTTTTTGTGTGTTGTTCTTGTCTGATTTTGGTATCAGGGTAATGTTGACCTCATAAAATGAGTTAGGAAGCATTCCCTCCTCTTCAATTTTTTGGAAGAGTTTGAGAACAGCAAGTGTTAAATCTTCTTTGAATGTTTGGTAGAATTCAGTAGTGAAGCCATCTGGTCCTGGACTTCTGTTTTTTGAGAGGTTTTTGATTACTGCTTCAATCTCCTTATTAGTGATTGGTCTATGCAGATTTTCTACTTCTTCATGATTCAGTTTTAGAAAGTTGTATGATTCTAAGAATTTATCCATTTCTTTTAGGTTGTGCAATTTGTTATCGTATACCTGTTCCTAGTATTCTCTTATAATCTTTTTATTTCTGTAGTATCCTCAGTAACTTCTCTTTTGTTTCTAATTTTATTTGAGCCTTCTTTCTTTTTTCTTAGTGAGTCTAGCTAAGTTTTGTCAATTTTGTTTCTCTTTTCAAAGAACCAACTCTTAGTTTCATTGATCTTTTCTATTGTCCTTTTAGTCTCTATTTCGCTTATTTCCACTCAGATTTTTATTATTTCCTTCCTTCTACTGACTTTGGGCTTCATTTGTTCTTTTCTAGCTCCTTAAGGTCTAAGGTTAGATTGTTTGTTTGAGCTTTTTCTTGCTTCTTGAGGTAGGCCTGTATTGCTATAAAATTCTCTCTTAGTACCACTTTTGCTGCATCCCATAGATTTTGGCATGTTGTATTTTCATTTTAATTTATCTTTAGGTAGTTTTTCATTTCTTCACTGAACGATAGTTGTTTAGTAGCATGTTGTTTAATCTCCACACATTTGAGATTTTTCCAGCTTTTTTCTTGTAGTTGATTTCTAGTTTCATACCATTGTGGTTGGAAAAGATGCTTCATATGCTTTCATTCTTAAATTTATTGAGACTTGTTTTGTGTTCCAACGTATGGTCTATTTTTGAGAATGTTCCACAGGCACTAGAGAAAGAATGTGTATTCTGCTGCTTTTGGATGGAATGGTCTATATATCTATTAATCCATCTGGTCTAATGCGTCATTTAAGGCCAATGTTTCTTTATTGACTTTCGGTCTGGATGATTTATCCGTTGATGTAAGTGGGTATCAAAGTCCCCTACTATTATTGTATTGCTATCAATTTCTACCTTTAGGTCTGTTAATAATTGCTTCATGTATTTTGGTGCTCCTATGTTGGGTGCATATATATTAATAACTGTTGTGTCTTTTTGATGAATTGCCCCCATTATCATTATATAATGTCCATCTTTGTCTCTTGTTACCTTTTTTGGCTTGAAGCCTATTTTGTCTAAATATGATTATACCCACGTTTTTTTGGCTACCATTTGCTTGGAGTATCATCTTCCATTCCTTCACTTTGAGCCTATGCTTGTCTTTAGAGCTGAGATGAGTCTCCTGGAGGCAACATATAGCTGAGTCTTGTTTTTTAATCCATCCGGCCACTCTGTGTCTTTTCACTGATGAGTTCAATCCATTTATATTTGGGGTGATTATTGATATATGAGGGCTTAATACTGCCATTTTATCTTTTGTTTTCTCATTGCTCTGTATCTCTATTGTTTCTTTTCTCTTGAGTTTCTGTCTGCCATTTTAGTTTGGTGGTTTTTTAATGACGTTTTTCTCAGTTTCCTCTTTTATGTTTCATGTCTGTGTTCTGAATTTTTGTTTTGTGGTTATCATGAGGTTTGTATAAAATATATCATAGACAAAATAGTCCTTTTTCTGCTGATAGCATCTTATCTTCATTTGCCAATATAGGTTCTGTCCTTTTCCTCCTCACCTTTTATGTTTTTGTTGTCACAAATTATCCCTTTTTCTGTTGTGAGTTTGTTACCAAATTGAAGCAGCTATAGTTATTTTTAATGTTTTTTTTCCTTTAACCTTTATGCTATAATTAAGTGTTTAACACATTCTGAAATAGACTTGTAATTTTCTGATTCTATTTATCATCTTACTACTATCACAAACTACTCAAAGTTTTGTATACCTTTGCCTTTTCATTTCAGGTAGAAGAGCTCCTTTCAACATTTCTTGCAAGGCAGACCTAGCTTTTGTTTGAGAAAGTATTTATTTCTCCTTCATATCTGAAGGATGACTTCACTGGATAGGGTGTTCTTGGCTGTCAGCTTTTATCTTTCAATATTTTAAATATGTCATCCCACTCTCTCCTGGCCTGTAGGGTTTTTGCTGAGAAATCTCCTGATAGCCTAATGGGGGTACTTTTGTAGGTTACCTCCTTTTGTCCCCTGGTTGCCTTTAAAATTCTTTCTTTATCATTGACTTTTGACAGTTTTAATATAATGTGTCTTGGAGAAGGTCTTTTTGCATTGAGACAATTAAGTGTTCTATTATCTTCATTGACTTACATATCTAGTTCCTTCCCCAGGTTTGGAAAGTTCTCAGCTATTGTTTCTTTAAATAAGCTCCCTGCTTCATTCTCTTTCTCTTCTCCTTCTGGGATACCCACTATCCTTATGTTACCTTTTCTAGTGGAGTCAGATTACTAATGGAGTTTCTTTATTTTTAAAAAATCTAAGTTCTCTCTCCTCTTCTACCTGAATCATTTCTAGATTTCTATCCTTGATCTCACTAATTCTCTCTTCCATATGGTCTGCTCTATTTCCAGTGCTTTCTAATGCATTCTTCACCTCTTATATTAGGTTTTTCAGCTCCAAAATTTTTGTTTGGTTCTTTTTTAGAGTTTCACTGTCTTTGGTTCATTAATTTTATTTCTAAGTTTATTGAACTGCCTGTCTGAGTTTTTTGTAGCTCTTTGAGTTTCTTCATGACAGCTATTTTGAATTCTCTGTCAATTAGATCTCAATCTTCCATGACTTTAAGTTTGGTTTCTGGAGAGTTGTCATTTTCTTTTTGTGATACGATGTTACCATGATTTTTCATGGTGCTTGATGAGTTGTTCCTCTGCCAGTGCATTGGAAGTAGTGAAAATCTTTCTTACTTAGGTATAGCTTTGTTTTCTTTGATTCTAAGAGTTCAACAGATTGGTAATTAGGGGTCTTTCTTTTGTGTTCCAGTAGGTGGTGCTCTAACACAAGTTTTTGGTTTCTCTTACCTGAGCTGCCTCTGGCTATGTTTGAGAGCTGGCACTTTCCACCGGCACCACCTCTGTCAAAGGTGTCGATGGCGTGCTCCTTGTAGCTGCTTTTGCCTCTGAGCTCACTGTTGCCTTGCTGCTGCCCGTGTTGCTGTGGTTGCAGGTGTTATCACCAGGGTCACTAGGGTAGTGGAAGCCTCTGCTACATCCAGGATTGCCTGAGTTGCAGGCACCACTGCCATGGCAGGGGGAGGGGGATCGTGGAGAAGGGCACCCAGGGTCCTGGGTGCCTCTACTGCATCTGAGGTTGTTGGGTTTGCAGGTGGCCACTGCAGCTGGGGAGACCAAGATTGTGGACCCTGTCACTGCTGCTGCCTGGTTCCCTGTGGCCATGGGCACTGCAGCAGCAGGGTGGGGTGTGTGGGGAGTCACATAGGCCACCTCTGCTAGGGTCACAGGGCCCACCTCCGCTGCTGCTACTGGATTCACTTGGTCTGTAGTCTCAGCCACTATGGCTGGGGCGTGGGGTGGGGTCCCAGGCACCACCTCTGCTGTTACCTCAGTTCCATGTCCTCTATGCATTCCAATCCACCCAGATGTACAGATGTGTGAATCCCTCCGGCGTCCTGGTGTGCTGAACAGAGGACCCTTTGTTGAGTTATGAATGTCCTACTAGTTATAGATTGAAGGGGAGAAACAAAGGGAGCATCTCGTGCCACCATGATGCTGATGTCACTCTTTTTAATCCCATTTTTAAGTGTCTGTACTCAAAAGCTTTCTAGTACTTCTAGTGTGTCTTATTGCTAGAAATAAAAGTTCTGTAATTCTCTTTTTATAAATTTTGTAGCCTATGGTCATACTTTGAAAAACAGCAGCGTTAGCCCCCTGATTAACAAGTATTGAGAATAATAATTTGTCTAATTTCTCAGATCCAAGTCCTCTACTAAGTCAATTATCTAAAGCGCATCTGACTTCACTGAAAGCATGCCTTAGGTCTTGCTAGCACAGTGGTATAGACAGGATTATCATCAACTTCTAAACTGACCTACTAGAAAGGAAATTGTTCTTGAGACAGGAGTACCAGTTTTGAGGATGTGGTAGATTGCTTTTGTTATGCTCAGATAATGGCTGTGCTGGTAATGGTTGTTATGGAGTGAGGGTGAACAACACCAAGAAGATGAAGGACACTAGAAAAAAGGCAATTTATTAAGTTGTGAAAAACCCAGACCTGACCTCAGATCAAGTAGGTGCTTTGTACTCTAATGAGGTAGAAGTTATAATCTGAACTTTCTATTTAGAAAGAAGAAGTTTGGCTGTCTAGACACGTTTACCAAGTGATGATAAATTTCGAGAGCACCTTTGAAAAAAAGCCTGTGACTGAAGTTGGAGACTGATGGGCCAAGGGAAGTCTTGTTAACAGTCCAGAGTTGATTCTTCTTTCTACCTAATCCTTTTCTCCAAAGATCATCTCTGATTGTTTCTGTGAGGAACTTGAGTAGATAATAGTAAATGTTCTGTGAATTCCTCAGAGCTTCGGGGAGAAACTACTCCTCCTTTGACCTTTACCTGTCTTACCTCCCTCACACATTAGTCATTAAAATGTTTCTCTCTGGAGATCAGTGTTTGAGAAGGGATAGTCTGAGAACTTCTGCTTTACATGTTTGGTGAAAATTACAGTCGCTGGGGGCTGACATCCAGGCATTCACATTAATAAAAAAAATCTCCAGATGAATCTTATATTCCTGCAAGTTTGAAAACCTTCTAGATTTTAATGTATATTGGGATAAGATCACAATTATTCATCTCAGTAACTTCTCCCTCTACCTTAATACCTTACATGTAATATATACTCAGTGAACACTTTTAAATGAAAATAGAACATTAAATGTACAGTAACAAAACATATAACAATGCATTCAGCTGAACCATACAAAATTGTCATTTTTGTATGTCAAAACAATCAAATAGCAGCAATTCCTTTGGTTCAACTTAATATTTGTTTTGGAAAGTGAAAAACAATCTTGCCAGCTGTCTCAATTCAACTATAAAATGTCAAGTAAATTAGTCTTAGTTTTGAACTCTCTGGAGAGCATACGGAAACTAATTAAATGTATAATTCAAATTTTAAGTTATAAATTCCCTAAGTTTAAACTAAAATGTAAGAATTATTTGTAGCATACTATGAGTTTGCTGTAGGTTCTAAAATTTATATTATAAGTCATGAGACCATTGGACTCAAAAGATCACTGGGTTTTAAAATCTTTGGATGTCTTAAGTGAATTAATTTAATGCATTTCGATCCTTTTCAATTCCTTGAAATAGTCTAGAGAAACTACTTATAAATTATTAAAAACAAAAAGTCTGATGCATCAAAACAAACACAGCCTAAAGTTAACGTTTTTAAATATGGTTTCCATCACATTAATCCCTTATTCAAGATTTTCAGTGGTTTCTATTATCTAAAGATCAAATTTATTAGCTTACCATTCAAGTTTCTCCAAAATCTAGCTCTAGGCTCTCCATCCAATGACGTCTTCACTCCTTAATCAAGTAGTTAAATTGGTCTACTTACTATCTCCAGGTAACTCTACTTTTTCACTTCTTTGTTTTTTTCTTCTGCCTGGAATGCTGTCCTTCATCTCTCTTAAGTGAAACTCTTGCTTTATTTCAAGTCCTGTCTGCATCCTTCTCCTCCCAGTGAAACAACTATTTAACTGGTGAAAATTATTTTTTAAAAAACAAAACATTTATTTATAGCCTCCAGAAATTTTCCTAAGGTCACATAGCAAATGGAGAAATGCTTATTTAAGAAAATCTACTAAATCTTGGTAAAAATAGTGAATTTGTGGCATTTGAGCCGTGACCTGCCCCCATCCTCCTCACCCAACTCAGTGTAACAGAAGATCTACTTCAGAAGGCTAGGGCCAAGAAGACAGAGCCTACATAGGAGTAAAGCTTCTGTATCACCACTGGAATTAAGTTAGTAAAAATCTGAAGTAGATCATGATAAAATGTATATTATAAGCCCTAGATCAACCATTAAGAAAATAAATTAAATATGTAGCTTAAAAATCACTAAAGGAAATAAAGTGTTATACTAGAAAAATTCTCTTAATACAAAATAAGACACTAAAGAAGAAACAGAAAAGCAAAGAGGACACGAGACAGATAACAAAAAGCAAAATGGCAGAGGTAATAGCAATAATAACATTAGATCTAAATTGATTAAATAATCCAATTAAAAGGCAGATATTGTCAGATGATAAAAAAAGCATGATTCAACTATATGCTGTCTATAGGAGACACGCTTTAGATTCATATATACAAATAGCTTGAAAGTAAAAGGATGCACAAGATATACTATGCAAGCAACAACCAAAACACAGCTGGAGTGGCTATATTAAATCAGACAAAATAGATTTTAAAACAAAATATTACTAGCAATAAAGAGGGATGTTTTACAAAGATAAACTTGTCAGTTCATCAGGAAGATATAAGTTATAAACATATATGCACCTAATAAGAGAGCACCAAAATATACAAAGCAAAAACTGACAGAAATGAAGAGAGAAAGACATAATTCAACACAAATTGGACTCCAATATCCTACTTTTAATAATGGCTACAACAATAAGGCAGAAGAACAACAAAGAAATAAAAGAATTGAACAACACTATAAACCAACTAGATTTAACTGACATCTATAGAACTTTCTACCCAAAAGCAGTAGAATAGATATTTTTCTCAAGTGCACACGGAACATTCTCCAAGATAGACCATATACTAGGCTATAAAATAAGTCTTAATAAATTTAAAGGATTAAAGTCATAAAATGTATATACTCTGATTACATGGAATTAAATTAGAAATGAATAACAGAAGGTAATCTGGGAAATTCAACAAATATGTGGAAATTAAACAACATATTCTTAACCAATGGGTCAAAGAAGAAATCACAACGGAAATTAGAAATTATTTTAAGATAAAAGAAAACAATAACACAGTTTATGGTATGCAGCTAAAACAGTGCATAGAGGGAAATTTATATTAATAAACACCTATACTAAAAAAAGAAGAAAGATCTCAAACCAATAAGCTAATCTTCCACTTCAGAAACTGGAAAAATAAGAACAAACTAAACCCATAGCAAGCAGAGGGAAGGAAATAGTAATTGGAAATTAAAGTGGAAATAAATGAAGTAGAGAATAGAAAAACAATAGGGAAAATCAATGAAACCAAAAGTTGGCTCTTTGGAAAAATCAACAAAATTGGAAAACTTTGAACTAGACTTACCAAGGACAAAAGAAAGAGTAATGAAATTACTAAAATACAGAATGAAAGAGAGGAATGACTGCTATCAATTTTACAGAAATAAAACAGATTATAAGGGAATATTTGAACGCCTGTATGCTCCAAAAATTAGGTATGTTAGAGGAAATGACAATTTCCCAGAAAGACACAAACAGACCAATAAGAACTAAAGAGGTTGAGTTAGGAATCAAAAAATCAGAAAACTTCCAACAAAGAAGAGACCATGATTAATGGTGAATTCTACTAAACATTTAAAGAAAAATTAATATCAATCCTTCATAAATTCTTCCAAAAAATAAAAGAGGAGGGAACCCTTCTCCATCATTTTCTGAGATCACTATTACTCTAATATCAACACCTGAAAAAAAATTACAAGAAAACTAAAGACCAATATCTCCTACAATTATAGATGTAAAAATTCTTAACAAAATACTAGCAAACAGAATTCAGAAACATTTTTAAAAAAGGACTATGCACTATCATCAAGTGGGACTTATCCTAGAAATGCCAGATTAGTTTAACATCTGAAAATCTATTAAAATGGACTTTTTGTAGGCACATAAATTTATCTTGCTTTTTTTTTATTGATGTCTTAGTAATTTATAACATTGTGAAATTTTGGTTGTACATTTTTGTTTGTCAATCACCATATACATGTCTCCCTTCACCCATCGTGCCCACTCCCCCAACCCCTTTGCTCCTGGTAACCACAATACAGTTCTTTCTGTTTTTGTTTTTTTTTTTGTCTTGCTTTTTTTAAAAAAAAATCTAATCTGCCAATCTCTGCCTTTTAATTTTATGTTTTGACCATTTACATTTAATGTGTTTATTAATATGGCTGAGTTTAAATCTACCATCCTACTGTTTGTTTTCTATTTGTCCTATCTTCTATTTGTTTACTTTCTCCTCTTTTACTACTTTCTTTTGTATCACTGAATATGTTTTATTATTCCATTTTATCTCTTTTCTTGGCTTATTTATATCTTTTTTTGTTGTACTATTCTAGTAGTTACTTTAGGGTTTATAGTATATATCTTTAACTTATGGCAGTCTGTCTTCAAGTAATATTATATGTTTCACATATAGTATAAGAACATTACAACAGTATATTTCCATTTTTCCTTTCCTGACTTTTGTGCTATTGTTGTCATACATTTTACTTTCACATATGTTATAACTCCCACAATACGTTATTTATTTTTGCTTTAAAAAGATGATTATTGGGCTGGCCCCGTGGCTTAGTGGTTAAGTGCGTGCACTCCGCTGCTGGTGGCCCGGGTTCAGATCCCGGGCGTGCACCGAGGCACCGCTTCTCCGGCCATGCTGAGGCCGAGTCCCACATACAGCAACTAGAAGGATGTGCAGCTATGACATACAACTATCTACTGGGGCTTTGGGGGGAAAATAATAAAATAAATAAAATCTTTAAAAAGATGATTATTGGGCTAGCCCCATGGCTTAGCGGCTAAGTGCGCGTGCTCCGCTACTGGTGGCCCGGGTTCGGATCCCGGGTGCGCACTGACGCACCGCTTCTCCAGCCATGCTGAGGCTGCGTCCCACATACAGCAACTAGAAGGATGTGCAACTATGACATACAACTATCTACTGGGGCTTTGGGGGAAAAAAAGGAGGAGGATTGGCAATAGATGTTAGCTCAGAGCTGGTCTTCCTCAGCGAAAAGAGGAGGATTAGCATGGATGTTAGCTCAGGGCTGATCTTCCTCACACACACACACACACACACAAAAGATGATTATCTTTTAAAGAGATTTTTAAAATAAGAAAAAATATCTTTTATATTTACCCACATATTTACCATTTTCCCATCTCCATTTTTTTATCTAGATCCAGATTTCTATCTGGTATTATTTCCCTTCTGCTTGAGTAGCTTTCTTTAACATTTTGTAGCATAGGTTTGCTAGTGATGAGAGTTTTCCTGCTTTTATGTGTCTGCAAAAATATTTATTCCACCTTTGCTTGTGAAACATATTTTTCCTGGAAATGGAATTCTATGTTGATGGGTTTTTTTTCCCCAGTACTTTAAAGATACTGCTCCATTGTCTTCTGGCTTGCATTATTTCTGAAAAGAATTCTGACAATTATCTTACTTTGTTGCCTTGCATATAATGTGCCTTTTTTCTCTGTATACTTTAAAGACTTTTTTAAATCACTGGTTTTAAGCAATATTACTTTTTTGTACTTTATTCTGCTTGGCATTCATTATATCTCTTGGATTTCTGTATTTATAGTTTTCATCAAATTTGGAAAAACTTTAGCAGTTATTTCTTCAAATATTTTTTCTGTCTCCCCCCTCTGCCTCCCCGAGCATGAGGACTCTAATTACACATATATTAGGCATCTGAGATTCAGGGTGGGCCCTAAATCCAATTACTGGTGTTTTTATGAGAGAAGAGAAAGGGAGATTCAGGCACACAGAGACAGAGGGAAGAAGACAGAGGCAGGGATTGGAGTTGTGCTGCCACAAGCCAAAGAACACCAAAGATTGCTGACAGCCATCAGAAGCTCGAAGAGAGGCCTGGCACAGATTCCCCTGCAGGGCCCCCACAAGAAACCAACTCTGCTGACACCTTGATTGCAGACTTCTTGCCTCTAGAACTGTGAGAGAATAAATTTCTACTGTTTTAATCCACTCAGTTTATGGTAATTTGTTACATCAGCCCTAGAAATGAGTACAATGCCACAATTCTCTCTTAGCCGTCTGGGCTGGAAGTGGAAGTGCCTAAGAGCGTTGTGAAGAGAGCAACAGAATTTTGGATTGAGAAATCTCTTTACCTTCTAACTAAGCCTGCTAGATAATTTATTTGATGGTATTATGGTTTCCTTTCATTGCAAAACTGTGCATTATACAAAATTAAAGTATTTTTAAAAACTATTATACAAACACAAATTTCAAATTTTCTCTTGTATGGAGTGAGAACTGAGCAGAGAATTCATATATGACTTCACCAAAAATATTTCTCACTTGATAAAAATTTTGGAACCCAAAAAAATTTACACACTATCGCTTTATTGTCAGCTTATGTTGCATATTTAATTTTACGGTAGATACGCAGTGTTTATCAAGTTTATTTTTTAAAAACTCTTCCTTTGAATCTGTCAAATCAAAATACCACCAGAGACGAAGAAAAACAAAGCTAAGCTTATTGTTTCCCAGGCAAGAGAGAACTACATCACTCAAGCAAAGCAAAACAAAACTAAAAGCAAACGAGGTCAGTGAGCCTCCCTGAGCAGAAACTGAAATGTCTAAACATGGGACATAGAGGAGGATGTACACCAAATGAGGCAAAGTTCTGAGTTCAGGCCTCTGGTGGACTCACCACGCAGAGGGCAAACCCTTCTATTCTACTGGTCGTCTAAGGGTGAGCAGTTCTCAAGGAACTCTGGAATGGGTAATTTAAGGCTCTGGTAGCCTCTGTGTCACACACCAGGCCGATTAATACGTGTGTGCTTAGAGGCTTGGTGAAATTTTTATTTAGCAAGTTCAAATAGGTGAAGATACATTTAAAAAAATACAAAGTTCACATTATAGGTCCAAACATCTTGTGGGAGATCAAAATTGACCACCCTGAAATATATCTCTTTACCTTGATTATTTTCTCTGACGGACATTTGACCTCCCCCACTAACTGCCTAAAGGAATTTGACTCTGGGTGTAGACAATCTGGCAGGGTCCCCGCTAAGCCCATTCTTAACAAAGTTCTGTTTACCAAATATTTACATTTGTAAAGGTATCTCCCTCTCCGGGGCGAAGGGAGGATGGCCTCTCTAGAAACTTATCGGGCCTTAAATCTACATATCCTTGATTACTGTGATTTCTGTCTCTCTCCCCACCCTCAACATCCTCCTTTGTCTTTAGCTGAAGATAGTATTTAAGACGAGAATCTCTGCTATTGTGTTGAGAAACTCAGTTTCCCTGGTTTCTCCCATGTACACATGTTATTAAACTTGGTATTATTTTCTCCTGCTAACCTGTCTTTTTAATTATTTGGCTAGCCATAAGAACCTTGAGGGAAAGGGCGGAGGGGGATTCTCCCTCTTCCCTGACAATTTGTTGCCTCCATCAGCCCATAAATGAATACATTACAATCATTTTTGTATTAGTACTCAACATAGGCATTCAAACAGCCTACTAAACCTGTCCGGGAAGAGGAAGAATCCCCCTCCGCCCTTTCCCTCAAGGTTCTTATGGCTGGCCAAATAATTAAAAAGACAGGTTAGCAGGAGAAAATAATACCAAGTTTAATAACATGTGTACATGGGAGAAACCAGGGAAACTGAGTTTCTCAACACAATAGCAGAGATTCTCGTCTTAAATACTATCTTCAGCTAAAGACAAAGGAGGATGTTGGGGGTGAGTGGTGTTTTGGGATTTCAGAGGGGAAGAAGACAATTTACATGAAGAGGGAAATATAAATGTCAGACAATGCTTTGCAGGGCCACCTATAGAGAATGTGGCAGGAGAGACAGGAGTTATAGTAATCAAGAGTATGTAGATTTAAGTCTTCTTCTTCCGTCCTGATAAGAGTTTTCACAGATAAGGCCATACCCCCCTCTTCCCACTACACAGAGGGAGATACCTTTACAAATGTAAATATCTGGTAAACAGAACTTTGTTAAGAATGGGCTTAGCAAAGATCCTGCCAGTCTGTCTACACCCAGAGTTAAATTCCTTTAGGCAGTTTGGGGGAGGTCAAATGTCTGTCAGAGAAAATAATCAAGGTAAAGAGATATATTTCAGGGTGGCCAATTTTGATCTCCCACAAACCCATGTTAGCAAGTTTGGAATTGAAATCCTTTGATGAAAAAACAGTTCTCCTTCACGAGAGGTATTGATCCTTCAAATATCAGCACTCACTTCTTCCTTATGAGAATTTGGAGGGAGCTCACTTTTCCATGTTGAAAATATCCACATATGAATTATTTAATCAAGTGAGACTTCTCAAAATTAGCCATATTCAAAACACTCAGAAAGCTATTTGGTTAATTTTCTAGAGAAAAACCACCTCTGGATGTTTTCAAAGCTTTGAAACTAGAATTTTAAAGTACACAAAGTGATAAGTAGTCCTACAATCTGAATGGAACTTTTATATATCCCCAAAAGACTTATTTTAAATATTTTCTAAAGAATTATTGTAACTTTTATACAATTTGATAAAAGTCTGAAGAAAGTGTTTGAATTAAATGATAAAATTCAGGGTTTAAGCTGGCTGCTCTAAGACAAAAAAGGTGGAAATCAGATCAAGGATACACTGTAGCGTTCACTTAATTTCACTCTGTGTGTGTCTGCGTGTGTGTGTCTGCGTGTGTGTGTCTGCGTGTGTGTGCGCACGTGTTTAGCTTTTCTGGGTAGCTGGGTATTACCTGGTTGATAGAAAATGTGCTCCTGTGATTTCTGGAACATTCTTGGCGGGCTTCCTCTGTTGGATCACCCTGATAGGCCAGGGGTGCCCTGAGAATACTTAAGCACAGTTATAATACACTGTTAATATAACTCAATTTGTTTAAATATTGGATGATCTAATTCCAAATGTGACTCTTGGCAGCCCTGTTGCATGACTAACTCACGTAACTAATTATTAGCACATCTCCTCCAGTATCAGTCTCTCTCCAGGTAAAGTTTAGAGATAAGGAGTGGAGTTTATGATAATAATTCTCTGATACCTTCAAATGTTAGGCTAATTTTTAAATTAAAACACTAGCCATATGAGGCTACCACCACATATTTGCTCATGTCACTATATTTTAATTGAGTACAACTAAGAGCTGGACAGGGCCTCACGTTCATCTGGTCCCGTCACCTCATTTTAAGGACGAAATGGCCGCCTGGAGAGGTCAATGTCTTGGGCAGGGTCGCCCAGTGGAGGGGCCGGTGGTGCGGAACTAGGTCTCACGACCCCGCCCTCGGTGCGTCCAGCACACTGCTTTGACTTCTCGTTTTAGGCAACAGTACATTTCCTTTTCCACGAGTTAGATGTCCTTTCTCTTCCCCGTCTGGCTTTATTTACGGGTAACACTGAGTGGCTGCCCCGGGCAGCAGCCAGCGCTCTGCTCTGCGAGGATTGCAGTGTCCGCTGTGGGGGCCCCACTCCTCCCGCTTCATTCCCTCGGGTCCCTTCCGTCTTCCTGCTTCTGGAGCTGCCGGGCGCCGACCCTCCCCCGGCAATTCGCATCCACAGATAGGCATTTGGGCCTCTGCCTTTTTGGTTGGAGGAAGAGGGAGGTGTTCTGGTGTGGGGGCTCCAGAGAAGGGGGTGCCGAAGTTAGCAAACGGAGCTGCCGGCACGTTTGTGCGACTCTGGATAAGGCTTCGGCACACGCAGCCCTCCTTCAGCACATTGCAGATGTGGGGGCTGGGGGTGGGAGTGGGGAGGGGTTCTCTCTGGCACCCCCTGCCCAGATCCCCCCTCCCTGCCCTATTCCTCATTCCTCTCCTCGGCTCTGGCGTTTAGGAAGACAGCCAGGCTCAGCCAAGCAGCTGGAAAGCCTGGGGCTGTCCAGCGGCCACAGGGGCATCGTGGCAGCCTGCACCACAGGGCAGCTTCGGGAGGGGGCTGCATTCCGCACGACTCAGGGGGTTACAACTGGTACTCAGGACCTTATGATTAATGTGATCTCAGTTATATTCAAACTGGTGAAACCTGGGCCATATGGGTTCTATCCATTACTAGCTTTATCTCCCCACCCCTTAAAAAATAGAAAGCTGTATAAAAAAAGACGAAATTTTGTAGTGTGCAACAACAAGGATGGACCTTGAGGGTATTGTGCTAAGCGCAATAAGTCAAATGAAGAATGACAGACACCATATGACTTCACTCATATGTGGAAGATAAACAAACACATAGATATGGACAACATATTGGTGGTTACCCAAAGGGGAGGGGGATGGGAGTGGGCAAAAGGGGTCAAGGGGCACATATGTGTGATGACGGAAGGCAACTAGACCTTTAGTGGTGAACACGATGTAATCTGTACAGAAGTTGAGATATAATGATGCACACCTGAAATTTATGTAGTATTATAAACCAATGTGACCCCAATAAAAAAAAATAGGCTGAGATATTTTAAGATCTACAAGAAAGGGAAGTTTGGGGCATTATCTTGGAATTGATTTTTATTTGCTTTTTTGCAGACAGAGAACGTTCTGTATGGTATAGATGCTTTGTTACTTGTTGAGACTTCTCTGGGTCCTAACAAGAGGTCAAGTTTTGTAAATGTTCCATGGGTACTTGAAAAACGAATATGTATTTTCTATGACTGTATTTCAGTATCTGTTATTGTGCCCAGAACATAGTAGGACTTAGTAAATACTGATGTTGAATTAGCTTTTCTTACAAGCAACACAGTGCCTATATACCAACTTCAGAATATCTCTAGCATCTTTATTTTGTGACATAGAAATTTGTGGGGACACGTGTGCCCCAGAAATGTCCAGCTCTGTAGTGTCACAGAAGCACGCTGTAGGTGTGCCGTGCGGAAATCTCTCTGGAGGAGCTCAGACATGCAGTGCTGACCACCTGCATCAGGAGCAACTTGGGAGCTTTTTAAAAATGCACTTGCTGGGTCCCCCCCAGGCCTACTGAATCAGAATTTCTGAGGATGGGGCCTGGAAGCCAATCATTTAAGACTGCCTCCTACCCTTGATTTAAAAAAAAAAATTTTTTTTTTATTGCGGTAACATTGGTTTATAACATTATATGAATTTCAGATGTGCATCATTATATTTTGATTTCTGTGTAGATTGCATCATGTTCACCACCCAAAGACTAATTACAATCCATTACCATACACTTCTGCCTAATCACCCCTTTTGCTCTCCTCCCTCCCCCCTTCCCCTCTGGTAATGACCAATCCAATCTCTGTCTCTATGTGATTGTTTATTGTTGTTTTTATCTTCTATTTATGAGTGAGATCATACGGTGTTTGACTTTCTCCATTTCATTCATTTCACTTAGCATAATACCCTCAAGGTCTATCCATGTTGTCAAAAATGGCCAGATTTCATAGTTTTTTATGGCTGAGTAGTATACCATTGTGTATATATACCACATCTTCTTTATCCATTCGTCTCTTGATGGGCACTTAGGTTGCTTCCAAGTCTTGGCTATTGTGAATAACGCTGCAGTGAACATAGCTGTGCATGTATCTTTATGCATTCGTGTTTTCATGTTCTTTGGATAAATACCCAGTAGTGGAATAGCTGGACAGCATGATAGTTTTATTCTTAATTTTTAAAGGAATCTCCATACTGTTTTCCATAGTGGCTGCACCAGTTTGCACTTGCACCAGCAGTGTATGAGAGTTCCCTTCTCTCCACATCCTCTCCAAGACTTGTTGTTTACTGTGTTGTTAATTATAGCCATTCTGATGAGAGTGAGGTGATATCTCATTGTAGTTTTGATTTGCATTTCCCTGGTAGTTAGTGATGTTGAACATCTTTTCATGTGTCTGTTGGCCATCTGTGTACCTTCTTTGGAGAAATATCTGTTCAGGTCTTTTGCCCATTTTTTAATTGGGTTGTTAGTTTTTTTGTTGTTGAGATGCATGAGTTCTTTATATATTTTGGCTATTAACCCCTTATCAGATATATGGTTTGCAAATGTCTTCTCCCAGTTGTTAGGTTGTCTTTTCATTTTGTTGATGGTTTCCTTTGCTGTGCAGAATCCACCCTTGATTCCGATGCACACTAAAATTTAAGAACTACTAATCAAGAACCATCACATAAGTGACTTGTCAGATTTTCTTCTTTGAAAGGACAAGAAATCTGTATCACTTTATGTAAAAGCTGTCACACTTTCTGGGCCTCCGCACTAGTCCCCGAAGTCTGTGGTATGCATGGAAGCGCAAGTCTGGAAGAAGAAAATCAGTTGCCCCTGTGGTACTTAAGTAGCTGCTGTTATATACTTTTTCTGATTAAATCTTCACCACAGTCCTGTGAGGCGCTGCAGTGGGCTGAGCTGTGGCTCCCAAAAAGATATGTCCACACCCTAACTCCTGGTACCTGTGAACGTGACCTTCTTTGAAAACTGTTCTTTGCAGGTATAGTTCAGTTAACTGTCTTGAGATGAGCTCACCCTGAATTACCTAGTAGGACCTAAATTGAATGACCAGGTCCATTATAAGAGACAAAAGAGGCGAAGGCACAGGCAGAGAGGAGGCCGTGCAGTGACAGAGGCGGAGGTCGGAGAGACGCTGCCATAGGCCTGGAGCCCCCAGGAGCTGGAAGAGGCAAGGGAAGAGCCTCTCGAGGAGCTTTCAAAGGGAGTGTGGTCCGGCTGACTCATTGATTTTGGACTTCTGGCCTCCAGAACTGTGAAAGAAGAACTTTCTGTTGTATTAAGCCACCAAGTTTGTGGTAATTTGTTATAGCAGCCCTAGGAAACTCATGCTGATTGGTACTGTTATTCCCATTTACAATAGTAGAGCTGGGTCTACTGTGGGGGAATAAATTTTATTACAGTAATGGCTATGTTCTTGAGTATAATAACCTTGAATTGATTTTTCATTTTAGGGGATTTATGATTTAAGCACATTTCCTTCTACCTTGATGGGCCCGGAGATAATTGCTGTCCATTTAGTGAAGTGAAAGGCTGGAGGGAAGTTACAGAATTCCCAAAGGTCTGTTAGGAATCATTCTGGCTGGAAGAGCATGGCCCACCATGCCCTCACTGGTGCTTAGCCTAGTGATGTTCGTGGCAGAGCCAGCAACAGCACCCAGAGGTGTGGATGTGGCTGTCATCCCACTCTCCCAGAGCTGGGGCTTGCCTGATGTCAGCCTGTGCCGTAAGCGGGGCAATCTCCCGGGCTTTCACTTCTGTCTGGCGTTATATCCACCCTTTTAGCTCCCTTTACACACTAGCCTTGGCCTCCTCGACTCACACGGGGGATCCATGGTGAATGATAACGAAGTAATGCTAACCATGGCCCATTTCAATAGCAACTCTCTAAAAATATATTGAACTTATAAAGTGTTCGTGGATCTAAAAGCACTCAAGTATAGCTTTAAGGTTAAAGCATTCACTTTAGATCCAGCTGTGATGGAATTTTGTCAGCTGTGATGGGCCTTCAGGTGAGTTACTGAAACTGCCTGAGTGTCAGTGTCCTCACTGACAAAACTGAGTCTCTCTTTGTAGGGTGGCTGTGAGGATTAAAAGAGACTGTAAAGGGCTTAGCATGGTGATTGGCACCTAGGAAGTGCTGAGAGAGAGCCATCATTATTATTCCATGTCTGAACACTGCAACACAGTTTTCACTTTCTTTTACTACTTTACCCCACCCCAGCTTCTAAGTCTTTCCCTTTTTCTTAAAATTTAGGTGGACAAAAGGTGGGTGTTGTAGGGTTAATTTGAGCCTGTCTTACGAGCTATTTATTAAATGTTTCTTTGTGATCTAAAATTATCATTTAATTTGAATGCTTACCATACTGCTCTTTTGTTTTTTCTGTGTGGGAAATGTCAAGTGGGGTGGATGTGAAGGACCACCGACTAGGGATGTTGAACATGTGAGAGTTAACGACCATGGCTTTTTAAAAAAACAAAACCAAGCGTATGGGATCATTAAATTATTGACGATGTTTTTGCTGCAGTGGATTTATAAATAATGCATGTTTAAAGGGTTATTTCCTTTACATTTCTTTAGGGACAACTAAAGAGTCTTCTCATTTTGAGTTTAAAGAGAACTGACAGTTGGAGAAAGGTCAGCAAATGTTCATTCGTGCAGTTTCTATGTCAAAAACCCCTCAAACTTCAAATAAGAAAATAACCAATTTTATATGACCATATCAAATAAGTATCCCCTATTTTTGGAGTAGAATGAGGCAATGGCTTTAATTTAGCAACTAAAGGGGGAAAAGCTTGAAATAATAATAAATGTTTTATATTAAACAGTATCACTTTTTTTTTCTCAGAAAACCCCAATTGAAGTTAGCTTCTATGGACAAAACAAAAAAGGAACCAAACAATTAGTCTCTGAAGCCCATCAGTTTCCTGACACATTAGCTCTTTAGAATATGTTGTTTTAAAAAGGGATGATGTGGAGTAACTGAGGACAGATACTGGGAAAAACTATGAAACCAGCTACAGTTACTCTCCATGGTCTGAGACACCCAAGAATTGTATGTCAGATTTCATTTGCTATACATACAGGTGTGGGGGAGAGGCCCAGGATCCATAGTTTTCATCACATTTATGGCCTTGAAGAAAGCTCAGATCCACTGCTTCTTCCTTTTCCTTTTGGAACTGGCTAAGAGGCTTGAGGGGGTGAAGGAGGGGAGGGAGAGACCAGAGCTCTTCCGATGTTAATTAACCTCACACTCCCTTCTGCCTCTCCATCTCAATACACCGCTAGCAGCACTCTGAACTTTCATCTGGTTCAACAATGTGGCTAAACAAAAACTAATTACTACACGAAACAGTATCCAACAACGTCAGGAAAAGATATAATGTTTTTACTTCTTTTATTTTTTTATTAAATTTTTTTTGAAAGTGAGCTTATTTTTTTCTGTGTATTTGGTTTTAACATCTATCTCTGTAACTTTCAAAAAGGGTTTGAAGGAGAATGTAAACTCATAATTCAATTACAAAACTCAAGCATTTTTCTGATGATGAAGGGATAGTTAAAATGTTTACTTTGAATGGGAGAACATTTTTTTGTTTGTTTGTTTGTTTGTGAGGAGGACTAGCCCTGAGCTAACATCCAATGCCAATCCTCCACTTTTTTTTGCTGAGGAAGACTGCCCCTGGGCTAACATCTGTGCCCATCTTCCTGTACTTTATATGGGATGCCGCCACAGCATGGCTTGACAAGTGGTGCGTCTGTGCGGGCCTGGGATCTGAACCTGCAAAACCCCGGCTGCCACAGCAGAGTGTGCACACTTAACAGCTGCGCCACCGGGCTGGCCCCCATATTTTCTTTACAAGCATTTAAAATATATCCTTTCTACCACTTAAGACCCAAGAGTTACTTAATTGTGTTACCTATTTGTAGTGGTAAGGGAGAGAGGAAAAATTACATGAAAAATTGGGTAGGGAGAGATTAAATGATTTATGTTCCTGAATTTAACCACATTTTCCTCATGAGGATGGGGCTGAGGGAGCTTAAGTAACTTGCCCAATGTCCCCCAAGTGAGTATCAGGGCCAGAATCCAAATCCAGGTCTGTCTGACTGCAAAGTCCATATTCTTTCCTCTGCAATCTTGGTCTCTGGCGACGCGCCTCTGTGACCTCCACTAACGATGTCTCCCCATCCTCCCACTCTGCACCGTGGCACCCGGGGACGGAGTTAGCGTGGAAGAAAGCAGGCTGACTCTGGGTGTGCTCCAGAGGATCTGTCCCCTAGAGTAGTTCTTTAAACTGACCGATGGAGGCTATAGAGAAGGACTGTTGGATACGGGATAAAACAAAGACAGGAAACAACAGTTTTCCTGAAAGACTGCAGTGTGCAACTATTAGAAAGTGTGAAGAACAAATCAATTAAAGCCCGAGCACTGGAAATGGTTGAGGGTGTTGGTGGTTTGGACAACAGCCAACTTGATTTGGGTTTTACTCTAAAAGCTAGTGATACATTGCCCCATTTTAGGTGTGAGGTGGCATTTTATCCATCATGCTAAAGTGTTGTCCAGACCTTTTCTCTTTATCACCTGAGGTTCTCTCCAAACTCCACAGGACACTTCAGCAAAGGACAAAGCCCACCTGCTAAGGGGAGAACATGAGTAACATCTTAAGATGACGTATCTGAAGCACCCAGCCTAGTGCCTGATCTAAGTGTGGTGCTAAATAAATGTTAGTTCCTCTTGTTCCCTCAACAGATGTGAGGCTAACAGACTTTTGAGGGAAGTTGCTAGTCTGAACTCTGTACATTTGCAAAGTGGACTATATTTGTGATGATGTCATAGAATGTTTGGATGGAAAGGCCCTGAGGGGTCATCCTTGGGTCTAACTCCTCTTTTTGTTTTCTTCTTCCAGCTTTATTGAGGTATAATTGACAAAAAAGTGTATATATTTAAGGTGTACAATGTGATGATGTGATATATGTATACATTGTGAAATGATTACCACAATCAAGCTAATTAATACATCCATCACCTCACTTAGTCACCATCTGTGTGTGTGTGTGTGGTGACAATACTTATGTTAGTATTCTAAGATCTATTCTCTTAGCAAATTTCAAGTATAAAATAACTATAGTCACCACGCTGTAAATTAGATCACCAGAACTTATTCATCTTATAACTGAAAGTTTGTACCCTTTGAACAACATCTTCCCACTTCTCCCATCCCTTAAGCCCTGGCAACCACCATTCTACTCCCTCCTTTCTATGAGTTCAGCTTTTTTAGATACCACACATAAGTGAGATCATACAGTATTTGTCTTTCTGTGTCTGGCTTATTTCACTTAGCATAATATTCTCCAGGTTCATCCATGTTGTCGAAAATGGCAGAGTTTCCTCCTTTCTCATGGTTGAATAACATTCCATTGTGTATGTATGTGTATTCCAATGTGTCTGTATGGACTTTATCCATTTATCCATCGACGGACAGTGAGGTTGTTTCCATGTCTCGGCTATTGTAACTGATGCTGCAAGGAGTATGGAGTGCAGATATCTCTCTGGGATACTGATTTTATTTCCTTTAGATATATTCCCAGAGGTGGGATTACTGGATCATATGGTAGTTCTATTTTCAATTTTTTGAGGAAGCTCCATACTGTCTTCCATAATGACTGTACCAATTTACATTCCAAACAACAGTGCACAAGGGTTCCTGTTTCTCCATGCCCTCACCAACACTTGTTATTTCATCTTTTTGATAATAGACATCTCAATAGATGTGAAGTGATATTTCATTGCTGTCTGATTCACATTTCCCTGATGATTTGTAACATTGAGCCCCTCTTCATATACCCGCTGGCCATTTGTATGTCTTCTTTAGAAAAATGTCTATTCAGGTCCTTTATCCATTTTTAAATTGGACTTATTAATTTTTTGCTATTGAGTTTTATGAGTTCCTTATATAGTTTGGGTATTAACCTCTTATCAGATAGATGACTTGCAAATGTTTTCTCCCATTTGTAGGTTGCCTTTTCATTTTTTTATGGGTCTAACTCCTCTTTAACTAACACCAAAATCTGACCAGAAGGCCTAATTCATCAGAATCGTATTGACACTAAATCTGTAGAGGAAGGAAGGAAATTGTAGGAAACGCAGTTGATGGCAGGGCTGTTTAAATGAACCTGGGCCTGTGCGGGTGTGCCCTGTGTCCAGTGCTCGCTTCTCTAGTTCTCGGACATTGATCTCTAGTCCCGGACAGTGATCACTGAACTCAGAAAGATGAGACACCAGAAGCCCTGGAGTCAGGGAAACCAAACGAATTCTGCTCTCTCTGAGCCACAGTGACTCAGACAGGAACAGGGACTCATGTTTCAGAAAGTGTTCTGATAACAAAGTTAAGCCTTGATGGCTAGAGAACTCACTGAGTCAGAATACATTATTTGGGACCTAGTGTACACTTTACCTGTTGTTGGGGCTCAGTAAATGTGCGCTTATTCCCCTCAGGGTTGTGGTTGAGACTGCGCTACAGAAAGATCTACTAAGTCACGGCCGTGTTTTCCATCCACCTCGGTCCTGTCTGCTCAGCACTCCCTCACTACTTTTCTGCACCGTTCTTGCATGAAAAGAGATCTAGGGTGACAGGAAATGTAATGACTCATCCGACATTGGATTGAGCCCTTTTTATTTACCTTTTTATGTTGCCTCAGTCTCTGATCCCGGGACACCGTGACACGTGCATGAATGTTTGTATCGCACAGAAGACACAACGTGGATTGCAGTGGGACTCTGATCATTTAAAGGTCTGATTCGCTTGGCTGTCTGATAGCTCTTTGTTTTCCTCAGCCCTTCGACTAGAAAAAGAAATCAAGGTGTGTTTTAATCATGCCGACCAGCAAGGGTCAGGGAGTCCTTCGCTTTGGTTTGTGTCTCTGGTTGTGTATATTCATACCTTTCTTTAAAGGTAGGTTTTATTTCTGCTTTATCTCATATTCCCTTTTTAGCTACAAGCATTTACTCTCCTTTTTTAGTTGGTCTTGACTGTGCAGAGATGAAATATTCTATGGGTGAATATATAGAGTGTCTGCACAGGAATTACTGCTGTTACAGCTGCTAATTAAGCTATTTATTTTTTACTGATTAGGTTTAACACGTAAGATGAGATTTTGGGAGGTGGGGTGGAGAGGACAATGAAACATTGTAAACCATATTTTATGTTATTTTTCCAATTATTTCCAATAATGATAATGATGCAGTTTTTTATCCATCTCTGCTGTGGATGTATTCTACATATTACTTGTATTTGAATTTAATATTTTTTCAAAACTGTGATTTATTTGTGAGCTGATACTCTTACTCACTCTATGAAGTCTTCCATTTTGTACTCATCTTTGTTTTGGGAAACATGTCATATTACTATCCTGAAATGTGTCCTAAGAGTAAGATCATTCATTTTAAAAGTTAAGACTTAGAAACATACAATGGCTCCTCTGCTGAGCAAAACCACACTTCCCTGTGCTGATGGCTGTGTGGGGGACTTGCTCTTACAAGGGACTTGCAGGAGGACTCATGGAGAGTTTATCTAAAATGTCTCAAAGGGAAAAAAATGTCTCAAATGAGGGAAAATGGGTAATGGATAGAATTTTTTTATTGTCTGTTTTATGTAGAAATATTTCTGTCATTCTTAATTGTGATGGCAAGAATGGTGTTTTACATTTAAAATTGTTATTTCCTGCTGAAATCTCAGGGTTTCCAAATGCATTCATCAAACAATTCTTTTTATTTAGTAATATAACAGCCATCCTTTCATTCATTTTTGCCTAATGAGTTTTTCAATCCCTTTAATTTTTTTTCAGGGTATAAATCCCTTTGGGAAATTTGTAGAATAATATTTCAGGTGTGAAATTTGAATTCTATAAGGGAAAATATAGAGGGGTATTAATGAAATGAATTATGTCAAATGAAGGCAAGTAACATCCTTTTAATGCATTCTTCCAAAAATACAGAGATATGTGTTAAACTATTGTCTAAAATTTAATGACAGAAAATGCTATTGTATAAGAACCAATTTTGAATTCTTTAAAAAATATTTTAAGAAAATTAGCCTTAAAAACCCTGCACTCTCAGAAATCTCCAAAATGACTGAATTTCAAAGTTGATTTTAAAAAGGAGTATGGTGGCCGGCCCTGTGGCTTAGTGGTTAAGTGCCCACGCTCTGCTACTGGCGGCCTGGGTTGGGATCCCAGGCACGCACCAACGCACCGCTTATCTGGCCATGCTGAGGCAGCGTCCCACATACAGCAACTAGAAGGATGTGCAACTATGACATACAACTATCTACTGGGGCTTTAGGGAGAAAAGGGGAAAAAAAAAAAGGAGGAGGATTGGCAATAGATGTTAGCTCAGGGCTGGTCTTCCTCAGCAAAAAGAGGAGGATTGGCACGGATGTTAGCTCAGGGCTGATCTTCCTCACAAAAAAAAAAAAAAAAGGAGTATGGCTTGTTAAGACCTCAGTGGAACTACTAGTTCTTGTAGTTTGCTTGGTGAAGCTTCCCCAGCTGAACACCTTGCTGGTGGTTGACACAGAGGTCAGCTGGATCGTATTTTGACAAGAAAGGGCAGGACTTTATTTAATTACTGGATCAGTAAGACTGTGAGTGACGTTCAGTGAAATAAGCAAACATCCGAGCCTTGAGTCTCTCCCTGTACATTTGTGATCCCTTAGACTTTTAAAAGTGCTCTTATGAACAGTATTTTATTTGATATCACACTAGTACTGAGATGTAGGTGTCACTCTTTTATCTCCCTTGCAAAGATGACTAGCAAGGCTCTGAGAGAGGAGGTGAAATGGGCACTGGTAGAGGCGTGTGCGCGTGGCCATCGTGCAGGGGCCAGGGTGCCCAATGGGCTTGGACACCCCCCTGCCCAGGTCACCCAGTGATGGAAGCCACCAGAACCTGCCCATCCGCCAGCATCCTCTCTGCTTCTCTAAGTCGTCCCTCTGTTTGCCCACGCAGGCTGTGCAGGTTGTGCCTCTGAGGAAAGACTCTTCCACAAACTGTTTTCTCATTATAACCAGTTCATCAGGCCTGTGGAAAATGTTTCTGATCCCATCACGGTGTATTTTGAAGTGGCCATCACACAGCTGGCCAACGTGGTAAGTGCCGAGAGTTCACCACGTGTACCCCGAGGAGACCCGACTCTGAGGGGCCAGAGCAATTCCCAAGCATTGTCCCAGCTGTTGCAATAAATAAATAGGGGGATTTTAAAAATATAAACAAACAAAAATCTACATGAATGCTAGACCTTCAAAGCCGTCCATTGGGAGGGTGACACTTTCCTCACCAACGCTATAATTATTCACATTAAGGCAGTGTTTTTCTGAAAGTACTTTCAAAACCAGTTTATGGAGCAGAAGTGAAGGGGAAGTTGCAGGGAGAATACAAAGAGCTAACTCCTTTACGCTCCTGCTATGCACCAGGCTGCTCAGCAGCTACCATCTGCATTTTACAGCTGAGGAGACGAAAGCTCACGTAAGCAGCTTTCCCAAGGTCACACAATCAGAAAACAGTGGAACTAGGTTTAAATCAGGCCCGTTCAATTCCAAAGCTCGTGCTCTTCTTACTCTGTAGAAAAAGAATTGCTTCAAGTCTTCTATGTTGTGTAAGAAAGAAAAAATTCACTTGCTTTCATATAGAGTTCCATCCAGCCCTGAAAAGACAGATGAGAATTTGGAGGTCTTATTTTAATTTATTGCTACCATGTTCAAGGGCAAGTATAGAGTTCTTTCTTTTGAATAATCTTCATGCCTAGTTGCTGGGAGAGGAGGTAGTGGGACACGGTACTCAAATGTAGAGCAGAGTTCTGGGCTCCAAGGCAGGGAAGGGGGCAGGGCGGGCCTGAGGCTAAGGACAGGGACCAAATTCCAGGGATAGGCAGGCTCAGGAAGTGAGGGAAATCGAGAACGTCTTCAGAGAGGGGTGTTAGAGTGAGTTCCTGAAACAACAGTGCCCAGACAGAGGGAGCTCCTTTCATATTACCAGTCCCAGCCACGAACGGAGAAGAAGCCCTCCCTCCTAGACTTTGCCCCGGGAAAACAGTGGGGGCTCTCCAGGTGTACTAGGGGAAAGACCTGAATTACACATGTGAAGTCATGGCCCACCATGTTTCTGCAGTCCATGCTTCCCAGGGGACTAGGCTGACCCTGGCCTGGTCCTCTAGCTTCTGGCCCAGGCTGGAAGTGTGTATATACTGATAAACCCTGGTTAAAAAAACAAAAAAAGCCAGATGTTTTCTCACCTAGATAGGCCCACTTATTCCTTTAATAAATATTTATTTAGTACCTGTTCTTGTTCCTGCACAAAGGGCAGGATCTGCTTGCCGCAAGACAAAAGCCAATTGTCAAGAGGCAAGGTGGGGCCGGCCCCATGGCTTAGCAGTTAAGTGCGTGCACTCCGCTACTGGCTGCCTGGGTTTGGATCCCAGGCGCGCACCGATGCACCACTTTTCCGGCCATGCTGAGGCCGTGTCCCACATACAGCAACTAGAAGGATGTGCAACTATGACATACAACTATCTACTGGGGCTTTGGGGGAAAAAAAGGAGGAGGACTGGCAATAGATGTTAGCTCAGAGCCAGTCTTCCTCAGCAAAAAAAAAAAAGAGGAGGATCAGCATGGGTGATCTTCCTCACCAAAAAAAAAAAAAAAATAGGCAAGATGGTGGAAAAGAAAGGACAGTTTATTACAGCTTGCTAGCAAGGGGGAAGATGGCTGACTAACATCTCAAAGAACCATCTTGAGGGGGCACAAAAATCTTACAGCAGTTATATAGGCCAGTAGGTTGCAGGGGAGGGGGTTAGGAACGTTGACCCTCAGGTGTTACAGACTGGGAGTCGCCACACCAGATCTTTCCGTTTTTCTTGATGATGGCTATCAGCATAGACTCTCTGTTCGGGGGCCATCACATTCCTAAGGAACTCAAAAGAACAAAGTTATCAACTTATCACAGCTGGGAGGTACATGCACAAGCAGGGGTTGTAAAATCTACAGAGCAGTTGGATCTCCTGGAGGGTGCATATCCAGCTGGGTTAGTTGGTCAGAGGTCATATCCAGCTGGGTCAGTCTGTCAGAGGTCATTCAAAGTTATAATAGGGTTTCTGTTCTACAATATGGCTTCCCTTATTCAACCTTGTCTTGAGCCGGTATCATTCTGATCACTTCTCCCTAGCCCTCTCAAATAGCTTAGTACTGGTTACTGGTCTCCTACTGGGCTGGAGGCCATACTTGCTATGGATTTGGTTGCTCTGAATGGAAAACTGAGCTGTTTCACCTAGAGTACATAAGGGTCAGGTCACTGTACAGCATCACTTCAAATCCCTGGTTGATATGCCCTTTCAGGACATTGTTCTGAAGCTGGTGGGTGGGGGACTGCTGAATATAGATTTTGACATTTGTATTTGGCTGCTATCAGTGATTAAAAAAAACAGCACAGCTTAAATAAAACAAGTTTCTCTCTTTCTTATGTAACAGAAATCTAAAGGTTAACATTCCAGGAGGTTAACACCACGAGGCTTCACGGTATTAGCAGCTGCAGCACTGTGTTCACTTGCCCAGGTTATGCACTGCACCACTCCAGGGGATGTCAATCATGTGGACCTTGATGCTAAAAGCATAAACTGTATGTGGTGACAGTGACCAAGCTTCCTTCTATCTTTCTATTTCATCATCCTTAGCATGTGGTTTCTTCCCTTGGTGTTGCCTCATGGTGTGAGATAACCGCTGATTTTCACTCATCACATTCACATTCTGGGCAAGAAGCAGGAGGAAGGGAGTGATAGGGTTTGGGGCAGGCCGCCCCGAGACGTCCATTCTGCTATGCAGATTATTGTGAGCTGAAGACAATAAGGCTCAGAAGACTCTGAAAGAAACTTTGACCCCTCTCCCCCAACTAATTGCCTAAAAGGATTTAAGATAGAAGGCCTGTCCCCAGGACAGGCCATCACCGTAGATAACTCTGGGTATGGATAGACTGGGAGGGTCCTTGCTAAGCCCATTCTTACCAAAGTTCTGTTTACCAAACATTTACATTTGTAAGGGAAATCTCCATTTGTAAAGGCATCTACCTCTCTGCACTGGGAAGAAGGGGGGATGACCTCATCTCTAGAAACTTATCAATGTGGAAGGCGAGGCCTTAAATCTGCATAGTAACCTTACTCTTGTTTACTGTGCTTTTCTGGCAATCTCCCATAGCTGACTCTCCCCACCCCCAACACCCTCCTTTGTCTTTAGATGAAGATAATATTTAAGACGAGAACCTCCTCCATTTTGTCAAGTTACCTAATTTTTCTGGGTCTCTCCCGTGTATACATGTTATAAAGCTTTGTTTGATTTTCTCCTGCTATTCGATCTCATGTCAATTTAATTTGTAGCCCAGCCAGAAATGACCCAGAGTGGGTAGAGGATAGTCTTCCTTCCCTTCAGCAGAAAGGGGCACATACCACGTATCTGTGACTTCCTTAAGGAGTTTTCTTAGAAGTCCTACGGACAGCTTCTTCTTCCTATGTCATTGCCCACCTCTAACTGCAAAGGAGACTTGGGAAATGTAGGGTTTTTTTTGTTTTTTTTTTTTGTGAGGAAGATCGGCCCTGAGCTAACGTCTGCCAATCCTCCTCTTTTTGCTGAGGAAGACTGGCCCTGGGCTAACATCCGTGCCCATCTTCCTCCACTTTATATGGGACACCGCCACAGCATGGCTTGCCAAGCGGTGCGTCGGTGGACACCCGGATCCAAACTGGCGAACCCCAGGCCACCGCAGCGGAGCACGCGCACTTAACCGCTTGTGCCACCGGGCCAGCCCCAAGGGAAATGTAGTTTTTTAAATTGAAATTTTATTTATTGAAATAGTTGCAGATTCATAGGCAGTTGTAATAAATAACAGAGAGATTCCTTGTACGTTTTGCCCAGTTTCCCCAATGACAACCACTAATCTGTCTTCTATTTGTAAAATTTCATCATTTCAAGAAAGTTATATATAAATGGAATCATACAGTATGTAACCTCATAGGATTGGCTTTTTCACTTAGTGTAAGTTCCTAGAGAGTCATCTAAGTTGATTGTATCAATAGTTCGTTTCTTCTTTTTGTGAGTAGTATTTCACAGTTTTTATGTGCCGCAGTTTGTTTAACCATTCACTGGTTGAAAACATTTGGGCTGATTCCAGTTTTGGTTTATTACAAATAGGGCTCCTATGAACCATTGTGAACAGGTTTTTGTGTAAACACATTTCGTTATTTCTTGAGGATAAATGCCGAGGTGTGCCATTGCTGGGTCATATGATAGTTGCATGTTTAGCTTTTTAAGAAACTGCCAAATGCTTTCCAGAGTGGCTGTACCCTTCTACATTCCCATAAGCAATATATGAGGGATCCAATATACCCACATCTTCGCCAGTGCTTGGCGTTGTCACTATTTTGTATTTTAGCCACTCTAATAAGTATGTAATGATATCTCATTGTGGTTTTAATTTGTATTCCCCTAGTGACTAATGATACAGAACATCTTTTCACGGGCTGATTTGCCATCAGCAGATCCTCTTCAGTGATGTGTTTGTTCATGTTCTTTTGCCCATTTTCTAATTGGATTGTTTGACTTTTCTTTTTTTTTTTTTACTGTTGAGTGTTGAGAATTCTCTCTATATTCTAGATTTTAATGCTTTGCCAGATATATGGTTGGCAAATATTTTATCCTAGCTTGGAGCTTATCTCTTCATCCTCTTCTCGTGGGCTTTCACATGAAGTTTTTAATTTTGGTGAGATCCAATTTATCAATTTTTCTTTTATGTGTTGTGCTTTTGGTGTCAAGGCTAAGAATTCTTTGTCTTATCCCGGATCCTGGAGATTTTCTATTTTTAAAAGTTTTATTATGTTTTACATTTAAGACTAAGATCCATTTTGAGTTAATTTTTGTATAAGATGTGACACTTGGGTTCTGTTTTGTTTTTGTTTTTTTTGTATATGGGTGTCCAATTGCTCCAGTACCATTTATTGAAAAAGCTATCCTTCTCTATTTAATTGGTTTTGCTCCTTTGTGAAACATTAGTTGAGCATATTTGTGTGTCCTCTATTCTATTTCATTGATCTATGTGACTATCCTCCACCAATACCACACAGTCTTGATTACTGTAGCTGGACAATAAGTCTTAGTACTGGCTAGAGGGATTCCTGCCACTTAATCCTTCTTTGTCAAGATTGTCTTACCCATTCTGGGGCCTGTGCCTTAGAATAAGCTGCATATGTCCACAAAAAGCCTTGCTGGGATTTGGATAGGAATTGCATTAAATCTATAGATTTTACTGTGATGAGTCTCCCTACTCATCTTTAGTGTGTTGAGTCTGCCAATCCGTGAATGTGGGATGTTTCTCCATTTCTTTAGCTATTCTTTCATCAGCATTTTGTAATTTTCAGCATACAGATCCTGTACATGTGTTGTTACGTGTATACATAAGTAGTTTGTTTTATTTGGGGTGGTTGAAAATGGTGTTATATTTTTAATTTTGGTTTGTCCATGCTCATTGTTAGTATATTTAAATATAATTGATTTTTCTATATTGATCTTGTATCCTGAGATCTTGCTGAATTCACTTATCAGTTTTGGTATTTTTATAGATTCCATGGAATTTTCCATACAGGCAACCACGTCACATGCAAATAGAGGTAGTTTTATTTCTTCCTTTCCAATCCGTGCCTTTTTTTTTTTTCCTTTTTCTTGCCTCATTGCAGTGGCTAGAACTTCCAGCACTATGTCGAATAAGAGTGATGAGAGTGGACATCCATGCCTCGTTCCCGATCTTAAGGAAAAAGCATTCGGTCTTTCACCATTTAATATAATGTTAGCAGTAGGTGTTTTGTAGATGCTCTTATCAAGTTGAGGAAGTTCCCCTTTATTCCCAGTTTTCAGAGAGTTTTTATTCATGAGTTGTTGTTGAATTATGTCAAATGCTTTTTCTGCATCAATTGATATGATCCCATGATTTTTCTTCTTTAGCTTGTTGATATGGTAAATTACATTGATTTTTGTTTTTTTTTTAATTAATTAATTTATTTATTTTCCCTCCAAAGCCCCAGTGGTAGTTGTATGTCATAGCTGCACATCCTTCTAGTTGCTGTATGTGGGACGCGGCCTCAGCATGGCCGGAGAAGCGGTGCGTTGGTGCGCGCCCGGGATCTGAACCCCGGGCCGCCAGCAGCAGAGCGTGCACACTTAACTGCTAAGCCACGGGGCTGGCCCCATTGATTGACTTTTGAATGTTGAACCAGCCTTGCATCTCACTTGGTCATGGTGTATAAATTTTTATGCATTCTTGGATTTAATTTGCTAAAGTTTTGTTGATGATTTTTGCATCTAAGCTCATGAGAGATATTGATCTGTAATTTTCTTTTTTTTTTGTACTGTGTTTTTCTGGGTTTTGTGTCAGGATAATACTAGCTTCATAGAAAGCCTTAGGAATTGTTCATTTCTCTTCTATTTTCTGGAAGAGATTGTGTAAAATTGATACTAATTATTCTTTACATATTTGGTAGAATTCTCCAGGGAAACCTACTGGGCTTGGAGATTTCTTTTCCAGGAGATTTTTAATTATAAATTCAATTTTTTTTGATGGATGTATGCTATTCAGATTGTCTGTTTCGTCGTCTTTGAATCTGGATAGTTTGTGGTCTTTGAGGAATTTGTCCATTCCTTTTAAGTTGTCAAATGTATGATAAAGTTCAAGTTGTTCGTAGTACTACAAGGTAATGGTCCCAGGAACGTGGAGTGGGATTGTGGGTCTCTGGTCTCCTCCAGCTGGGCTGTCTGATGGCAGTGCCCATGGCCATTGGTGTGGTCTGGAATTGGATGGAGAACAGGACTTGCCAGACCAGGTCCTGATCCATGAATTTGGCTGACACCTCTGAGGGTGTACACACCACAGGGAGCTTCACCAGCGTGTGGAAGTGTGAGTTGGGAGATAGGATATTATCAGGACAATACTGCAACTGATTTTAATTTTCTGAACACAGTGTACTAGTTCACAGTGTACACTAGCTCTCTGAACACAGTGTGCTAGTATACAGAGAGGAAGCGGTCTTTGAAAGATGCTTACAACAGTTATCTCCGAGACCATTCTGGACTTCAGAGCTGGTCCATTTCTGACTGACAGCCAATGGATTTATTGACATGGCCCCTGCTGGCATCTGCAGGTCACAAGGTGATCCTCTCACGAGCAGAAGGCAATGACTTTAGTTCTAGGTAATGGTAAAGTCATGGACTGCTTGGCCAACGGACAAGTATAGTCCATTTCTTTGCATTCCTTGACCAATAGGAAACTGTGAATGTAACTCCTTTTGTTGACCTTGTAAAACCCTGGGGTTTACCATGACTTGACACAAACTCATTTTAAGGAGGAAGCTTGGCAAGGTCTCCAGTTAGAGTTTTCCAAGGCGAGTGGAGAACTGCAGCACAGCTCAGTGGAGCAGAGCTGGCTGGTGTCCGGACCCTGGCCACAGCCCCCTCAGCCATAGTTGAGCTCATTTAATCTGGAGGGGGCTCATGTGTCTTGGGAAGCAAGATTGGTAAGTTTTGGGAACCCACTGCTGCTACTGGGTAACCATCAAGAGCCCCCAGGCTGTTGTGCTGTAAAGCTGTGGAGGGTTCTGGATGTGTCTTCAGTAGCTTTCCCACTGAGAGTTGGCAGCTGCTTAGGGACACATTTGGGCTATCGGCCTGGAATACTTTTCTTCCAGATAGCCCCATGACTCTCTTCAGGTCATTTA
Organism: Ceratotherium simum simum; assembly: GCF_057802395.1. Lineage (NCBI taxonomy): Eukaryota > Metazoa > Chordata > Mammalia > Perissodactyla > Rhinocerotidae > Ceratotherium > Ceratotherium simum. Next base: position 39,447,176 of record NC_141927.1, on the reverse strand, counting down.
GGTACCTACTTAAACTACCACCTCAGAGAAGCCCTCTTTGTTCATCCTGTCTAAAATAGATGTGTTTGTGTGCGTGTGTGCACGTATGTGTGCATGCAAGTGTGTGTGGGTGTCTGTACACACACAGCCCGCTCCATCCCTCTTTGTTTTTCTTCATAGGACTTACACTATCTTATATTATATTATATATCTATTATTGATTTTCTGTCTCCCCAGCTAGCAGCTAAGACACATGAAGGTAGGGATTTCCATCCTGTTTACTGCTGTAGTCCCAGCATTTATAGAGCACGTGGTAGGTACTCAATAAATATTTGTGTAATGAACGATTGAAGCAATCAGCAACGGCTTGGGGAGGAGTGGGGAATGTGTTGTGGGGAGTGGGGGCTTCCAACTGGAAAACTCCGTGGTGGGCTGAGGCTGACATCTCCAGGGGAAATTGGGTTCAGGACTCAGATCCTAGAGAGTAGTGAGGTGCGGTTGAGGAAAGGGATGTTCATGGAATGAGGAAGGAGGTGCAAAAACAAGGAACCAGAGTTGGATATTTATCACCATCTGCAGGATTTCCCCTCCCTCCTTCCCACTCTCTCTTCTCTCCCTTCTTTCTTTTCATGGAATCAGAAACCTTTATGGGCTATGGTGATCAGAAAGGCTTCACAGGGCCAGCCCTGTGGCTTAGCGGTTAAGTGCACGCTCTCCGCTGCTGGTGGCCCGGGTTCGGATCCCAGGCGCGCACTGAGGCACCACTTCTCTGGCCATGCTGAGGCTGCGTCCCACATACAGCAACTAGAAGGCTGTGCAATTATAACATACAACTCTCTACTGGGGCTTTGGGGAAAGAAAGGAGGAGGATTGGCAATAGATGTTAGCGAGGAGTGGGTCTTCCTCAGCAAAAAGAGGAGAATTAGCATGGATGTTAGCTCAGGGCTGATCTTCCTCACCAAAAAAAAAAAAAAAAAAAGAAAGGCTTCACAGAAGAGGTGAGAGTTAAATTGCATTTGGAAGACAGCCTTTTTTTTGTTTGTTTGTTAGGAAGATCAGCCCTAACATCCAATGCCAATCCTTCTCTTTTTTGCTGAGGAAGATTGGCCCTGGGCTAACATCCGTGCCCATCTTCCTCTACTTTATATGGGACACTGCCACAGCATGGCTCGACAAGCAGTGTGTCAGTGCGCGCCCGGGATCCGAACCTGCAAACCCCAGCTGCCAAGGTAGAGCGCGCGCGCTTAACCACTGCGCTACCGGGCCAGCCCCTGAAAGACAGTCTTAAAGCCACATTTCCTTTCAAAGTCAACAGAGTTGGGACCAGATGTGGAAATATCGTATTTCTGGTTGCTTTTTATAAATTACATTTTCAGTCTTCTTTGTTTTCCTCCATTAGCATGAATAACTCAGATTTAGCTCTTTTTAGTTATTCTTGCTCTAAGATCCACCTCTAGTAGTGAGTACATTTGAGGCTAAAAATATCATTTCTCCTTCCCAGGATGAAGTAAACCAGATCATGGAAACCAATTTGTGGCTACGTCACGTACGTGTCTACACCATGTGTCCTTCTCTTGGACCTGTGGTACCCATGTGTCAGTTCCAACAATGTCTAATGTCTGGCATTCCTTTTTTCCATCTCCAACTTATGGTAGAGCATGAAAGATTATCTATCTCCAAAGCCTAAAGTTCAGCTCTGGTAACAGCTTGCTTGATGTAAGCTTCACAGGTGCAGAAATCTAGTGGCCAAGTTCTCTGGGACATAGAGACTCTGTCCGTTCTGGTTTCTGTTCTCAAGTCTCCTATTTTTATCTGTCACTTGAGCTCCAGAGTCAGATGCCCTTTCTTTGATCCTGCAGCACCAGGCCTAGAGAACTCAGTAGCTGAGCACGAGAGCATGTGGGGTAGATTCCACCAACTGGTTTTATCAGTTATACCATCTTGTTCTTCCTTCCTGCCTTAATCATTTACACGGATTTTGAAACAGACTCATCATAGTACACTTGAATTATCTTTTTAATATTAGAAATGGGTTGCTACTCCAGTTTGAATATAGTCCATGGAAATTGAGCCTATAACCTTGGCCAGCTAATTAATAATCAATAGATAATTATCCAATATCTATTACATAATTTATATTTTTCAAAATCAGGTCAGCTACCTAGCTTCCTGTTCCCCACGGATTTAATCTCTCGACTTTGATAGAAACCAATATACTCTTCAAATAAGAACTTATTTTTTTCAAAAACTACTGAACCAACATAGAACTAACATTGGAAGAAAGTTACTAAGAAATTTTTTTTAAACTGACTTCTATTTTTCTTAGATTTGGAATGATTATAAATTGCGCTGGGACCCAGTGGAATATGACGGCATTGAGACCCTCCGTGTTCCTGCGGATAAGATCTGGAAGCCTGACATTGTCCTCTATAACAAGTACGGGTGTCCGACCGCGGTGGTCTCTTCCCAAAATGCCTGTGGCAAATGCGGGCCTCCAGCGAAGGGGTGTCACTAATGGTGTCTGATTTACTTTTCAGTGCTGTCGGCGACTTCCAAGTCCAAGGCAAGACGAAAGCTCTTCTCAAATACGATGGCATGGTAACCTGGACTCCACCAGCCATTTTTAAGAGTTCCTGTCCTATGGATATCACTTTTTTCCCTTTTGATCATCAAAATTGTTCCCTGAAATTTGGTTCCTGGACATATGACAAAGCTGAAATTGATCTTCTAATCATTGGATCCAAAGTGGATATGAATGATTTTTGGGAAAACAGTGAATGGGAAATTGTTGACGCTTCTGGCTATAAGCATGACATAAAATACAACTGTTGTGAAGAGATATACACAGATATAACCTATTCTTTTTACATTAGAAGATTGCCAATGTTTTACACCATTAATCTGATCATCCCCTGTCTCTTTATTTCATTTCTAACTGTATTGGTCTTTTACCTTCCTTCTGACTGTGGTGAAAAAGTGACACTTTGCATTTCAGTTCTGCTTTCTCTGACTGTGTTTTTGCTGGTAATCACAGAAACCATCCCATCCACATCTCTTGTGATCCCACTGGTGGGCGAGTACCTACTGTTCACCATGATCTTTGTCACCCTGTCCATCGTGGTGACCGTATTTGTGTTGAACATACACTATCGCACCCCAACAACACACACCATGCCCAAGTGGGCGAAGATGGTTTTCCTCCAGCTGTTACCCCAGATCCTGATGATGAAGAGGCCTCTGGATAAGACGAGAGAGACAAGTTCTGATAAAAACCCCAAAGGCGTTCCCAATAGGCCTCCCAAAGTCAAATTTCATAATCGTAGAGAGCCCAAACTTCTGAAAGAATGCTGCCACTGTCATAAATCAAGTGAGCTTGCGGCCAGCAAGAGAAGATTAAGTCATCAGCCTTTACGTTGGATGACCGAAAATTCAGAGCACTTGCCTGAAGTTGAAGATGTGATTAACAGTGTTCAATTCATAGCAGAAAACATGAAGAACCAAAATGAAACAAAGGAGGTATGTCTCCCCCACATGTCTCTTCTAGCCTGTCCTCCCTGCGCAGGCCTAGAGGCACTTTATAGACATGGTCAGATCTTCAGTGTGAGTTCTGTTTACAGGAGGGTCAGGCAGCATTACTCTAAGATCCAGCTCTGTTGTTAGGAAGGTATTGGTGGACTGACCTGTGGGTGGCGTCGGGTAATGTGTAGCCCCAGAGCCCATCTCTGCCTCCAGAAATGTTAACTCAAGTGAAATCTGGTTAAAATAATCATTCAGAGCAACCTTGGTGAATGAAACCAGAAGCCCCTGAACAAGAAACAGTGGCAGGTGGAAAGGGGAGAACTGTCCCAGAGCGCAAGGAGAAATGACGGCAGAGCAGCCTGCAATCTGAGAGCAGGGGGGAGGAAGGAGAGAGGGAGCCTTCCGCAGCTCCAATCCCACTTATTCTACTTTACAGGGATTTAGGTGCTGATGGAATGAGCATTAGGGGTATTTTTAGCATCAACATATTCTGCTCCTGTTGCCCAGGGTCTAACTATAGCAGCATGGACCTCCCCCATCCTCCAGAGAGAGTTCAAGAAAATCACGCCAATTTTCCATACCGTAAGGATGACCAGCTGAGGGCATCTGAAAACTCATGCCAGGTGTCCGAGTTTGACCTCATAGTGCAGCTGCTGGCATTCATATCTCCTAGTGAAGGATATTGTGAGACCTGAAGTCCACCCTGTTGTACAGGGGAAGACACTGTGACTGCGTGTCACACAGGCGGGGATAGGGGGATACATGATGGGACAAGTGAGCCCAGAACTCACGTCCATGGTGACACCTTCATAAAATCTAGGGGAGAGTTGCTGTTGACTTCATCACCACCAGGTAGGGCTCTCAAGACACAACCAGGGAGACTTTGGCAGAAGGTTGGAGGTCAGAAACTAGAAGGACCTGAGAAATGCAACAAGCTCTCCACAGCCAGCGTGACTTTGACATCTAGAGGACTGCCTATTCCTGATAAGGGGGTCCTCCATCATACCTCATGTCCTACACCCGCTGTCTCAGACCCCTTTCCCAGACTTGCCAAGAGGTCAGAATATCCAGTGGTACCAATGACAAGAGTTGAGCTCTCTGAGCAACCATTTTTTGGGAGTCAGGAAAAGTCCTTTGTGACCCATGGAATCCTGCTTACTCTGTAGTCAGTTGCATGAGGCTCCAACGGGGCGCGTGCATCCACCCTCTTCAGACAAAACAAAAGTTCTTCTGTGTACTATATAGGAGACATGGGTTAATCAGAATAATACTAATATTTGCTTTAAAAATTTCCAGGGAAATCTTCTTTGAAAAGGAAGCAGCTTATTTATGAAACAGAGCATATTTCCTATGGTTTTGATTTTTAAAAATTGCTTTAACTTTTTGTTTGCCTTTCAGGTAGAAGACGACTGGAAATATGTGGCCATGGTGGTGGACAGAGTATTTCTTTGGATATTTGTAATTGTCTGTGTGTTTGGAACTGCAGGGCTATTTCTACAGCCACTACTGGGGCAGACAGGAAAATCTTAAGGATGTATTTTCCTTTTATCTTCAGAAACATAGATGCTCTATTTGTTCTAATGTTCCCTACCACAAGAGAAGGGACATAAAGCTTTCTGCCCAAGTCCCGCATCAACTGAAGCTGATGACTAGATGGAAAAAGAGGATTTTATTGCAAATTAGGGCCCGAATGCCCTCCTTTGTAGCAGAGAGGAGTATTTTAAGACGTGTTAACACTGTAGCCCAGAGCTGGCAGCGCTCACAGGCTTCTCCTGTCTGTACATGTTTGGTTTCCAGGGTTGTGAATGACCCATACGCGGCGAATCGTGTCATCAACATCAAGCCACACCAAAAAGAGGTTCTGTTGTACCTCCAGCTTATGCTGCTTATCAGCACACTGACACGCCAGCCGTGAAACTCTGGAACTTGGACCTTGCTGACGCTTGCAACGCTTGTAACGCTTGTGAACTATTGTATGCCTGCTTTCTTGTGCCTGTCTCTGTGATGTAGCTCACACACACCCACATCATTTGATACATTAATTGGCAAAAAGCAGGTAGTCAGAGTCTATCTCAGCAGGCTGTGTTTATGAGCATTCATCTGGCAAGAAACTTGAGTGGGAAGCCAGCACTGTGCTAGGCATTGCAAGGGTAACAGAAACAGTCCCCAAGCACTTGCAGCTTTTTAGGAAAAGTCATAAACACCAGGATCTCCAGGACCAGGTGTCATGTGGGGAACGTAACTAGAGCAATCAAAATAGGAGAACACGATGCGGAGTGGCGGGCAAACCTGAAGAACCTTTGTTGTGGGTCAAAAGAGTGTCTTTTCTGGTCAACACTTTCCATTGTTCACTGTAGCTGAGACTGAAAATAAAATTATTTCTTCTCTAAGACATTGTAGTCTCGTACCTTTTGGAGCAATTCCTTTTCTGAGAGGGAGAACCTTGGGAATCTATTTTATTCCACTCTAACTTATGATATTTTTATTTGTTGTATAAATATTATTATAATTTTAAAGATGTATTTTAAAGAAGGAAAAAATAAATCTACCCTAACAAAGGAACTAATTTCCTTTTTGCCTTTTCCCTTCTAGTCCTCATTTGTATGCACACATAATTTTGCACTTCAGTTTTACCTTTCAATTTTGTATTTTGCTGTTTTCTCAAAACAGCATGTCAGCAACATTTCTCCATGATGTTACATAGTCTTGAAGTATAATTTTTATGATTGCATAATCTCCATTGTGTTGATACCCTGTGCCTTCTATTACCACGTGTTAATTCTTCCTTGTTTATCTCATCCTGGAGCATAAAGCAATCTGTGGTACGCCAGGCAGAGGTCTTAAATTTGAATTACTCTGTTTTAAAGTATTTTTACTCCTTCTCATATTTGTGATTTTAGTACCTATATTTTATCTTTCTGTGTTTACAGAGGGTTGGTTGTTAGTTGATACTTTTTTTGACTATTAAGCCAAATAGATATTTAATTTCTTTCTTTCTTTTTTTTTTTGGTGAGGGAGATTGGCCGTGAGCGAACATCCGTTGCCAATCTTCCTCTTTTAGCCGAGGAAGATTGTCGCTGAGCTAACATCTGTGCCCATCTTCCTCTATTTTGTATGTGGGACACCGCCACAACAATGGCTTGATGAGTGGTGCATAGGTCCCCAGGCGGGATCCGAGACTGCAAACCCCGGGCCACAGAAGCAGAGCGTGTGAACTTAACCACTACACCACCAAGCCAGCCCCTTAATTTCATTTTTAAAAAAGTTTTAATTGTGGTAAAATACACATAACATAAAACTCACCATCTGGAGGCGGAGTCAAGATGGCGGCGTAGGCAGACTCTGAACTCACCTCCTCCCGTGGACACAGCCAATTTACAACTACTCGTGGAAAAATTACCCCTGAGACAGAACTGAAAACTGGATAAGAGGAACTCCTGCAACAACGGACAATCCTAACTGGGGTGGAAGAGGCAGAGACTCCCTTCTGGAGAGGAAAAACGCCGCCTTCACAAGCCGCCAGCGTCACGGCCACCGGGAGCAGCGCACAGGTACGCACCCTCCCTGGAGGCGCGGGGCCCTGAGCCGGGGAGCGCCCCCGCTGTGGGCATTTTGTGGACCCAGCACAATCGACACCAGCGGCATAATATCTGACTTTGCCTGCTACTAAAGCATTGGGTAGCACCCCCAGAAAACCCGGTTCACAAAGAAACTAAAACTGGCTCTTAAAGGGCCCGCGCACAAACTCACCCGTTCCAGAAAGCATCCTAAAATCACCAGAAAGAAAGGTACACAGTGCTTCGGTGACAAGAGACTCACCTAATAGGCCCTGAGTGCATCACGGTGAGGGGTGAGACCTCTCCAGGGACTGGGACATTGGCGGCGGCCATTGTTGTGGCCTGGTGTGAGCGTGCTGACACAGATGCCATTGGAGTTCTCCCTGAGACCTGCTAGCCCAGGGTCTGCTCCACCCGCTAGAGCACCGATTTAATCCAGCTCAGCCAGGGCAGGCAGCCCACCCTAGAGACTGGCCCCACCCAACAACAAGCCCTCAGGCAACGTGTGGGCCTGCATAGATTGGTGACTGGATTCTCTGCAGCCTGGCAACTGAGCTGACTTGAGCGGGGCAGGGTGTGCACAAGGAGCGGGTGGAGAGTGTGGGGTGGTGGCGGAGTGTGTGGGGCTCCCGCCGTGAGAGACTGGGTCCGCTTGGGGAGGTCGGGCACTCACACGGGCAGGACTGTGTTGACTGTGTGTGTGGACCTGTGGGCAACAGGGCTTGTCAGCTGCAGAAGACTTGTGCCTCTCAAAGACCCACATAGGAGATTTGCCCCACCTTCCAAAGCCTGAAACAATTGGGTGCTCCTGTGCCTGAGGCCAGCCCCACCCAGCTGCAATCCCCAGAGAGCTGACAAGAGACCTAATAGGCTAGAGGTTTACAGCAATTGTAAGGCCCTGAGCCTAACAACCTGCCACACTGGGGGCCTACTCACTTAAAAGAAATACTGCAACACAAATGTGGTATTAGAACTTGCAGCCAACTGTGCTGGGGCTCCCCACACCTGATAAAGAGACTGAAGGGCCCACAACAACTACAAGCAGCTGAGCATTACAACAGCTGGCCAGGAGCATAACTCAGCCTCCCTGGGCGCCTATAGGAGAGCTAATAGGCCACAATAGAAGGACACACGTAGCCCACATAGGGGCCACCCCTGGAACATTGAGAACTGAGGGAAGCACACTGGAAGCATCCTAAGGCATCACTTACATAAGGTCACCTATCCAAGAGCAGGAGACGTAGCTGAACTACCTAATACGTAGACACAAGCACAGGGAAAGAGGCAAAATGAGGAGGCAAAAGAATACATTCCAAGTAAGGGAACAGGACAAAACCCCAGAAAAGGAACTAAGTGAAACAGAAATGAGCAACCTACCCGACAGAGAGTTCAAACTAAGAGTGTTAAGGATGCTCACTGATCTGGGGAGAAGAATAGATGAACTCAGTGAGAATGTCAACAAAGAAATGGAAGATATAAAAAGAACCAATCAGAAATGAAGAATACAATACTGGAAATGAAAAATTCATTAGAGGGACTCAAAAGCAGAGTAGAGGATACAGAAGAACGGATCTGTGAGCTGGAAGAAAGACTAGAAGAAATTACCCAAGGTGAACAGGTAAAAGAGAAAAGAATTAAAAAGAGTGAGGACAGTCTAAGGGACCTCTGGGACAACATCAAGCACACTAACATCCGTGTTATAGGTGTCCCGGAAGGAGAAGAGCGAGACAAGGGAGCAGAGAATCTATTTCAAGAAATAATAGATGAAAACTTCCCTAACCTAAGGAAGGAAACAGACATCCAGGTACAGGAGGCACAGAGAGCCCCAAACAAGATAAACCCAAAGAGGCCCACACCAAGACACATCATAATCAAAATGTCCAGAATTAAAGATAAAGAGAGAATCCTAAAAGCCGCAAGAGAATGTCAAGCTACATACAAGGGAAACCCCATAAGGCTATCAGCTGACTTCTCAGCAGAAACCTTACAGGCTAGAAGAGAATGGCACGATATATTTAAAGTGCTAAAAGGAAAAAACTTACAGCCAAGAATACTCTACCCAGCAAGGTTATCGTTCAAAATGGAAGGAGAGATCAAAATTTTCACAGATAAGCAAAAATTAAAGGAGTTTGTCACCAAGAAACCAGTGTTACAAGAAATGTTAAAGGGACTGATTTAAGGGGAAAAGAGAAGACCACAAATAGGAAAAATTATCTATTTCCACGATTAGAACGTAATGGATACAAATGCACAAAAAAGAGGTTAGATATGATATCAAAAACATAAAAGGAGGGAGGAGGGTAGTTAAAGAGTACAGCTTTCATACAGAGGTCAAACTAAAGTGACCATCAATTCTGTATAGAAGAAGTAAGGAACAGAGAAGGACTACTAAAACACTAAGGGAAAAAAAAAATAAAGTTAGAAAATGGCAGTAAGTACATACTTATCAATAGCTACTTTAAACGTCAATGGACTAAATGCTCCAATTAAAAGGCATAGGGTGGCTGACTGGATAAAAACAAGACCCATATATATGCTGCATACAAGAGACACACTTCAGACCTAAAGACACTCACAAACTGAAAGTGAAGGGATGGAAAAGATACTCCACGCAAATGGCAATCAAAAGAAAGCTGGGGAAGCAGTACTCAGATCAGACAAAATAGACTTTAAAACAAAAACTGTAAAAGAGACAAAGAAGGGCATTACATAATGATCAAGGGAACAATCCAACAAGAAGATATAACACTTGTAAATATCTACGCACCCAATGTAGGTGCACCTAAATATATAAAGCAATTATTAACAGACATAAAAACAGAAATAGACAGTAACACAATAATAGTAGGGGACTTTAACACTCCACTTACACCAACGGATAGATCATCCAAACAGAAGATCAATAAGGAAACATTGGCCTTAAACGACACACTAGAACAGATGGACCTAGTAGATATATACAGAGCATTCCATCCAAAAACTGAAGAATACACGTTCTTTTCAAACGCACATGGAACATTCTCCAGGATTGATCACATATTAGGCCACAAAACAAGTCTCCATAAATTTAAGAAGATTGAAATAATACCAAGCATCTTTTCTGACCACAATGGTATGAAACTAGAAATCAACTATAGGAAGAAAATCAGAAAAGCCACAAATACATGGAGATTAAACAAAATGCTACTGAACAACGACTGGGTTAACGAAGAAATCAAAGAAGAAATCAAAAAATACCTGGAGACAAATGAAAATGAAAATACGACATGCCAGAATTTATGGGATACAGCAAAAGCAGTTCTAAGAGGGAAGTTTATAGCGATACAGGCCTATCTCAACAAACAAGAAAAATCTCAAATAAACAATCTAACAATGCACCTAAAGGAACTGGAAAAAGAAGAACAAACAAAGCCCAAAATCAGTAGAAGAAGGGAAATAATAAAAATCAGAGCAGAAATAAATGAAATGGAGACCAAAAAACAATAGAAAAAATTAATAAAACCAAGAGCTGGTTCTTTGAAAAGATCAACAAAATAGACAAACCTTTAGCTAGACTCACCAAGAAAAAAAGAGAGAAGGCACAAATAAGTAAAATCAGAAATGAAAGAGGAGAGGTTACAACAGACACCTCAGAAATACAAAAGATTATAAGAGAATACTATGAAAAACTATATGCCAACCAATTCGACAATCTGGAAGAAATGGATAAATTCTTAGAATCATACAACCTTCCAAAACTGGATCAAGAAGAAGTAGAGAATTTGAATAGACCAATCACCAGTAAGGAGATCGAAACAGTAATCAAAAACCTCCCCAAAAATAAAAGTCCAGGACCAGACGGCTTCCCTGGTGAATTCTACCAAACATTCAAAGAAGACTTAATACCTATCCTTCTCAAACTCTTCCAAAAATTGAGGAGGGGGAAGCTCCTAACTCATTCTACGGCCGACATTACCCTGATACCAAAACCAGACAAGGACAACACAAAAAGAAAATTACAGGCCAATATCACTGATGAACATCGATGCGAAAATCCTCAACAAAATACTAGCAAATCGCATACAACAATACGTTAAAAAGATTATACACCATGATCAAGTGGGATTTATTCCAGGTATGCAGGGATGGTTTAACATTCGCAAATCAATCAACGTAATACACCACATTAATAAAATGAAGAACAAAAATCACATGATCATCTCAATAGATGCAGAGAAAGCATTTGACAAGATCCAGCATCCATTTATGATAAAAACTCTGAATAAAATGGGTATAGAAGGAAAGTACCTCAACATAATAAAGACCATATATGAGAAACCCACAGCTAATATTATCCTCTATGGTGAAAAACTGAAAGCTATCCCTCTAAGAACAGGAACTAGACAAGGATGCCCACTGTCACCACTCCTATTTAACATAGTATTAAAGTCCTAGCCAGAGCAATCAGGCAAGAGAAAGAAATAAAAGGGATCCAAATTGGAAAGGAAGAAGTGAAACTGTCACTATTTGCAGATGACATGATTTTATATATAGAAAACCCTAAAGAATCCACCAGAAAACTTTTAGAAGTAATAAACGAATATGGTAAAGTTGCAGGATACAAAATCAACATACAAAAATCAGTTGCATTTCTGTACACTAACAACGAAGTAGCAGAAAGAGAAATTAAGAATACCATCCCATTTACAATTGCAACAAAAGAATTAAATACCTAGGAATAAACTTAACCAAAGAGGTGAAAGATCTGTACACCGAAAACTATAAAACATTTCTGAAAGAAATTGAAGAAGACACAAAGAAATGGAAAGATATTCCGTGCTCTTGGATTGGAAGAATTAACATAGTTAAGATGTCCATACTTCCTAAAGCCATCTATAGATTCAATGCAATCCCTATCAAAGTTCCAACAACATTTTTCACAGAAATAGAACAAAGAATTCTAAAATTTATATGGAACAACAAAAGACCCCGAATAGCTAAAGGAATCCTGAGAAAAAAGAACAAAGCTGGAGGTATCACACTCCCTGACTTCAAAATATACTACAAAGCTATAGTAACCAAAACAGCATGGTACTGGCACAAAAACAGACACACAGATTAGTGGAATAGAATCGAAAGCCCAGAAATAAACCCACACATCTATGGACAGCTAATCTTTGACAAAGGAGCCAAGAACATACAATGGGGAAAAGAAAGTCTCTTCAACAAATGGTGTTGGGAAAACTGGATAGCCATATGCAAAAAAATGAAAGTAGATCCTTACCTTACACCATACACAAAAATTAACTCCAAATGGATTAAAGACTTGAATGTAAGACCTGAAACTGTGAAAGTTCTAGAAGAAAACATAGGCAATACGCTCTTCGACATCGGTCTTAGCAACATCTTTTCAAACACCACGTCTGACCGGGCAAGAGAAACAATAGGAAAAATAAACAAATGGGACTACATCAAACTAAAAAGCTTCTGCACAGCAAAGGAAACCATCAACAAAATGAAAAGACAACCTAACAATTGGGAGAAGATATTTGCAAACCATACATCTGATAAGGGCTTAATCTCCAAAATATATAAAGAACTCATGCATCTCAACAACAAAATCTACCAACCCAATTAAAAAATGGGCAAAAGACCTGAACAGACATTTCTCCAAAGAAGATATACAGATGGCCAACAGACACATGAAAAGATGTTCAAAATCACTAATTATCAGGGAAATGCAAATCAAAACTACAATGAGATATCACCTCACGCCCGTCAGAATGGCTATAATTAACAAGACAGGAAACAACATGTGTTGGAGAGGATGTGGAGAGAAGGGAACTCTCATACACTGCTGGTGGGAGTGCAAACTGGTGCAGCCACTATGGAAAACAGTATGGAGATTCCTCAAAAATCAACGATAGAACTACCATATGATCCAGCTATTCCACTGTTGGGTATTTATCCAAAGAACTTGAAAACACCAATTTGCAAAGGTACATGCACCCCTGTGTTCATTGCAGCGTTATTCACAATAGCCAAGACTTGAAGCAACCTAAGTGCCCATCAAGGGACGAATGGATAAAGAAGCTGTGGTATATATACACAATGGAATACTACTCAGCCATAAGAAACGACGAAATCCAGCCATTTGTGACAACATGGATGGACATTGAGCGTATAATGCAAAGTGAAATAAGTCAGAGGGAGAAGGTCAAATACCGTATGATTTCCTTCATTAAGTAGTAGATAGTGACAACAATGGACGGATACATAGGGACAGAGATTGGATTGGTGGTTGCCAGAGGGGAGGGGGGAGGGAGGAGGGTGAAAGGGATAATTCGGTGCATGTGTGTGGTGATGGGTTGTAATTAGTATTTTGGTGGTGAACATGATGTGGTCCATGCAGAAATAGAAGTACAATGATGTACACCTGAAATTTTTACAATGTTATAAACCAATGTTACTGCAATAAACAAAAAATTAAAAAAAAAAAAAAACTCACCATCTTAGCCATTTTTAAGTGTACAATGCAGTGGTATTAAATACATTCACATTGTTGTGCAACTGTTAGTGAACCAAAGTGGGTTTGCTTCTTGGTGAGTTGAAATCAAAGCCTGTACCAGAAGTAGTTATCACACAAAGTAAAATTTATTTGCCGTAGATAAAGAGATCACAGGGAATCATTTCCAAAGCCGTGGCCCCTGAGCAAGGGAAAACAGGTGCCTTTTATTTCAGAAGGGGAATGAATACTCAAAAGGTAAGTTTCATCATTACATGTAGAGGGGGGCTTAAGCACTCGTAGGCACAGTTTGAAAGCATGCTTCCACAAACATCGCATGTTATGCTAATAAGGTTTAAGCTCCTCCTGGTGTGGAGATCTCGACGTTAAAATGAAGCAAAGGTATCTCTTGGGCACTTCTCAGCCTGTCTGTGCAAGCGTCACTTTTGTGGTGGAGTTTGGACTGGTTCAGGGTGGTTGGTAATTTCGTCTCTTAACATAATTGAAAAACAACTTTGAGAAACAGTTAAGTGCTTTTGAAATTGCCTTTGAGCCCTTCCTTTGAGGACAGTTAGTTGGTGACACAACCATCACCACCATCCATCCCCAGAACTCTTTTCATCTTGCAAAACTGAAACTGAAACTCTGTACCCATTAAACAACAACTCCCCATTGCCCCTCTCCACAGCCCCGGGCAACTACCGTTCTACTTTGCTTCTATGGATTTAACCACGCTGGGTACCTCATATAAGTGGAATCATGTAGTATTCGTGTTTTTGTAACTGGCTTATTTCACTAAGCATAATGTCTTCAAGTTTTGTCCATGTTGTAGCATGTGTCAAAATTTCTTTGCCTTTTGAGGCTGAATAATATTCCATTGTGTGTATATATATACATCATGTTCTTTTATGCATTCATTTGTCAGTGGACACTTGGGTTGGGTTTCTTCCACCTTTTGGCCACTGTGAAAAATGCTGCTATAAATATGAGTGTAAAAACATCTCTTTGAGTCACTGTGATACTGGTTCAAGACAAGGTTGACATAAGGGAAGCCATATTGTAGAAAAGAAAAACTCTGTTGTAACTTTGAATGACCTCTGACAAACTAACCCAGCTGGATACACACCTTCCAGGAGATCTAACTGCTCTGTAGATTTTATGACCCCTGCTTGTGCATGTACCTCCCAGCTGCGATAAGATGATAACTGCTTTTTTGAGTTCCTTAGGAATGTGATGACCCCCGAACAAAGAATCTATGCTAATAGCCATCATCAATGAAAACTGAAAGGTCTGGTGTGGCAACTCCCAGTCTGTAACATCAGAAGGTCAACATTCCTAACCCCCTCTCCAGTAACGCAATGGTCCATATAACTGCTGTAAGATTTCATGCCACCTTAAGATGGTTCTTTTGGACATGAGTCAGCCATCCTTCTTCTTGCTAGAAAGCTGTAATAAAAAGTCCATTTTCTCCTACCACCTTGCCTCTTGACTATTGGCATGTCTTGTGGCGAGCAGAAGGCCCCATGTTGGGCAGTAACAACTGCTTTCAATTCTTTTGGGTATATACTGAGAGGGAGAATTGCTGGATTATGTGGTAATTCTATTTTTAATTTTTTGAGGAACTGCCATACTCTTTTCCACAGTGGCTACAGCATTTACATTCCCCACCAACAGTGCACAAGAGTTTCACATCCTCACCAACACTTGTTATTTTCTGTTTTTTCGATAGTAGCCATCCTAATGGGTGTAAGATAATATCTCTTATGGTTTTGACTTCCATTTTCCTAATGCATAGTGATGTTGATCATCTCTTCATGTGCTTATTGGCCATTTGTATATCTTCTTTGGAGAAATCTGTATTCAAGTCCTTTGCCCTTTTTAAAATCAAGTTATTTGTTTTTTTGTTGTTGAGTTGTAGGAGTTCTTTATATATTGTGGATATTAACCCCTTATCAGATATAAAAACAAGACTTTTAAGAACTGCAAAACAGGAAGATGGGAGGAAAGTGCTTCCAGCCAGGGGCAAGAAAACCCCAATCCTGACTTCTTAACACATTCTTTTATACTTGAACATACCTCAGACTTCCCAGCCCAGCTTTCCAGAAGTTGCTCAGTGATCCTCAGAGGAGAGAGGATCTTGTACTCACAAGTAAACAAACCTACATTTGTCGACACAAAATAGCCAATAACCATTCTATACATAAGAGAGAGAGGTGAGTTTTACTTGAGCCAGAGTGAGGATTATAATATGGGAAGGCCTCTTCCAGAAAGGAAGAAAGCGTTCCGGAGAAGCATGGCTTTCAGTACAGTCTTATATCTTTTTAGAACAAAGAACATATATTAAACACACCCAGGATGCATAGTCATCAAAGTTTCAAAGAGATATTCAGTCGCAAATAAGCAAGTCAACACGACCCGAAGTGGAGACAGGGACTAGGCACTAAAGGGACCAGGTGTTACCAATGAGGCCTTACCCATAGGGCGTAGAGGGGAAGCACGCATTCTTATCTTAAGAGAGCGCATTCTTTTTTTTTTTATTATTATTTATTTTTTCCCCCAAAGCCCCAGTAGATAGTTGTATGTCATAGCTGCACATCCTTCTAGTTGCTCTATGTGGGACGCGGCATCAGCATGGCCAGAGAAGTGGTGCGTCAGTGCACGCCTGGGATCCCAACCCGGGCCACCGGCAGTGGAGCGCGCGCACTTAACCACTAAGCCACGGGGCCGGCCCGGGAGAGCACATTCTTTAATGGTCAAAGCAGACGTATAATGTATGTTTGATAGGCCATAAGTCAGTCTTCTTTAGTTTAAGCCGAATCAGTTTTGAACCCAAATAGTTACCCCACATACCTCAATATGTGAGAATCTCTTGTCGCATTTAAAAAGAAATAAGCATTTGAAAAGAGGAGAGTCACAGCATTTGTTGGGAAGAACAAAGAGAAGCAAGAATTGAAAATTTGTAAAGGCTTATGAAGACATTAAAACATTAAAGATCTCTGTTAATTGAGATTTTTAACTTTTAGAATTGACTTGAAATTCTTTTGATCATGATTTCATTATCAATATCTGTGTGTGTGAGTGCACACACACACACACACATGCACTCTCATGGAGGTGCCTCTGCGTATCTGGACTATAGAATCAGTGACTTTTAGGGATGGAATGGAACTCATAGATTATTTAGCCCAACTTTTTTTTTATCTCAAGAGGTGCCCATGATCACATAGCTAACAAATTCCACTCTGAAACCCTTGTCTCTGACTCTTGAACCATTTCCTTTGAAATTTGTAAACAGTTAGCCATTGATGATTAGTAGCTAATAACTAGAGTTTTTTTCTTTTTTGCAATTACTGATTATAGCTTTCAGTTGTTCCTCCGCCCATTGTTAACCATGCTGCTTAGGCAATATGCTGTCTGATTCCCACTAGGTTCCTATAGATAACATCTCCCTGGAGCCTGGGTCACGATGGTAATGGGAGTTTGAGCTGTTTTTCGGGAATTAGAGCCCCTTGTCCACTTCAGGCCGGTTGACACCACCAACCCATCAACTGGGCCCACGCAGATGTCGGATAAATGACCTTTTGACGTCAAGAGGCTAAAAACTCCACCCTCAAGTCATGCTAATGCCACTATTTTGTGAACATGTGTCCTATGAAGAGGCATGAAGTCTGACTACGCTTGCGCGGATCATCAGTTACCTCGCCTCTCCTCACGGCCAATCATCTATCCCCACACTTCAGACTGCCTTGCCCTCTACCTCATAAATATCCCTGAGTCCCCATTTTCAAGGATGCAGATTTGAGACTTATTCTCCCATTTCCTGACTTGGCTGCCTTGTGATTAAACCCTCTCTCTGCTGCAATCTCATGGTCTCAGTGACTGGCTTTCTGGGCAGTGGGCAAAAATGAACCTGGTTCAGTCACACCTTGACCCCTGCACAATTCAGTCTCTCTTGTGAGATGAGAATAGAAAAAGACAACTGAGATGGCCCATCTTCTCCCCTCCCCACCCCCACCACACCCCACCCCACCCCGAGTCCACCTCATAAGGCCGAGTTTCCTCATAAGGGGAGAGCATCTTTCACTGTCAATAATTAGAAGGAGGAAGAACGCTTTGAACTATAAACCAGGTTAGATGGATGAAGCAGCAAATGCTGTCTTATTTTAGGGAAGTCGGGACTATCTGCAGTGTCAGAGTTTATTTTAATGGGGGCAGGGGATACAGTATCTCACGTGGACAAAAATGAGTCTTCAGAATATCAATCGATGGGCCGGCTCCGTGGCTTAGCGGTTAAGTGCGCGTGCTCTGATGCTGGCGGCCCGGGGTTCGGATCCCGGGCACGCCCCAAGGCACCACTTCTCCGTCCAACCCGAGGCCGAGTCCCACGTACAGCAACTAGAAGGATGCGAACCTATGACATACAACTATCTACTGGGGCTTTGGGGGGAAAAAAATGAATAAATAAAATCTTAAAAAAAAAAAAAAAAAGAATATCAATCGCTGCTGAGTTGAATAGCAGACGTTTTTGGGACTAGAAATCACAAATCAGAGTGGAGGCGTCCCAGGGTTTCTTCTCCTTAACTGCTCCACCAGTTCCTGCTTCCCTTGGCTGTAGCAGCAGAAAGGGGGCAGAGAAGAAAACCTTTGATGTTAGCAGATGCTGAAGTGCAAAGAGACTGCTCCACAGGGGGCGGGTCCTCACTCGGGGTTTACAGGAGCCACGTGGAGTGGTGTGCTCACGGAGAGGCTGCTCATGGAAAGGCGGTGTGCTCATGAGGGGTGGTATGCTCATGGTATGTGTCCCCACTGAGCTCCAGTCCACTGTCATCGTGCCGGAATGTGGGCTTGGGTGCTTGATCTTCTGATTTTTCAAAAGAAACTGAAAATCCAGCTTTTTATATAAAATCTCCTAGTTTTAAAATGTGGCAACTAAGTTAAGAAATGAAAATAAAGTCTCTGTGTTAGCCAAAAAAATCCTGTGTGCAAGGCCAGGAGTTTGTAGCCTTTGACTGAACAAACTGGGGGTTGATACCTTCTGTTGGGCGAGGTCGAACAAGAGGGGCAAAGTCAGGGTGGAGCGAAGGGGAAGAAGTGGGCGCAGGAAGAGGTAGACACTGGGAACCATGGCGGCACCATCTGAGGGCCTAGAGAACATGGACTCGGGATGCCCCCACCCAGCCCCAACCTCCCCTAAGGCCTAGGGTGTGCCTCTTGTGTGCAGTGAGGGGGCAGGGAGATAAGAACTGGGGCACAACGTGGTAGCATCTTCCCTTGCCATCCCCCCTTCAACTTTGGAACTACCATCTGAACCCTTCAGTGGTATCCAGCCATTCTCAACCAGAAGTAGTGCTATTGCACCCCTTTCTCTCTCTCTCTCTCTCTCTTTCTCACACACACACACACACACAATTCCCAGTTGGTGTTGGAAATGTCTAAAAGGGCATTTGTGGTTGTCACAGTGACTGGGGACGCTATTTGTCACTTACAGCCTGGGGGCTAGGGGTGCTCAACATCCTGCAATGTGTGGGACAGGCCAATATAGAATTCTCCCTATCAAAATGCCCATAAGGCCCCCTATGAAAAACCAGAACCCTCTGGAGGGTAGTAGTTTGGAGCACAGGCCTGAGAAGGCACATGCTAAGCATGTTGAAGGCTTATTGAGGGGCAGCCACATGCCACACCACAACCACACCCTCACTGGGTGGTCACCCAGGACCTTCGTCTGTACAGAGGACCTTCATCTGTAAACAGGACGATGATAGTGCTTTCCTCAAGGGCTGTTTAGAAAGTTGCCTGAATTAATCTCCACAATTTGTTTTTTTCCTTCTATGATTTCCCTTTGGCTACTGCACTCTTCTGGCCTGGCTGGATCTCCTCTTGTTGCCCAAAGCTGGGACCATCCCTGAGCGCTCAGGGGCATGTCTAATTCTACAACAGGCCAGGCTGCTCTGCCCCGACAGCGGTTACTCTGCCTGGAGGTGTGACAACATACACCAGTGGGTATATCGCTGCTCTCAGCTGGTGTTCCCAAACCTAAGATTGTCCATGAACCAAAGAAATAATGTTACTTTTATTTTCACTATTATTTTATTGATCTACTGAACAGAAAGTCTTAATACAAAGAAGGAATATATGTCAGGTTAAACATAAATGGTAGTCAGCACAGCTGTTAATTAAACGAATTCACTTTAATACATAATAGTAGGTGCTTCCGAGAAAGAATTATGACACGACCAAAAGGTCCGTCCAAGCATAAAAATATTACTCTTCGGAAATGACAGTGTTCTAATGTAGCTGCCTAGAGACCATCATTAAACAGACCAGGGTAATGGGGAAGAGTCTCTATAACTTTGCTATGTGTATGGGCACAGGCTGCACCACTACATGTACCAACTGGATAGACAGAGAGACCAGGCCGTTATCATCTTCATCCAGGGGTTAGTCTTCACACTAATGATGAGATAGCCAGACAGTGTGTCTACTCGGACAATACAACATGAACTACACATCATCATCTATGATGTATTCTGCCAAAAATATTGAACTGGAATTATAGTTGTAACTTCCAATTTACAGGAAATACAGGCGACAGAGGAACAACTAAGTGACACCAGAAGCAAGCAACCAGACAAATCCAAAAAAGGAGACATTCTTGGGGAAAACCGATCTAGTCCTTTCAACAAGTCAGTGACAAGAAAGAAATTAAAATAGATTTAAGAGACATAACTCTATGGGTTGAATCCTATTTTAGATAAGCTAGCTATAAATTCAGGCTATTCTTGAAATAGTTAGGGAAACTTGAATATGGAGTTATTAATTTTTCTAAGTATGATAATAGTATTTTAGAAATTTTTTAATGTAAGAAAATGTTTCTTTAAGGTATATACTGAAAATCACACACAAACACAGAGCTGGAAATATTGGGAGGGGCTGAGCAAGAGTACAAATTTGTCCTCATTTCAGACAACCCAAACTTTCTGGTGCTCGTTTAATTAGTCAACAACTGTTAATTAAGCTTCGGTCACGTACTCAGCTCTGTTATATGCTGATGAGGATAAAATGGAGGTTATGCTATGATATGGCTAAGGATATAAAATTCACTTAATAAAATGATAGAGGGCAATTACATTCTAAACTACGTAGCAGAGACTGAAAACACCACAGGCTTTCAGAGATGGGGAGGTCAGTGGGGGCTGCAGGTTCTGTGATGGCTTCACGAGGAGGTGAGATGTGAGCAGAGACCCGAAGGATGAGAACGATTTAAGACAGCTGTGTGCCCGCACATGTGTGTGTGCCCGCACTCGTGTGTGTCTGTGCATGTGTGCGCCCACGTGTGTCCACACACGTATGTGTGCCTGTGCATGTGTGTGTCCTCCATGCTCACATGTGTAACGGAGAGTTAGATGGGTCTTGCAATGTCCACTTGTTGGAATTAGCTGGCAGATTTTGCCCACAGAAGATTTTTCTTGCTATACATTTGAAATTAAAATTTCTTTGCTTTCAAGTTATCTTTTGTATTTACGTCCTTAGGGTTATTGTGATATACAAACCTTTATCCTTCTCCCTATTGGAACTGTTATCGTCTCCCACCTTAGCAGCAACGAGGCTTAAGGTGCGTGTACAAGTGTAAATGTTTGATCTTTGCTGCATCTGCGCCTGGTCAGAAAGAGGCTTGCTGTGGAAAGCGTTTCATGAGGCATTTTCAAAATTTAAAACTGAATTAGAATCTAAACGCACTCTTCTAAGATTACTGTTGCCATTTACCTAGCAAATTAATGAGTTGAAGAAAGTTAAGTAATGAGTTAAAGTCAACAGTGTTCTCAATAAAAGGAAGAAGAACAGGGACTTGCCCTTTGAATCCACAATCCCACCAGGGATTTAAGCAGCGAATCTTTGATATTTATAACAACGTTTTCCTGCAAATGCTATTCTAAAGCAGATTACATTTCCCCAAAGGAATAAAGTTCTAATTAGAAATTATGTGGTTTAAAAGTTGTGAAAGCTCCAG